>NC_063361.1:3713504-3735847 GCF_021869965.1 Rhincodon typus | reverse complement strand
AGGAGCAGGAAGGCTGATGTTTCGGGCCTAGAGAAGGGTCTAGGCCTTCCTGCTCCTATGATGCTGCTTGGCCTGCTGTGTTCATCCAGCTTTACACCTTGTTATCCAGACTTTGCATTGTTCAGAATTTACCTCTGTTCCAGTCTCCCAGACTAAAGCAGTAGCTTTGTACTCATTGATTACTTCCTTTTAATTTATTGTTTATCAGTGGAAAAGATTACTGAACATTTTACACTGAAATGATATTTTGCTAGCACGTGTTGTACTGTTTGAGACAGAGAGACAGTTATATGCACAGCATTTTTATTCATATTGTTCAATGTGAAAGGTGCTTTGTCGCAGAAGCTTCCTCAAACACTCAAACTTTTGGTCAGTTCATATTTCTCACAGACATCTATCTGCATGGTGTGAGAGGAGTGTGCTTTGTACGTGATATCTTTGGAGCTGGTCAGGCAACAAGTGTTGAATTTTACTGTGTTATTATTTCTTCATATAATTTGTAAAAGTGCGTTACATAACATTTCAAATTTGATGATTTCAACCTTTATCCACAGTAGGTCTGAAGTGCCTGACTCCATTTTACATGATAAATCCAGCATTCTCTATAGAAGTTTGAGGGGAGGCGATGGTCTATTGGTATTATCTGGACTGTTAACCCAGAGACCCAGATAACATTCTGGGATCCAAATCTGAATCCCGCCACGGCAGATGGTGGACTTTGAATTCAATAAATATCTGGAATTAAGAATCTAATGATAATCATGAATCCATTGTTGATTGTTGGAAAAACCCATTTGGTTCACTAATGTCCTTTAGGGAAGGAAACTGCCATCCTTACTTGGTCTGGCCTACATGTGACTCCAGACCCACAGCAATGTGGTTGACTCTTAACTGCCCCCTGGGCAATAAATGCTGTCTAGCCAGCAATGCCCTCATCCCGTGAATGAATAAAGAAAAAAAAGCCTTGTTTACTATGGGCATCCACCTCTGGATGTTCTGTTGAGGTAGGTACTTACACTGTATTCCTGGTAAAAAAAGTACAAATTAAAAGAAGAATCCAATAATATGGAACATCCACATCCTGGACACAGGTTACTCCACAGTTATCTTCCAAGTCATTCTTCCCTTGGTCTTGTCATGGGATGTAGAGTCATAGAGGTCTACAATATACAAAAGGCCTATTAACCCATCAAGTCTGTGCTGGTCATAAACAACCATCTAATTATTCCAAACCCGTGTTCAGGCACTTGGCCATAGCCTTGTATGTCTTGCCATCACAAATGAGCATCTAAATACTTTTCAAATACGATGAGAGTTTCTGCCTCTACAGGCAGTGGATTCCAGATTCCCTGCACCTTCAAGGCGTAAAAGTGTTTTCTCGTATCCTGGTTAATGCTTCTGCCCCTTACTTTAAATCTATCCTCCCGATCATTGATCCCCCCAAGCAAAGGGAAAAGTCTCTTTTTGTCAACATGCCCCTCAACTTTATACATCTTAGTCGTGTCCTCTCTCAATCTCCTTTGCCCTAAGGAAAACAACGCCTGTCTGTGCAATCTCTCTTCATCACTGAAACTCTCCAGCCCAGGCAACATCCTGGTAAATCTCCTCTGCTCCCTCTCCAGTGCTATCACATCCTATAATGTGGATTCCAGAATTGTACACAATGCTCCAACTCTGGCCTAACCAATGTTTTATACAGTTTCATACAGCATAACCTCCCTGCTCTTAAATTCTATGCCTTGACAAATAAAGGGGTATAATATACCATATGTATTCTTAACCACTTTATCCACCTAACACTTAAAGGACCAATGGACATGCGCACTGTGGTCCCTCTGATCCTTAGTTCAGAATCCCAACTTGGTTACAATCAAATTTGAAACATTTACAGCACAGAAACAGCCCATTTGGGCCAACAAGTCCATGTTGCTACCCCCTTCCAACCCCTGACACCAGCTTCCACCCACCCATTTTATCTCCCAATCTTATTGGGATGAAGACAGATCAGAAGTGTTTATCACGGAATCCCTACAATGCGGAAGCAGGCCATTTGGCTCATCGAGTCCACACCAACCCTTCAAAGAGCATCCCACCCAGACCCACTCCCTACCGTATCCCTGTAAACGCGCATGGCTAATCCACCTAACCTGCACATCTTTAGACTGTGGGAGGAAACCCATGCAGACATAGGTAGAATGTACAAAAATCTTCACAAACAGTTGCCCAAGGGTGGAATCGAACCCAGGTCCCTGCTGCTATGAGGTGGCAGTGCTAACCATTGAGCTACCGTGCTGATAGACATCTTGAACTTTGAATTCCAAAGCCTGTTTATCAAGAGCTGCAGCTGAAACAGTACCTCCAAGTCTAAATGCCACAGCTGTCTGGCAGAGTCCTGAGTGTGTACCCATGGGGGAAGAGTTAGACAAACTTCCAACAGAAAGACTAAAAGAAAAAGATACACAGAGGGTGACACATCATCCCATTCCCTCCCGATCTCCTGCAGATTGTACTCTTCCAGAGATACACAGAAAATGAGGTTAAAAAGCAACTGAAACAACTGCGCTCTGGAGAGATGAATAAAGGAGTCCTTTTATTCCTCCTCACCCGGGAGCTTGGCTATTTGGATTCTACAATCCAGAACTGTAACCAATTGGGGAACCTCACTCAGCAACTGGTCATAACACTATTAATATATCCTTGTTCCTCTCTCCCACATTTGCAATTCTAGTTTCCTTTTAGATGCCTCGATGTTATTTGCCTCATCCATTTCTCTTGGTAGGGACTTTGCTTCCCAATACTTGCTGCGTTTCTCTCAAATTTCCAATAGGATTTATTGGTGATGGCCCTGTATTTATGGCTCCAAATCCCATCAACGTGACAAGTACAGATCCTTGCTCTATGTCTACCATCTGTTCATGGAAAGTGGATCATTCCAAGGGACCAGGAATGGTCTCAGAATCTGTGACTCTGAAACTTGCTAGTTTCTTCCTAACCTTGATCAAAGTGTGAGGGAAGCCACAGAAAAACAACTGAAACTGATCTGTGCTTTGAACTCACCTTTTAGAGGGGCAACATTTGTCAGGGGTGGAAGGAGAGCATGCACTTCCAATTATTGTAAGGTAAAGTTACCATTGTCCTACCAGACCACAAGGTTACTCTCTCATTAGAGAGAGAGAGAGATGATTGTTGGTGTTTTAATCAGAGTCACAGACTCAGTACAATGTGGAAGCAGGCCATTCAGCTCATCAAATCCACACTAACCCTCTGAAGAACATCCCACCCAGATCTACTCCCCTACCCTATAACACTGCATTTCACATGGCTAACCCACCTAGCCCACAAATCCCTGGACACTATGGGCAATTTAGCATGGCCAATCTACCCTAATTTGCACATCTTTGGACTGTGGGAGGAAACCGGAGCACCCGGAGGAAACCCACACAGACACGGGGAGAATGTGCAAACACCACACAGACAGTCACCCGAGGGTGGAATCGAACCAATGTCCCTGGTGCTGTGAGGCAGCAGTGCTAACCACTGAGCCTCCATCACCTGAGGATCAGTATGCCTCAGGTGAGGGGTGAGATTGAAAAGGAGAATCCTTCATGATAACTGCAGCTAGTGTGGGAGTCGAACCCACGCTGTTAGCATTACTCTGCATCGCCATCCAGCTGACCAGCCTACTGATCTCACCTCAATGAAAAATGATGGGCACCACTATCTGTGTTCTGGTGAAGGAATAAGGACACTTTATATAATCATTTGTAAACATTATGCCCCTTTACTGAGGAGGCCTTAGAGTTATGTTTGTGCCAAAACAAGATAAAGGTCATCCCTAATCTCTGTTCCCTAATTATCAGGTGCCCGGGTTATTTGACTTTTCTGTGTGATGCTGCCCCCTTCTGGTAAGGAGTGTCAATACTGTTGGAGGTCAGATGGTGCACATTGATTGGTTCTGCCTGCTCATAAAGAAGATCAAAGAACAAAGAAAATTACAGAACAGGAACAGGCCCTTTGGCCCTCCAAGCCTGCACCGACATGCTGCCGGTCACAACTAAAACCCCCTACCCTTCCGGGGACCGTATCCCTCTATGCCCATCCTATTCATGTATTTGTCAAGACACCCTTTAAAAGTTACTATCATATCTGCTTCCACTACCTCCCCCAGCAGTGAGTTCCAGGCACCCACCACCCTCTGTGTAAAATACTTGCTTTGTACATCACCTTTAAACCTTGCCCCTCGCACCTTAAACCTATGCCCCCTAGTAACTGACTCTTCACCCTGGGAAAAATCTTCTGACTGTCCACTCTATCCATCCCCTTCATAATCTTGTAGACCTCTATCAGGTCACCCCTCAACCTCCGTCATTCCAATGAGAACAACCCAAGTTTCTCCAACCTCTCCTCATAGCTAATGCCGTCCATAACAGGCAACATCCTAGTAAATTTTTTTTGTACCCTCTCCAAAGCCAGCACAACCTTCTGGTAGTGTGGCAACCAGAATTGAACACAATATTCCAAATGTGGCCTAACTAAGGTTCTATAAAGCCGCAACATTACCTGCCAATTTTTAAACTCAATGCCCTGGCTGATGAAGGTAAGCATGCCGTATGCCTTGTTGACTACCTTCTCCACCTGCATTGCCACTTTCAGTGACCTGTGTACCTGTACACCCAGATCCCTCTGCCTATCAATACTCTTAAGGGTTCTGCCATTTACTGTATATTTCATCTGGATTAGACCTTCCAAAATGCATTACCTCACATTTTTCCAGATTAAACTCCATCTGCCATCTCTCTGCCCAAGTCACTAACTGATCTATATCCAGCTGTATCCTTTGATGGTCCTCATCACTATCCGCAATTCCACCAACCTTTATGTCATCCACAAACTTATTTATATATCATTTATATATATTACAAATAGCAAAGGTCCAAAACTGATCCCTGAGGAACGCCACTAGTCACAGCCCTCCATTCAGAAACACACCCTTCCACTGCTACCCTCTGTCTTCTATGACCAAGCCAGTTTTTTATCCATCATGCAAGCTCACCTCTGACCCCGTGCGACTTTACCTTCTGTATCAGCCTGCCATGAGGGACCTTGTCAAAGGCCTTACTGAAGTCCATGTAGTCAACATCCATTGCACTACCCTCATTGATCATCTTCGCCACTTCCTCAAAAAAACTCAACCAAGTTAGTGAGACACGACCTCCCCTTCACAAAACCATTTTGCCTCTCGCTAATATGCCCACTTATTTCCAAGTGGGAGTAAATCCTGTGTTGAAGAATCCTCTCCAACAACTTCCCTACCACTGACATAAGGCTCACCAGCCTGTAATTAGCTGCATTATCCTTGTCCCCTTCTTAAATAAAGGAACAACATTGGCTATTCTCCAAACCTCTGGGACCTCCCCTGTCGTCAGTGAGGATACAAAGTTTTCTCTCAAGGCCCCAGCAATTTCCTCCCTTGACACTCTCAGTATTCTAGGCTATATCCCATCTGGTCCTGGGACTTGTCTACTTTAATGTTTTTCAAGATCCCCCCAACACATCCTCCCTTTTGATCTCAACATGACCCAAACTATCTACACACCCTTCCCCAGACTCATCATCCACCAAGTCCTTCTCTATGATGAATACTGACACAAAGTACTCATTTAATACCTAATCCATTTCCTCTGGCTTCACCCATAAATTCCCTTCCCTGTCCTTAAGTGGGCCAACCCTCTCCCTGGCTACCCTCTTGCTCTTTATATATGCATAAAAAGCCTTGGGATTTTCCTTAATCCTGTTGACCAATGACTTTTCATGACCTCTTTTAGCCCTCCTGTCTCCTTGCTTAAGTTTCTTTCGACTTTCCTTGTATTCCACCCTTGCTTCGTGTGTTCCCAGCCTCCTAGCCTTGATAAATGCTTCCTTTTTCTTTTCGATTAGGCTCACAGTATCTCTCGTTATCCAAGGTTCCCTAAACTTTCCATACTTATCCTTCATCCTTACAGGAATGTGCTGGTCCTGAGTTCCCAGCAACTTATACTTGAAAGTCTCCCAAATATCATATGTTGATTTGTCCTCAAACATCTGCCTCCAATCTACATTCTTCAATTCCTGCCTAATATTGTTGTAATTAGCCTTCCCCCAATTTAGCACTTTCACCTGACAGCTACACTTATCTTTATCCATCAGTACCTTAAAGCTTCCTGAATTGTGATCACTGTTTCTGAGCTGCTCCCCTACTGAGATGTTGACCACCTGGTCAGGCTGATTCCCAAATACTAGGTCCAGTACACCCCCTTTCCTACTTGGACTATCTACATACTGTTTCAAGATGCCCTCCTGGATGCTCCTTATAAACTCTGTTCCATCTGTGCCCCAAGCACTAAGTGAGTCCCAGTCAATATATGGGAATTTAAAATCACCCATGTCCTGAAAATGTTGTGGCTCAGGTCAATGTAGCACAGCCAGCAGCTCAGTGAAGTGGCCATTATTCAAGTGTGACAGGGAGTGTAAATAGACTATTCTGCTGTCTGGGCTGCACAGCCTAATATCCACATTTGTATACTGTTTTCAGTCGACTGAAGAGACAGGAATGGCTAACAGAAGATGGGTTGTGTTCTCAGACAAAAACATCTTCCAAGCTAGCATGCTCTGTTACAGATCAATATCTCAGTACAGTCACTATACAGTGCCTCACAGCAGACCTCCCTCAGTAAAGCCCCATTTCTCATTACAGCAGTGTCCCATGCATTAAGCATTAACTACTGGCTAACGACAGGACTAATTGGAATCCCTATGTAGCTAATTGCATGTAAGTTAGTAGGTTAAAACTAATATAGTGGGGTCTTGTGACACATTGGTATTGTCCCTAACTTTTGGGCTAATATCTTAGTTCCACCTGAGTATGTGATGGAGATGTGCCAAACAGATTGATTAAGATAAAAACAAGTGATAACCAATGATGATCTCAAAGATAAAAACCAGGAGCAAGGGTAGGCCATTGGTTCTTTGAGCCTGCTCTGCCATTGAGTATGATCCTTTATCTCAATGCCATATTCCCACTTTCTCTCCACTCCCTTGATGCCTTTAAAACCTAAAAATGTATATGTCTCTTTCAAATACATGAGCAAGCAATCGTCTGGACTCTTGCCCTTTGCTGAAAAGAATGCTGCCAATCGCTCAGACTTTACTGTCCCCTAATGCTCATTTTTGCTCCTTCCCCACTTGAATGGCCTCCTGTACCACAACACTACAGTCAGTTAGCTCATCCTCACTCCTTTTCTGATGAAGGGTCTAGGCCCGAAACGTCAGCCTTCCTGCTCCTATGATGCTGCTTGGCCTGCTGTGTTCATCCAGCTCTACACCTTGTTATACTGAAAGAACGTCAACTTTGTCGTCGATTTGAAAACAAATGTCGCTGCATTCCTGCCCTCTGGAGTGCCCTTACCGGTTTAACTTGTAGTCACACCTCCCTTTCCATTTCCAATGATCAAATCAGAAGACATTTCCCCAGCCCCACCCCTCCTGCCTCTATTTATTTCCCAGCTCCCTCACCATTTCTGAAGGAGTTTCCTGATCTGAAACATTGATTTTCCTGCTTCTCTGATGCTGCCTGACCTGCTGTATTCCTTCAGCTCCACACTGTGTTGTCTTTGACTCCAGTACCAGCAGTTCTTGCTATCCCCACTGTAAGGGATATGACTAAACTACTCAGGTACTGCTCCCCCTCCCTGATGCATCACAGTCTCTGCGGTCTCCAGTTCATAAACTCTGAGCTGAGTCTGCAAAAACGTACTGTGGATGTGCTTGCCCTAGAATATACTGATAGTCATATACTCAGTACTGTGACCTCAAACTTCTCTGTGTGCTTGTTAGTGAAATATAAGGACAACGAGCAGACTGGGAGTGTTTTCTGATTGCTGCAAGGGCCTTAGTCAATGGGAGGTGATAGATATTTGTTCAGTAAACACACCTGTGAGCTCCATTTACCTGCTTTGTGTGCACAAAAGTTGTTTCCTATCAAACCAGTACATGATTTATAGAGGTTTATAAAATTATGAGGTTCATAGATAAGATGAATAGCCAAGGTCTCTTCCCCAGGGTAGGGGAGTTCAAAACTAGAGGGCATAGATTTAAGGTGAGAGGGGAAAGATTTAGAAAGGACCTGAGGGGCAACGTTTTCATGCAGAGAGTGGTCCATGTATGGAACAAGCATCTGGGTGGATGTATGAATAGGAAGGGTTTAGAGGAATATGCACCTAATGCTGGCAAATGGGACCAGGTCAGCTTGAGATGGTTATTTGGCGTGGATGAGTTGGACTGAAGGGTTTATTTCTGTGCTGTTTGACTCTATGTGAGTAGGTGTCGTTGCTATGGCTGGTGTTTGGGAAACGTACACAGAACTCTTTCTGAGTAAAACGAACCTTGAATGGACAGTCAGAGAAAATTGAATTTTGTTGAATTAGCTCATAGGGGATGTTGAGCTGAGAGATGGGAAACGTCAGCAAATACCTTTTACACATTCAGGCCCACTGCTAGATATGTATCCTATCCTTTTAAAGGCTTGCAGAACTTGTCTCATTGGTTTATTGAGTCATTATTTTGTTTCATGAGTAGCACGTTCCTCCCTGGCTCAAAGTTGTAGGTTCAAGCCCCTCCCTGGAGACTTGAGGGCAGAATCTAGACTGAGATCCCAGTACAGTCCTAAGGGAGGGCTGTACTGGCAGTGGTGTCATCTTTTAGCTCAGTTCTTAAATGACGCCTTGTCTTCTTTCTCAGGAGAATATTAAACATCCCATGGCATTATTTTGAAGAGTATCAGATATTTTTAGTAAACCTGATCATAAGACCATAAGAAATAGGAATTGCAGTATGCCATTCAGCCCCTCGAGCTTGCTCTGCCATTCAATAGGATCATGGTTGATCCAACATTGCTCTCATCTTCTTTCCTGTGTTTTCCCTGTAACCCTTGATTCCCCGGCTGATCAAGAATGTATCTCAGCCTTAAATATACACAAGGACTTTGCCCCATAGCTCTCTGCAGCAAGGAGTTCCAAAAACTCATAACCCTCAGAGAAGAAATTCATCTTCATCTCAGTCTTAATTTGGTGCCCCTTTTCTGAAACTATTCCCTCTAATTCTAGACCCTCCCATGAGGGGAAACATCCTCTCAGCATTTACCCTGTGAAGCCTTTATGAATCCTATATGTTTCAAAGAGACCACCGCTCATTCTTCTAAACTCCAGTGAGTAGAGTCCCAACCTGTTTAACCTTTGCTCATAAGATAGTCCCTCCATTTAGGGATCATCCTAATGATTTGATTTGATTTATTTATTATCCTGTGTATTTACTACAAATACAGTGAAAAGTGTCACCACTCTCTGGTGCCATCTGAAAACACAGAAAATAAACCAAAACCAGAAACATAAACCCAGAAAAATAAAACACAATAAAGTTTATCTTATGCTCTTATCTCAATGAAATTAGATGGACTTTGGAACAGCTCCTGCTTCTGGCTCGACCATGGGCCTGGATCTCCTACACCCCAATGCCTCAAGTCTCTGCCGCTAAACCCATGCCACCGCTGTAACCACGCCACTGCTGGAACAGAGTGGCCACACTCCAGCGCCATCTCGCCCCCATTAACGCCACCGCCATTATGTGTTGACGCTTGGCCAACCTTGCTGTGCAACTGCTGCCAGTGCCACAGCTGGGACTAACCCCACAGCCATCACCGCCTCTGCCATCAGCTGCCCGGGCCTAGCAGGAAACCTAGTACCTTGACTCAGCCTGTGAGTCTGGGCCGAGCATGAAGCCTGGTACGTGCCCCTCGCTTGCCGGGAGACCTCAGGATGGGGTGGAGCCGCATCTGCTTTGTCCTGGCATTGTGACCGCCAGCACCAGATGCCTCCTCTTCACCATTTACTCGGCCTCGCCACTCCCTGGGCCTGTACCACCATCAACGTTCACCAGGCTGCACAGGGCCTGCACACACTGATCTCGCTGCTGATGCCACTGCAACTAAGACGAAAAGGTAGGAGAAAAGTCTTTAAAGAAAAATAAAACTAAAAGTTAATAGAAAATGAAAGAAAATAAAAGAAAAGCAGATAGAAGTGGGGCTCAGTAGCCCAAAAGCTGCAACTTTGCCGCTGCTATCTTGAATAATTAGGTGTCAATAAAAAATAAAAAATGAACAGTCTCTGAACCACCTCCAATGAAATATTATCTCTCCTTAAATAAGGGGACCAAAACTGCTCACAATACTCCAGATGTGGTCACACCAGCATCTTGTACAGTTGCAGTAAGACTTCCCAGCTCTTACACTCCAATTCCCTTGAAATAAAGGGCCAACATTCCATTAGCCTTCCTGATTACCTGCTGCTCCTGTGGGCTACCTTTCAATGTTTCATGCATAAATCCGCCACCCCACCCCCCAAGTCCCTTTGCGTTGCAGCTTTCTGCAGTTTTTCTCTATTAAATAATATTCTGTTCTTTTGTTCTTCCTTCCAAAAAGAATACTTTCACATTTCCCACTTGCAAACTTTTTGCAGTTACTTTACCTATCAATATTTCCTCATAGAATTGCTACAGTGCAGAAAAAGGCCATTCAGCCCATCAAGTCCACACCAACCCTCTGAAGAGTATCCTACCCACACTCAGCACCCCTACCCTATAATCCAGCACTTTCCATGGTCCATCCATCTAACCTCTACATCTTTAGACTGTGGGAGGAAACGCACAAGACACAGGGAGAACATACAAACTCCACACAGACAGTCCCCCAAGGGTGGAATTGAACCCAGGTCCCTGGCATTGTGAGGCAGTAGAGCTAACCACTGAGCCACCATTTGTCTGTAAATTGTATTCCTCTTGCAACCTGCCTTTCCACCTATTTTGTATTGTCTGCAAATTTGTCGACAGTACATTCACGTCCTTCCTCCAAATCATTAAGATATATTGTGAACAGTTGCAGTCCCAGCCCTGATCCCTGTGGAATGCCACTGGTCACCAACCTGAAAAGAAACCCTCATGCCCACTCACTGTTTCCTGTGTATTAGCCAATTCTCTATCCAAGTCAATGCACTGTCTCTGATATGTTGGGTCTTATCTTTTAACCTTTTGTGTGGTACCTTATCAAATGTCTTATGGAAGTCCAAATACAACATATCTACTCTTTCCCTTCTATCCACTCAGTCAGACACAATTTCCCTTTCATGAAGCTATTCTGACTCTGCTTAATTAGATTATGATTTTCCCACTGTTCTGCTTTACTTCCTTAGTAATTGATTCCAATACTTTTCCAACAATAGATTTTAAGCTAATTAGCTTGTAGTTGCCTGCTTTTTAACCTCCCTCAGAGCCCCTTGGAATAGGGGTATCACATTGACAGTTTTCCTATCCTCTGGTACTTCTTCAGAATCCAAGGATTTGTTTTTGTAAAATTAAACCAATGCACCCATTATCTCCATACCTACCCTTTTTTTGGGATCCTTGGATCCTAGGTTCAGACCCATGGCCCATCTGGGAAAGGATGGGCTTGGACCTCTTGGCTCAGAAGTAGGGACACTACCACTACATCATGAGTGCCTTTAGTGTTCTGATCTCAATCAACATTGATAAAGCAGATTATCTGGAGATCATCACATTGCTGTTTTGTGGGAGCTTGCTTTGTACATATTGGTGCTGTGTTTTCTATAAAATAACATAATATAAACATCTCATTACTCAGGAATCATAGAGATTTTCCAAGGTGAGTAAAGATGCCCTGTAAGTGGTTTTTATTCCAGGTTGGGGTAGGGTTAAGGTCAGTGAAGTGGGGGAGGGAGGGGTGTGAGTTATCCAGCAGCTCCCCAGAAAAGTCCTTCTTTTCTGCTCTTGACCTACCTCAATGAAGTTAAATGTCAGGTTTGACCTGGTGTGAATCTGTCTGAGACTGTCCCAATCCCAATTTACCGTCACCACTTTTACTGCCTTCACGAGGAACTTAAGACCTTTGGTTCAAGTGATAGAAGGTGCCCCATGGCAGCTTTTCCTAAAATGTGAGGTTTAACAAACTAAGTAGGTAGCAAGGCCAGCACCACACATCCTGTGCTCTGAAGGGAAGGTGTCCCTATGGATGAATAACTTTCCAGAATGAGCTGTATAAGTGTGGGGCCCGTGATCAATCTTCAGGATTAGTGACATCAGTAGGACTCCTAAAGCAAATCATGTTTGAGGAATTCACACTGACTAATAGAGCATTGTTGGGTGACACCAGGCTGTCATGGATGTGAAGGTTTTTATGTTGCAAATTAAGATCATTCAAAATATATTGAGGTCCCTAACAGTGGAACATGGTGTATAGAGAAAAGTATTACAGCCAAGATTTTCCATGGGCCAGACAGTCGTTATTCTGCAGTGTCGATGGGAGATGCTCATGGGGACACTACAGGATCCCCTTTGTAGGGCACTCTGAAGTGGACCCGATGGGCTGAATGGCCTACTTTTTTTTCTCTTGTATTCATTTTTGGGAATGTGGATGTCGCTGGCCAGGCCAGTATTTATGGCCCATCCCTAATTTCTCAGAGGGCAGTTGAGAGTCAACCATATCGTCGAGGGTCTGGAGTCACATGTAGGTCAGACTGGGTATGGATGGCAGATCTAAATACATTAGTAAACCAGATGGGTTTTTCCTGACAATCAATAATGGTTTCATGATCATTATTAGACTCTTAATGCCAGATTATTTTCTAACATATTGAATTCAGATTTGAACCTTGGACCCCAGAACATTATCTTAGTTTCTGGATTAATCGTGATAAAACCATTAAGCCACTTCCCCTGCTTGGAACCCTCTGAAAGTCTCCATTTAGATGATTAAATACATCAATCTAATTCCTAAGTAACTTTTCAACTGGCCCCATACTTACCTCACATACCCTGAACTGCACTTGTCCCAGGCCATTTACATCCTCCAGACCCTAACCTGACACAACACCCTCTGCTCTCGACCTGTCACCCCCCCTTCCCCCGCTCCAGACCAAAACCACTCCCTTTGCCCCACACCTATAACCCCAGTCCCTACTCTCGACCTGTCACCCCGCCTTCGCCCGCTCCAGCCCAAAACCGCTTCCTTTGCCCCATACCTATAACACCAGCCCCTGCTCCAAACCTGTCAAACCCCCTTCCCCCGCTCCAGCACAAAACCACTCCCTCTGCTCCACACCTATAAACCCAGCCCCTGCTCCAAACCTGACACTACACCCTTTCCCCACTCTTCACTCCCCAGGACCTACATCCCCACTTCCTCTGCTCTGTGTACCCCTGTCCCTGGGACCTGCAACACCTCTCCCCTATGATCTGACCTGATTCCTCCGACATGGGGTTCCCTAGTACCCAACACCACCCGCCCAATATCTCACAGCCACCCCAAACTGACTGAAACACTTCCTCACTTACCTAACCCACATGCCACCTTGCACTCTTCCACGCACTTGACATATTATCCCACCTGGCACCCTACTTACCCAGCACCCTACCCTACTCCGACACAGCCATCTGGCACACTACCCTCACAGCACCCTAGCCTCACACCTACCTTTTGCACTTACTGTTTGACAGGAAGTATCAAAGTGGCTGTCTGTCATTCAGGACCTTTACGTGTCAGATCACAGCTAAGAGGCCTGGCTTGACCTCCACCAATGGTTCTGTGTTATGGGGGATCTGTCAGAATGGAATAATGGCTCCGCACTTATGAAGGAGACCTGATCAGAACCGCCTCTCTCAGAAATGTCCTTCTCTTCCTTTCACTAAGCCCTCTCTGTTTGAGATTTCCACGTGTCAGCAAATCCAGAAACAGATCCCTTGCACCATTTGATATCACAGTAACAACAAACGACATAGGAATGACACCATCTGGTGAAGGAATATAATGTAGATGAACAACCAGCAACAACACTTTTACCATTAAAAGACCAGCACAATTTGAAGAGGATGTATGGAATGTATAGGCAGAGATTGATGAGAATATTGAATTGCTAATGCATGAGAACACTTGTGTGTCCGTTGGGTAACTTGTGTAACTTAAAATGTACACAATAAAACATGCACTTTTTTTAAATTCTACCAGACTGATGTTGGGACTGAAATGCAATCATGTACAAATGTCCTTCCTGGTCTGCTGTAGTCATGAGACATCAGCCATGAGGCATAGGCTGCAGGCAGCCATCTTATAGTCACTTTGATAAAGAACGCAGACCCGCTGCCTGCAGAGTTCAGAGCATTCCCTGCTTAAATACGGAGAAGAAAGTTTCAGCAAATTCAGATAAATCTTCAAATTTTATCATTTCTGTTTCAACTAGTTGATTTCTCTCAGGCCCTGTCTTGACCACCTCTCGGATCACCAGGTTCTAACCTGACCTCATTTAACTTTGTAGGTTTTTCATTAATCCCCTTAATATTTACAGACTCTGTATTAGCCCTTTCTACTTTTGGTGTTTGGGTTCTGGCCTCTTTTTTTTAAAAACTCATCAGGTTAATTTCTATTCTTTCTGAACTCTGTGGACACTAACCAGGCCCTTGATTTTGCATTGTATTACTTTAGCCATTTTGACCCTTACGTTCATCTGTAGGACCTCTGAACCTGGATTATTCAGAACTTCTGGCCGGTTTTACCATCGATCAACAAAGTCCATCCCTGAATAAAGGTCCCCTTGTACGGGCAGGGTCACGGTCACAGCCACCATTACTAGCCCAGAAATGAGCTCTCTCCTGAAGTAAATTTTTACTGGCAGTGCTTCTATAACCTCTCCTGTGAGGCCCCTGATTAGCACATGGAAATCTGTTTGGGTTGGGGTGGCACGGTGGCACAGTGGTTAGCACTGCTGTCTCACAGCACCTGGGTTTGATTCCACCCTCGGGTGACTGTCTGTGTGGAATTTGCATATTCTCCCCGTGTCTGTGTGGGTTTCCTCCCACAGTCCAAAGATGTGCAAGTTGTGTGGATTGGCCATGCTAAATTGCCCATTGTGTCAGGAATGTGTAGGCTGGGTGGGTTGGACATGAGAAATGCAGGGTTATGGGGATAGCATAGGGGATTGGGTCTGGCAGTGAACGATTTTTTGGAAGGTTTGTGCGGATTTGATGGGCCGAATGGCTTGCTTCCCCACTGTAAGAATTCTATGGTCTGGTGTGGGAAATCTTCAATATTTTCCTTACTGTAAGCATCAGGATGCAATCTCTTCGAGAACGCTAATCTTTTCCAATTTGTTAGGAACATTTTGGACCATTTTATCCCTAAATGCAAAATCCTGCAGTGTTTGCACAGAGTATTACACGTTTCCTAACCACAGGTACTGGTTAGTTAGCCCTGCTATCTGTGGCTGTCTCAGACTGACAACTATCTGATTGATATGTCCAGGCTTTATGAGAGCAGACAGATACAGTGGCTACGGATTTCCTTCTCTGCTGTTTAAGAGCTGTAGATTGACTTGTCCTGTTTTTTCCTACTCCTCCTTTTCCCTGCAATCTCCTCTGTCTTTTCTGTCTGCAGTAATATCATGAGCAGGCTGATGAGGGTTAGTTACCATGCCAGTGGAAACAAAGGAACCTTAAGGAGCTGTTTGCATCATGTCTGGGTCTGGTGCAGGCTTTACCAGAACTTTCTTCACTCCAGGTGATCTGACGTTGTGGATGGTACAGGTTAGCATTTAACCCCATATGCTCCACTATCTCCCTTGTCTCTCTCCCTTTTATTCACATAAACTACCTGACCCAGGCACATGTAGTTCAGAGGCTTGTGTTTGTAGTCACCAGACATAACTGTTACAGCAGTCCCTGAGGTAACTCTTTGTTCCTCTTGATGCAGTTGACCTCCTCTCAGAGTACCAATTCCCTTATTTCTTTATTAGTATGCTCTACTTTTAAAGCACAGACACACCATTTGCTTGTCCTCTTGATTTCTGTGTTTATTGCAGGAATTTTGGAATTGTAGACAATGGATCACTGGGACTTGCTCACAAGCACCAGGAAAAGCGGTTTTGCTCTCTTTGTAATTGGCCGTCACTTCAGAGAATGGCATAGCATGAACTTCTTGGTCGTCTCTGGTTGACTGACCCTGTACCTCGAGCTTCACAATCCTGATAGCCAATGTAACCAATTTTCCATGCCCTCAAAAGCAATAAGGAAAGACTCCAAATCTCCCTCTTCAAACTTGTCAATTAATTTCAGGGATTTTAAGGTTTCAAAATCTGTTCCGGTCTACCACAATTTGCCTCTGCCTCCAGGGAGAGCTATATTTTCCCCCAGGTTCTTGCAACTGTCTTAGGTCTCTAAACCTCTGCACTCTCAGTACCATCTCTAACCTTTGACCTCTCTTGGGCCTAATTGTCTCACTCTCTCTTTTTTCCTGAAACTCTGGCTCTAATCTTAACCTTTCCAGCTGTAGTTCGACCAGAGTAACCCGGTCTGGTTCTGACTTGGTTTAACTTGTCCTGAACCTAGAGTGAGTTTCAAATGCTCACCCAGAAACTCACCTCCCTGGCCTGTTGAGTGTTTTAATTCCTATTGTTTAGCTATGGATTGCAGCTCTTCTGTGTTTAAGGACATCAAGTTATGCCAGGTCAAATTTTCCTGCTCCATGAACATTTAAGCATCATAACTATTATTATAACTTACACAAACTGGTGTTGCAGATTAGCAAATCAAAGTAAAATAATGTAAGTGCTAGAAATCTGAAATAAAATCAGGCTCCTCTGAAGACGAGTCATATAGGACTTGAAGCTTTAAATCTGATTCTGTCTCCAAGACCTGCTGAGTTTCTCCAGCATTCTCTGTCTTTATTGCTGCAGATCCTTATTTGGTTTCAATAATTTTGGCTCGATGTTACTTTTTCCTTCGACTTCCAATTTCTATAATTTGGATTTGGCTCATTTGTTGTGGATTTAATGCAACCCTGTCTGTTACGGTCCCCGAGTCTCCGCTTGGTTTCCCCGATGTAGAGGAAGCCACACCGGGTACAGCGGATGCAGTATACCACATTGGCAGATGTGCAGGTGAACATCTGTTTGATGTGGAAAGTCTTCTTGGGGCCTGGGATGGGGGTGAGGGAGGAGGTATGGGGGCAGGTGTAGCACTTCCTGCGGTTGCAGGGAAAAGTGCCGGGTGTGGTGGAGCTGGAGGGGAGTGTGGAGCGGACAAGGGAGTCACGGAGAGAGTGGTCCCTCCGGAAAGCAGATAAGGGTGGGGAGGGAAAGATGTCTTTGGTGGTGGGGTCGGATTGCAGATGGCGGAAATGTCGGAGGATGATGCGTTGGATCCGGAGGTTGGTGGGGTGGTACGTGAGGACGAGGGGGATTCTTTTTTGGTTTTTATTGCGTGGACGGGGTGTGAGGGATGAGGTGCGGGAGATGTGGGAGACACGGTTGAGGGCGTTCTCGACCACCGAGGAGGGGAAGTTACGGTCCTTGAAAAACGAGGATAACTGAGATGTACGGGAGTGGAATGCCTCATCCTGGGAGCAGATGCGGCGGAGGCGAAGGAATTGGGAATAGGGGATAGCATTTTTGCAGGAAGGTGGGTGGGAGGAGGAGTATTCTAGGTAGCTGTGGGAGTCGGTGGGCTTGAAATGAATATCGGTTTCTAGGTGGTTGCCCGATATGGAGACAGAGAGGTCCAGGAAGGGGAGAGAGGTGTTAGAGATGGTCCAGGTAAACTTAAGGTTGGGGTGGAAGGTGTTAGTGAAGTGTATGAACTGTTCGAGCTCCTCGTGGGAGCACGAGGCGGCGCCGATACAGTCATCAATGTAACGGAGGAAGAGGTGGGGTTTAGGGCCAGTGTAGGTACGGAAGAGGGATTGTTCCACGTAACCTACAAAGAGGCAGGCGTAGCTTGGGCCCATGCGGGTACCCATGGCTACCCCCTTTGTCTGTAGGAAGTGGGAGGAATTGAAAGAGAAGTTGTTGAGTGTGAGGACGAGTTCGGCTAAGCGGATGAGGGTGTCAGTGGAGGGGGACTGGTCGGGCCTGCGGGACAGGAAGAAGCGGAGGGCCTTAAGGCCATCTGCATGGGGAATGCAGGTGTAGAGGGACTGGACGTCCATGGTAACCTCCCACCTATCCCCTCCTCCCACCTCAAGCCGCACCTCCATCTCCTACCGACCAACCTCATCCCGCCCCCTTGACCTGTCCGTCCTCCCTGGACTGACCTATCCCCTTCCTAACTCCCTACCTACACTCACCTTTCCTGGCCCCATCCCCGCCTCTTCGACCTGTTTGTTTCCTCTCCACCTATCCTCTCCTCTATCCCTCTTCTATCCGCCTCCCACTCTCTCCCTATTTATTTCAAAACCCCCTTCCCCTCCCCCATTTCTGATGAAGGGTCTAGGCCCGAAACGTCAGCCTCTCTGCTCCTATGATGCTGCTTGGCCTGCTGTGTTCATCCAGCCCTGCACCTTGTTGTCTCGGATTCTCCAGCATCTGCAGTTCCTACTATCTCAGGTAAAGATGGTAGTTTTTTTCCCTAGAGGACATCAGTGAACCAGATGGGTTTTTCCTGACAATCGACAATGGATTCACGGTCATCATTAGATTCTTAATTCCAGATATTTTACTGAATTTAAATTACTGAATTAAAATACTGAATTAAAATCAGCTATGGTGGGCTTCGGACCTGGGTTCCCAGAACCTTATTTGGGTCTCTGGATTAACAGTCCAGCAATAATACTACTAGGCCATTGCCTCTCCTAGGCCTCTGCTCCTGCTGAGATGTTTCAGGACTGAGATGACTGACCTCTAACAGCTATAACCATGTTGATTTGTGTCAGGTATGACTTCAATTAGCATAGAGTTTGTCCCCTGATACCCATTGATTCCAGTTTTGCTACGGCTCCTTGATGACACACCTTGATGTCAAGAGCTGTTACTCTCACCTCACCTCTGGAATTCAGCTCTTTTGTCCATGTTTGAACCAAGGCTGTAATGAGATCAGGAGCTGAGTGGCCCTGGCAGAACCCAAACTGGGTGTCACTGAGCAGGTTATTGCTGAGCAGGTGCTGCTTGAGAGCTCTGTTACTGACACCTTCCATCACTTTACTGATGATTGAGAGTAGACTGATGGGATGGGATTGGCTGGGTTGAATCTGTCTTGCTGAAAAGCAGGACATACCAGGCCAATTTTCCACATTGTCAGGTAGATGCCAGTGTTGTAACTGTACTGGAAGATCTTGGCTAGGGGAGTGACAAGTTCTGGAGCACGTCTTCAGTACTATTGCCAGAATGTTGTCAGGGTGCATAGCCTTTGCAGTATCCAGTGCTTCCAACCATTTCTTGACATCATGTAGAGTGAATTGATTTGTTTGAAGACTGCTATCTGTAATGCTGAGGGCCTTAGACGCTTCTGGCTGAAGATGTCGTAAATTATTTAGTGTTGTCCTTTGCATTATTTTATTGTGCTCCATTTTCATTGAGGCTGTGGATATTTGTGACACCAAACTAATGTTTAATTGTCAACAACCATTCATGATGGAAGTGACAGGACTGAAGAACTTCGATTTGATCCATTGCTTGTGGAATTACTTAGCTCTGACTCTCACTTGTTGGCACATCAGTTTTTCTGTGTTAAAGCCTCACCAAGTAAACACCTCATTTTCAGGTATACCTAGTGCTGCTCCCAGCATGCCCTCCTGTACTTTGCATTGAACCAGGGTTAATCACCTTGCTTGATGGTAATGGTAAACTGTGGGATATACCAGATGTTTATGTTAGATATTTCTTAAACAACAAGTTCAGGGACATTATTATACGCTTTTAGAGCAACTGGGAATTGAACTCCAGGCATCCTGGTTCAGAGATAGGGAAACTACCACTGCACCACAAGAGCTCCCCAGGCCCTTAGGTTAAATTTTAAAATGTCTTTAATTACCATATTTGTCTAATCAACCTAAAAGAAAACCTGAAAGAATTGTGGTTGTTGTAAATCAGGAACAAGAACAGAAGTTGCTGGAAAAGCTCAGCAGTTCTGGCAGCATCTGTGAAGAAAAATCAGAGTTAATGTTTCGGGTCCGGTGACCTTTCCTCAGAACTGAGGAAATGTTAACTCTGATTTCTCTTCACAGATGCTGCCAGACCTGCTGAGCTTTTCCAGCAACTCTTGTTTTTGTTTTTAACCGACCAGTTCAGAGATGTTGTTGCACACTTGTGGAGTAAGTGGGGCTTGAACTTGAGCCTCCCAATCCAGGCCCTTAGGTTACAGATTCTGCTGGAATGCAGTTCAGCTTCTGCTCTTCACTCTCACTACTTTGTGGATGATCTGTCTCTTCTGAACCTCTGCTGTTAAGCTCAATGGGGGTCACCAGAACATGAGGGTGGCACGGTGGCTCAGAGGTTAGCACTGCTGCCTCACAGCGCCAGCAACCTGGGTTTGATTCCACCCTCGGGCGACTGTGTGGAGTTTGCACATTCTCCCTGTGTCTGTGTTGGTTTCCTCCAGGTGCTCCGGTTTCCTCCCACAGTCCAAAAGATGTGCAGGCTGGGTGGATTGGCCTTGCTAAATTGCCCATGGTGTTCAGGGATGTGTAGATTAGGTGGGTTAAGGGGAGATGGGTCTGGGTGGGATGTCGTAGGGTCGGTGTGGACTTGTTGGGCCGAAGAGCCTGTTTCCACACTGTAGGGATCCTATGATGAGTATGATTGAGGTGGTCCTGAGATTGAAAGTGGGACTTCATTTCCATGAGGCCACAAGTTGACTCAGAATGGCAGCTGGGTCCTTCAGGCCTCAGGGTCAGCTTAGCACACTTGGTCATCAGACACTGTAGTCCCCCATTGGGGGTACAGCATAGGGTGGCACGGTGGCTCACTGGTTTGCACTGCTGCCTCACAGTGCCAGGAACTTGGGTTCGATTCCAGCCTTGGGTGACTGTCTGTGTAGAGTTTTCACATTCTCCCCGTGTCTGCGTGGGTTTCGTCTGGGTGCTCTGGTTTCCTCCCACAGTTGAAAGATGTGCATGTTAAGTGGATCGGCCATGGTAAATTGCCCAAAATGTCCAGGGATATGCAGGCTAGGTGGGTTAACCACGGTAAATACAGGGTTACAGGGATAGGGCAGAGGGATGTATTTGATTGGGATGCTCTTCAGAGGGGCAGTGTAGACTTTATGGGCTGAATGGCCTGCTTCCACACTGTTGGAATTCTATGATTCTATGATCCAGAGTACTTTCTGCACTCAGCTTACCCTCTGAGTGATATTCAACACAGAGAATTCATCAGCTGAGGGGTTTTGGTAGCTGGCATCCAACAGATTTCCTCCTCCAGGTTTGACCTGATACCATGAGATGTCATATGGTCTAAAGTCAACATTGAGGACTCCCAGGGTTGCTCCATCTTAACAGTATCCCAGATAGAATGTGGACTGGACATCAACAAACTTTAGGACATGTTTGTACAGTATAATTCCATCTTTTAAAATATTTATGGAAGAAAGTTTTTCTGAAATTGGCCAGATTGCCTTCAGTAGCTTTTAAGCAGTATCAAGGGATTTTACATTCATAAAGTTGCTGTCCTGCCAGGATTATGCAAGAGGGAGAGGTCTGAAAGACTGTAAGGGAGGTTTTGCAAATTAGGAATTATAATTAAAATTCAAAATCTGCTGATATTCCTCTGTTTTGAAAGCGCGTCATTTGTGTGTGGGGTGTGGGCAGAGTTCAAGAATTCTCAGGAGCTCAGATCAGGGGGAAAGTGGTTTGATGACCAACACATCTTATTTCTCCAGAAATGGAGAAAGACTCTGAAAAGAAAAACATAGGATTAAAGGAAAAAAAGAGTCAATAAGAAACAGGAAAAGAGTAAGCTAGAACAAACCTGTATTTATATAACGACTTTCACCACCTTAGGTTTTTTGCAAAGAGCTTTGCAGGCAAAAAGTACATTTAAGGTGTAGACACTTAAAATCAATTTGCACAGAGCAAGGTCCTACAAACAGCAATGTAGCAGTGACCAGATAATTTTACTTTTTGTGACGTTGGTTGTGGGGAAGACAGTAGGGAGAATTCAAAGACAGAAATTCCTGGAGAAACTGAGTCAATTCTTTGATTCTGGTAACTGTTTGGTTCACGGACCCAAAACTTTATCTCTGCTTTCTTTCCCAGAACTACTGAGTTTCTCCAGCAATTTCTGTTTTCGTTTCAGGTCTCCAGATCATCTTTGTTTTATATCCACCTGCTTTTTTTCAAAGTCATATCAAGGGCTCTGTTACATCCACATGAAAGGGCAGGAAACACCTTGGTTTGTTTCACTGGATTCTCAGCCTTATACAGCATGCTTAGGGATGGGCGTAAAATGCTGGCCAGCCAGCGACGCCCACATCCCACAAATGAA
>NC_063361.1:3635978-3693504 GCF_021869965.1 Rhincodon typus | reverse complement strand
ATTAATAAACACATCGAACTCGACCCCATATACACTCCACTACGGAGAAAACCCAGAAGTGAGGCAATCCATCGCAACGGACCCCAGAGTTTAAAAACCAGGCGGGAAAACACACCGACGCTTCATCAGAGGCTGCACTGAGGATGTTACCAAGCATGGTAACGAAACGTCTGTGGAACAACAAACCAGCTCGGCGAGCCAACCAACCTCAAGATCAAAGTCTTCACTGATGCAGACACCCATCACAAGAGGACCAAGTGCAAGAGCAACCTTAGAGTGAGTCCAGGAGTTTGGACCTGGCCAGTTATCAGGTTGGAGTGGTGATGATCAGGGGACCCATACCATTACAGTTTAGGGATTGAGTCATGGTCAACCCCATGGGGCCATTCTAGGGCTGGGCCCTTGCAGGAATATAGTTTGGGAGCAGTAGGCGGGAGCATAGTGACCTCTCCTTTGGGTTGTCCTGCCACTTCACTTGCTGGGGATGAGGGGGTTTGGGGGGCGTCAGTGACTGAAGGTCAGGGAATTGGTGCTGGTGGGATAGTGGAAGCTGGGGTACTTAATCCTGGGGATTGATAACTGAAGGGTGTGATACAGAGTAGATGACAATTGCGAAGGAGGTAGTCAACTCCTTATGTAAATGGAGGGCAATGTACAGGTAAAGGAGAGGTTTGTCCACAGTGGGCAGCTATCGGGAGGGGTTGAGGGATGTGTTCACACCCTAAAATACCACACTTTAGGCTGGGGATTGAGCACGAAAAATGGCCAGAAATATATTGAGACGGACAGGTTGAGTGGGACTGAGGGAGGTGTGATGCTTGTGTGGTTGATAGTGAGGAGGATGATAGTGTTTGGGAGTTTATTGATACAGTGAGGCAGAGCCTGGAGGTCACGTCTTGAGGAGCAGATGCTGTCGCTTTCCATCATCCTATAAATGACAAGTGTGCAAAGAGAATGAAAACACTGTGACCATACATGGAGTGGGAGGGGTAAATGCTTCATTCTGAGGGGAGGGGGTTGCTGTGAGGAACCTCACAGAGCAACAATGTTACACACAGACCCACACCCAACAGAGGAAAAACCCCATCGGTCTGGAATCCCTGGTCATCCTTATGTATTGGACTAGTGTGTGTAATGCCCCCCAACTCACTCATTGCTGACCAGTTCAGGCAAGATCAAAACTGAAGCCCACAAAAGCCTGCAGTACAACAGCAATGTCTCTGTACCTAGAGAGGTGGTGCTAATTTCTTGGAGTCACCATTACCTGCGAAATATCCATCACCTGCAGTAACTATTCATTACACACCCTGCTCCACAGAGTGTGGTCTACAGAGAGGGAGAGGTGGTGTCATTGCAGTATTACACCTCCTGTTAGACAGACTCAAAAAAAAACTGACTGCAGTGAAAACTGCACATATATTTATAAAAGTCACCTGCGCCACCTTCAAAGATTTTCTTTTTCCTTTCCATCTCATTACTTTACAGTACCGTCACAGCTGGGCCGGACGCCTTGGAGTTTTGGTCAGGCAACTCTAGGCCAAGACATGCTCAGTGTGTCCTACCCAGAGACAGGAGGACCATCTTCGTCCTGGACTCCCTCGGGGCTGGGGGGGATGTTGTGCACAGGCAGGGCAGAGGTGAAGGGCCAGGGCCACCTCTGGAGTGCCCTGAGAGGACACAGCTTATCATAGAATCCCTACAGTGTGGAAGCAGACCATTCGGCCCATTGAGTCCACACCGATCCTCTAAAGAGGATTCTTCCCAGGTCCACCCTCCTACCCTATCCCTGCAACCTTGCTTTTCCCATGGCTAATCCACCCAGCCTGCACATTCCTGAACATTATAGGCAATTTAGCATGGTTAATCCACCCAACCTGCACATTTTTGGACTGTGGGAGGAAACCAGAGCACCCGGAGGAAACCCACACAGACACGGGGAGAATGTGCAAACTCCACATAGACAGTCGCCCAAGGGTGCAATCGAACCCGGGTCCCTGGCGCTGTGAGGCAGCAGTGTTAACCACTGGGCCACCATGCTGCCCTCTTAGAGGTGTTTGTCTGTGTGGTTCCTCCTCTGACTGGATGCCTCCTGGCACTGCCTTGTCTCCTTGCGAGGATCGGCCACCTGAAGTGAGGTCAAGGGTCCTCATACCTTGATCACATTGACGTTGGTGTTGGAGGCCAATGGCGAGGCCGATGGAATGTAGGCCCATGTGAATATCCTGCAGATTCTGAGCTGGATGGTGGGTCTCCATTGCAACCACCAACCTGTGCCATGTGAGGCAGCAAGGTCCCCTTAGCATTGTTACAATCCTGCAGCCACTGCAGCCATTGCCCCCCACAACCCTGCTCTATTGTCCCCCACAACAATGCACAATTGCCCCCCACAACCTTGCTCTATTGGTCCCCCCACAACCCTGATCTACTGCATCCCCACTACACTGCTCTATTGCCCCCCACAACCCTGTGACATTGACCCCCATAACTCTGCCTGTTATTCCTGTGTTGTCTTGTGCCTGTTGATGAAGTCCCCAATTGCTAATGCCATGGTTCAGGCTGAGGAGGTGCTAGTGGCCTGGGGCAGGTCTCCCTCTGTCAGCTGCAGAGAAGTGGCAGTGACATGCTCACTACCTGTGTCCCTAACTTGAACCTGAATAATGTTCTCACTGAGCTTTTGGGGGCAGGGGGTATCTGAATTGCTGGAGGGTGCAGGAGGGTGTCTTGGCACAACCTCTGAGGAATCTGTTCTCTTTTTCTCAGAGGTACTTGGGGCAGGGAGGTGGGGAGGTATGGTAGAGACACCCTCTTACCTGCCAAGACCATGAATGAGCAGCTGGTATCTGCAGAGTACAAAAGGTAAAATGGCATCACAACCAAGGTTATAAGTTGTGGCAGTTGATAACAACATTAACACGGTCTTAATTTGAGAACTACAGTACAATGAACGTTGCTCTTTGCTCAATTGGCAGGACATGAGTATTTTGGCATCATCTCAGGATGTGTTCCTGGTCCTCTCTGGCTTGAGTGCACACCCCTTCCTCACAGCGGGGTGGAGACCACCAAGGGATTGAGTGAGATGAAAGTGGGTGACACAGCAGTTACTGTTGGTGCAGGGGGAGAAATGGTGGTGAGGTCTTCCAAGTAAGTGAGTAAGCAGCACATTGCACATGCAGGGTTAAACATAAAAATATAGAACATAAGAGTAAAATAGGCCATTCAGCCCTTCAAGCCAGCTCCACCATTCAACAGGATTATGGCTGACCATCCAACTCAGTCACTTGTTCCTACCTTCAACCCCTTTAGCCTGAAAAGCGACATCGATCTCTTTCTTGAAAACATTCAATGCTTGGCTTCAACTGCTTTCTGTGGTGGAGAATCCCACAGGCTCACCATTCTCCGGGAGAAGACATTTCTCCTCATCTCAATCCTAAATGGATTACCCTGTATACTGAGACTGTGACCTCTGGTAGGGTGGGGTTTGGGGGAATTAGAGTGAGTGAGGAAAGATGTAACAGGTATTGGAGAGGGTGGTAGAGAATGAGCCTTGGTGGGAAATGGATGCAGTGGCAGAAATAGACTGGGAGCGAGATGTTGGAGAGAAGATGATGGCTCTTACCCAAGTGAAACACAAAAAATCATTGATCTTCTTCCTGTGTTGTTGGGCATTTCTCCAGACTGCTCTGACCTGGGCAACAATCTCAGACCTGGCATAGTCTGGTGCCATGGCATCTTCTGGTCATCGTCTCAATGGGAAGAGGACAGATCCCTGTTGGCAAATCAAGATGCTAATCTACCATGTCTACCATGGTAGTTGTGGACATGCAGTATTCACACCATGGAAACAGGCCCCTTACCCTGACTGGGTCGTGTCAGCTCCATGCAATCTGATCGGGTTCAGAGACGTGACTGACAAATCCAATTGTTGTAAAGCCCTTGAGGTTTATACATAAGAATGGAAAACTCTAAATTCCTTGATTCCAAGTTGTATGGTGCCAGGTCAAGGGAGCAGACAAGGTGAAGGAATATTTTGTAACTGCACATTCACATGAGAGGTTCAGGCACTAAATGAAGGGTTGAATTGTTGTCACACAGTGAGATTTATATAGAGAAGGATAAAAGTTTAAAGTCATGTGCTGTAATGAGGTTGCAAGGGAATCAGGCCAGAGATGTTATCTTACTGTGACTGCAGCACAAGTGAGAGAAAACGTGAACAATTTCCTCTTCGAAGCTACCATGTCTGGGGCAAATGTTACAAACCATGCAGGGCCAGTCCAGTTCAACAGTATCGGTTCATCTGCACAAAGCCTTTTAAAGTCAGGGATTCCAAGATATCTCAGGATACTCTAGCATTGGCTAGTATCTCCAGCTAGAATTGGGCAAATATCAGACGAAAGCATTGGCGTTGGGATGGGGTAGGTACCTGGTGAGGCTTAGATTGCATGAGGAGAACTCTCCAGGGCTCACAGAGAGAGGCCCTCCATGAAACTTGACAAAAATAATACGTAGCCAAAATATCATAAGATTTAGACCATGAACTCTGTTTTTCCATCTTTTCACAGGTACGGCCAGACCTGCTGAGCATTTCCAGACTTTCTGTTTTTATTCTCACATATACCTATTTAGAAAGCCCAGAATCTTGTATAATTTATTATCTGCTTCTCAACCTGCCCTAGCCCCTTGAATGATTTGTGCCCAGATTCCAGTGCTCCTGAACCCCATTTAGAATTATCCTTTTTATTATATGTCATCTCTCCTGGCTCTGCCTCCCTAACTATATCATTGTTACTGTTACATCTAATCAAGCAGCCTTTTGTCCACCGATTGCAATAATTAATCAATAATAAACAAGTGTTCAAAGGAAAATGGTTAAAATAAAACCGTTTTCTGTGTCCCTGTGATTTACTGATGATGGTGGATTAATATCTTGTTCCTGGAGACTACAGGCTATTACTGGAGAGTTAGTGACCACACCTATAACATCATTGAGACCAGGGGACAGACTCCATGGAGTCTCCAGTCATACAGCATTGCAGGTTTTGAGCATACAATCCAGCACAAAGCATCTCCCACATCCACTCCCTCCACATTTGATATTTAATAGCAGCAGTGTGTACTATCTACAAGGTGCACTGCAGAAATTCACCAAAGATCCTCTGATAGCACCCTCCAACCCACGACCATTGCCATGTCGAAAGACAAGGACAACAGATAAATGGGAACCCCACCACTTGCAAGTTCCCCTCCAAGCCACGCACCATCCTCACTTAGAATTACATTTTTGTTCCCTCACTGTTGCCAGGTCAAAATCCTGGAATTCTCTCCCCAAGGGCATTATGGGTCAACCCACAGCACATGGACTGCAGTGGATCAAGAAGGCAGCTCAACACCACCTTCTCAAGGGGGCAACTAGTAACAGGCAATAAATGCTGGCCTAGTCAGTGTTACTCATGTCCCTCCAGTGAAACAAAAATCGCAGGGATGTTGGAAGAGAGGGGTTTATTTCAATACCTGCAATGTAATACATTGCTGAGATGCATTGAATACGAAAAAAAAGGTCTTGAGTCAGCAGGAATTATCATTCCCCAGGAATTTATGGAGGCATTTTATTAACTTAGATCTCTGCAGTAAGAAATGTTGACTGAACAATTTATCTGCTATCATATCTCTTACGGTATATATTTCACATTAAATTATTCATTAATGGTGCACAGACGGCAAGTGGGTACAGTTTGTGTGTAATTAAATAGGTTTCTAATGAGGGGCTATAATATATAGAGATAATACCAATATTCACTCGATATACTGCCAGTGGGAAATAGTGGATAAAAAGGTCGCTGTACAACTGCAGTAAGAGAATGACAAACATCAGTACTGCATTTACCAGAGGGCCAGGATATGGTGTGGAGGGAGTAAAAACAGAAATTGCTGGAGAAACTCAGTAGAGAGAAAGCAGGGTTAGCATTTCGAGTCCAGTGACCCCTCTTCAGAACTGAAGAACTGTGGTGTGTTGGGGCAGACATAAGAATAGGATAGTACCATTCAGCTCCTTGTTTCTGCCCTTCCATCAGCTCTGTTCTTTATTTCAGCTCCATTTATTTGTCTGTGCCCACTGTTCCTTGATGCCCTTATGAAACAAACCATGTCTGATTCACAGAAACACAGAATTGTTATGGTGCAGAAGAAGGCTATTGTACCCATTATATCTGTACTGGTTGTCTGAATGAGCATTATGATTCAGTCCCATTCTCCTGCCCTTTCCCAATAACCCTTCATGACATCTCTATTTACATAGCTATCCTATGCACTCTTCAATGCCTCAGTTGAACCTGCCTCCACCATATTTCCAGAAAGTACACGCCATACCCTAACTACTCGCTGTGTGAAGAGTCTTTTTCTCCCATCACATTTGCTTCCTTTGCAATCCACCTCATATCAGCTTTTTGTGAAGCAGCCAACAAGTGTTGTTTCACATCTGTCAGACTAAGAAATTGCACGAGGGCTCTGGGCATTGGGTTTCACCAAAATAACAAACAAATAGTGCAGTTTCATAGCTGACATGAGAGGTCTACTATTCACTTTCATCATTAGCTGCAATGGCCAACAGGACACTCCTGAGGTATTAGAAGTGGTCAATGTTCTCTAAGGTCTCCCCATTGACCTTAACGATCAGGGGTTCACATCTCAATGCCAGGCCAGGTTGGTGGAGGATCTTCATCTTACAGATGTTCAGGCTGAGACCTTGAATATCTATTGATGAAGAGATCCAGCACTGGCTCCAGTGTGCTAGCACAGCCTTCGGCTCCCTGAGGAAAAGTAAAGGAGCTATGATGGCTCCCGTCCTCCTGTATGGCTCTGAGACTTATATATATATATGGCTCTACAGCAGACACCTCAAGGCACAGGAGCAGTACCACCAATACCGCCTGCGCAAGATACTGCAAATCCACTGGGAAGAAAGATGCACCAAAACCAGCGTCCTCGACCAGGTCAATATCCCCAGCACTGAGGCACTGACCACCCTTAAACAACTACGATGGGTTGGGCATGTCATCTGCACGGACCGACACAAGCCTCCCCAAGCAGGTGCTCTACTCCCAGCTCCAAAATGGCAAGCAAGCCCCAGGTGGACAGAGGAAGCACTTCAGTGATAACCTCAAGGCCTCACTGGTGAAGTGTGGCCTTCCCACAGACACCTGGGAATCACTGGCCTAAGACTGTCCAAAGTGAAGAAGCAGCTAGGAAGGCGTCAAGCACCTCGAGACTTGCAATCAGGAAAAAGTGGAAGCTAGGTGAAAACAGCAAAAGGAGCGCGTTGTCACACTCCCCTCCCCATGACCACCACCTGCCCCAACTGTAACAGAGCCTGCGATAGTCTCGTCAGTCTGTACAGCCACCTACAGTCTCGCCCTGAGGGCGGAAGAGAATCATTCTCGTCTGCGAGGGATCGCTAGTGATGATGATGATGATGACTGTCCAGCTTCAAATACAGCTGCAAAGATATCAGTGATTTCAAAAAAAAAATCACCGGATGAAACTACAGGAGAGGAGGAAGACCTTTGGTTTTTGAGCCTGATCAGTTAAGCATTTGATTGTAAGACCTACAAAATTTCTAAATCTTAATTCTTTTTGTAAATCTATAATAGTGAGTAAGGTGAGGGCATTTTTTAGAATGTTTATAATGAGATCTGTCACTTCATTAACCTTTAATATTAAGGATTGGAATTACGTTATCCCAGAAATATGTTTTTGAAAAGTAAGACTGTGCTAGCGCTGCATTTTTGAGCAAAGTGAGCTGTGTTAGTCATTTCTGAGTCTGTACATTGTTCAAGGGCAGAAATGGCTTTTAGTAGGGTGATGTGTTCTTCCTGTCAGATGTGCGAGATCAGGGAGAATTTGAATGTTCCTGGAGACTCTCTGCAGGAAGTGTGTTTGGTTGAGAATTCAGGGGACCAATATCCTTGTGGGGAGATTTGCTAGAGTCACTCAGGAGGCTTTAAACTAGTAAGGGGATAAGGGGTGGGAATTAAAGCAATAGAGAGAAAAGAGGAAAGCCTGAAGCTGGTAAACAGATAGGGGAAGCAAGTCTAATAGTCAAGGCAGACAGGAGCTTGGCAGAGAACAAGGTACGATTGATAAATTAAACTGTATTTACTTCAATGTGAGAGATCTGATAGGTAAGGCAGATGAACTCAGGGCATGGTTGGGAACATGGGACTTGGATATTATAGCAATTACAGAGACATGGCTCAGGGATGGACAGGACTGGCAGCTTAATATTCTGAGGTACAGATGTTAGAAGAAGGATAGAAAAGGAGACAAGAGAGGAGGGGGAGTGACGTTTTTGTATAGGGATAACATTACGGCTGTACTTAGGGAAGATATTCCTGGGAGATTGTCCAGTGACGTTATAGGGGTGGAACCTACAAATAAGAAAGGGATGATCACCTTGTTGGGATATTTATTATAGGTCTCCTAATAGCAAGCGGGAAATTGAGAAGCAAATATGTAAGGAGATTTCAGATATCTGTAAGAATGATAGGGCTGTAATGGTAGGGGATTTTAACTTTCCAAACATAGACTGGGACTGCCATAGTGTTAAGGGCTTGGATGGAGACGAATTTGTTAAGTGTGTACAAGACTAGAGAAGGAGCAAAACTTGACATTCTATTAGGAAAAAAGGCAGGGCAAGTGACTGAAGTGTCAGTGGGGGAGCACTTTAAGGTAAGTGATCATAATTCTATTAGTTTTAAAATATTTATGAAAAGGGATAGACTGGATCAAAAAGTTAAAGTTCTAAATTGGAGTAAGGCCAGTTTTGATGGTATTAGACAGGAACTTTCAAAAGTTCTGAGGAAGTTCGCTGGACCCGAAATGTTAACTCTGATTTTTTCTTCACACATGCTGCCAGACCTGCTGAGTTTTTCCAACAACTTCTGTTTTTCTACTTTCAAAAGTTGTTTGGGAGAGGCTATTCACAGGAAAAGAGATAGCTGTAAAGTGGGATAATGAGAGTTTAGAGACAGTACGTTCCTGTTGAGTGATGGGCAAGCTTATTAGGTGTAGGGAATGTTGGATGCCTGGAGAAATTGAGGCTCTGGTCAAGAAAAAGGAGATATATGAAAGGTATAGACAGTAGGGACTGAGTGAATCCTTAGAGGAGTATAAGGGCAGTAGGAGTATACTTAAGAGGAAAATCAGGAGGTCAAAAAGGTGACATGAGATAGCTTTGGCAAACAGAGTTAAGGAGAATCCAAAAAGATTCTGCAAGTACATTAAGGGCAAAAGAGTAACGAGGGAGAGAATAGGACCCTTAAAGATCAATGTGGTCTTTTATGTGTGGAACTACCAGATATGGGTAACATACTAAATGAATATTTTGTGTCAGTATTTACTGTGGAGAAGGGCATGGAAGCTAGGAAAGTTGGAGAATAAATAGTGGTATCTCAAAAAGAGTTCATATTACAGAAGAGGCGGTGCTGGAGGTCTTAAAATGCATAAAGGCATATAAATCCTTGGGACCTGTTCAGGTGTTTTGTAGGAATCTAGGGAAGAGATTGCTGGGCCCCTTGCTGAGAGATTTGTATCATCAATTGCCATGGATGAGGTGCCAGAAGACTGGAGGATGGATAATGGGGTGCCATTATTGAAGAAAGGCTGCAAGGAAAAGCCAGGGAACTATTGACTGGTGAGCCTATTGTCAGTGGTGGGTGAGTTTTTGGAGGGTTTCAGAGGGATAGGATTTACATGCATATGGAAAGGCAAGGGCTGATTAAGGATAGTCAACATGGCTTTGTGTTTGGGAAATCATATCTCATTAACTCAACTGAATTTTTTGAAGAGGTGACAAAGAAGATTGATGAAGGCAGGGCAGTAGGCATTGTCTGTATGGACTTCAGCAAGCATTCAACAAGGTTCCACATGGCAGACTGGTTAGTAAGGTTAGATCACATGGTATCCAGGGTTGCTAGCTAATTGGACACAAAATTGACTTGAAGGTAGGAGATACATTGGTGGTGGTAAAGGTTTGCTTTTTGGACTGAAGGCCTGTGACCAGCAGTGTGTCACCAGGATCAGTGCTGGGTCCACAGCTTTTCATCATTTATATAAATGGTTTGGAGGTGAATATAGGAGGTATGGTTAGTAAATTTCAAGATGACACCAAAATTGGTGGTGTAGTGGACTGTGAAGAAGATTATCGCAGGGTAAAATGGGACCTTGATCAGATGGGCCAATGGGCCAAGGAGTGACAGATGGAGTTTAATTTAGGTAAGTGTGAGGTGTTACATTTTGGTAAAGGAAACTAGGGCATGACTTATACACTCAATGGTAGGGCCCTGCGGACTGTTGTCAAACAAAGAGACCTAGGGGTGCAGGCGCAGAGTTCCTTGAAAGTGGAGTTGCAGGTACACAGAGTGGTGAAGAAAGCGTTTGGCATGCTTGCCTTCATTGGTTAGAACAATGAGTATAGGAGTTGGGATGTCATGTTGTGGCTGTATGGGATATTGTTGAGGTCACTTCTGGAGTACTGTGTTCAATTCTGTTTAGGAAGGATTTTGTTAAACTTGACAGGCTGCAGTAAAGACTTATAAGGATGTTGCCAAGGCTAGCGGGTTTGAGTTACAGGGAGTGGAAAATAGGCTTGGTTTGCTTTTTCCCCTGGAGTGCGACGTTGAGGGATGACCTTGTAGCAGTTTATAAAATCATGAGGGGCATGAATAGCTAAGGTCTTTTCTCCAGGGTGGGGGAGTCCAAAACTAGAGGGCACAGGTTTATGGTGAGTAGGGAAAGATTTAAACAGGACCTGAGAGGTAAATTTTTCACGCAGAGGGTGGTGTGTGTATGGAACGAGCTGTTGGAGGAAGTGGTGGAGACTGATACAACGACAACATTTAAAAGGCATCTGGATGGGTATATGAATAGGAAAGGTTTAGAAGTTTATAGGCCAAATGTTGGCAAATGGGACTAGATTAATTTAGGATATCTGGTCGGCATGAACAAGTTGGATCGAAGGGTCTGTTTCCATGCTGTATGACTCTATGGCTCTACCTGTGCCTTCTTGTTTTTGGTTATATTATGAGGGCGGACAGATTTATTCTATCTATATTGTCCAGCCTTTTCATGATTTTGAAACTATTCACTATATTTCCTCTTAACCTTCTATTATTGGAAAATAGTTCCATTTTCCCCAATCTATCATCATAACTGAAGTGCCTCATCCTTGCAATCATTCCTGTAAACCTCTTCTGCACTCTCTTTGACGCATTCACATCCTTCCTAAAGTATGGCAACCAGAACTGTACACAATACTCCAGCTGAGGTTTAAACAATGGCTTAAGTTCAACATCACTTCTGTGTCTATTAATAAATCCTCGGATACTCAATGCTTTATTAGCTGCATACCCTACCAATCCTGCCACCCTTAGAGACCATTACACATATACACAAAGGTCACTGCTCCTGCACAGTCTTTAGTATAGCACCCTTTATTTTAAACAGTCCATGTTCTTTGTTGTACCAAACTGCATCATCTCACACTTAAGAGTTATGGAGTCATACAGCTTCATATCCCTCCAAACCTTTCCTATTCATGTACTTATATAAATGCTTTTTATTCGTTGTAATTGTATCCCTATCCAAGACTTCCTCAGGAAGTTCATTCCACACGCAAACCACCCTCTGTGTAAAAACTTCTGTATTGAAACATCATCTATCCCCATCCACCCACTTCACCAACATGTCAGTGCCCTTTCAAAGTCTTACATTGGCCTCCTCACAGATTATAATACTTCCACATTTGTATTCTCGAATGTGGAAAGAGTCCCCTGCACACCAAGTTATAGATCACTAATAATTATCATGAAAAGCAAGGTTCCTTAAAATAACCTTTAGAAACCAACTATTGCCTCATTTATTCCAAGAGTTACAACCTTTCAAAATCTGTTATGTGATGTTTTATCAAGTGCCTCTTAGGAATCCTACATCAGCAATATTACCCTCATCAACTGTCTCTGTAACCTCATCAACAAACTCTAGCGAATAATTGATAATCCCTTAGGAAAACCAAGCTGGCTCTTCCTCATTAACTCACATTATTTCACTGTCAAATATCTCAATCAGATTACCCCTTAACTTTCTAAACACAGAAAGATACAAACCAGGTTTATGAGCTCTGGCCCTTCTCCATTTTTTCCTGTTAGTCATGCATTCCACTTTCAATTTCAATTTAATTTCCTCGGCAATCCATTTTACCATCTGATCTTGGGCCTTCCTTTTCTCTTTCTTCCTGGTAGTCTTGTTTTCATCACTTGTTTCAGCATAAGACTACTCTCTCGATAACTGATGATCATGCAATTATTCATTGCTCATTAAGCAGATTGCCTTTTTTGTTTAGTTTATTGTTGTTCAAGAGAGCTTGCTGTGTACAAATTGACTGCTGCTTTTCTGAACAGAAAAGTTCAGCATTGATTTTGCTTTCATTGTTCGACCAAATAATGCAGCTATCAAATGGGAATGGGCGGATAGCATGTAAAAATTTCAAAGTTGTAGTAATGTAGCAATAATCCATAGGGCTGCTCTCGCATTAGAGAGAGACAACAGATGGTAAGCTTAACTTGAGGGTTGCTATACCTCAGGCAAGGGGCAAGAAGGCAGGACCATCATAGTGACCTCAGCCAGTACAGGAATTGAACCTGTGCTATGGACATCCATCTCCGTCACAAACAAGCTGTCCAGCCAACTGAGCTAACCAATCTGCTAAAGTAGTAGCAGGTTTCTTAAGTATCAGATGATCTCTATTTGGCTTCAAAGCACAGAAGATCTTAAAGACATACAGAAGCTTTCAATTAAGATTTCAGAAGCTCTCAAAATTATTGAAATTAAGCTCTCAAAGGCATCACTTGACATCCAAGCAATCCATGCATTGGAAAAATGCAAACATTGGCACAGAACGGAAATTATAATGCAACTAACTGAATGTATTAAAGCTGTCATATAATGCAAAAGAAAAATCTCACGGCATGAAACATGTCGGACCATGAAAACTGTTACAGACAATTACTATGAGAACAACTGCTGTCCCTCACTTGGGTATTGTGTTTGAAATTTAAGTCCAAAAATCATGGAGGCATCACAAAAATTAATGATTTTAAAAGTGCGTAGATTCTCCAATTTATCTGATTTTCAGGCGCACGTTAACAGAAAGTACAGACTAGATTTCTGTACTTAAGAAAACTTACTGCTTATTACAAGTAATTAGGCTCTAACTCCTAGCAAGTAATGATGAACCATTGGTATATAACTTTCCTAATCAAAACTCTTGTTATAAACTCCCCCCTTATACAGATGCATAGACAGATACAGGCAGAAAAATGAAGCATGGATGTTATGGATAGAGTGAGAGACTAGGGAAAGCAGTTCAGTGGTTTCTGTTTACAGGGCCAACTTCTTTTGCTGATCAGTCTTCCTTCTTCAGCTGCCTATGCTTGCTTGTAGCAGGGTGGCATGTCCATACTTATAAGGGTGCAGGTTTACTGATTAAGAACCACAGTTTACAGTAACTGCTGAAGGAAAGACAAACTGGATTTTTCCAGGCTCAAATTGGCTTCTACTGCAGAGAATAGACAGAACTCTTGAAATAACCACAGAGAATTCTGGAGAAGCTTAGCAAATCTGGAAGCTTCTGTGGAGACAGAAACGGAGTTTACATTTCAAGTCGAGTATTACTTTTCTTCATATATTGGTTCAAACTGGATTCTGAAGAAGAGTCAAGCTGGACTCAAAATAATAACTCTGTTTCTCTCTTCATAGATGCTGCTAGACCTGCTGAGTGTTCCATCATTCTCTGTGTTTGTTTCAATTTCCAGCATTCTCATTATTTTGCTTTTAATAGGGACAGTCCTCCCAAGCTGGTGAATGTCTTAACACTTCTCATTAACTTGGTCACAGCCACAAGGTGTTGAGATACCTGAGAACCAATCACATAGTTGTTGGCAGGCAAAAGCCTTTGTTATTGATAACTGGCCATTAAGTCCACAGACCAATCAGCACCTTGTTGCTGGCTGAATGTCTGTTCATACATACCTCTAGTCTCCAGCTCATCTACAAACTACATTTCAACTACTGTTGAAACAAGCAACTATGTAAACCATGCTCTCAATGACTGCCAGATTATTTAATTTCACAACATACTGCAATCGTCTAGCAGTCCTTGTTTTTTAAAACAGTTCTTTTCTCATTTCAGGCCCCAATCAAAAATACAGGAAAATAGAAAGACAGTCTCTACACTGAGCGATGGGAGAGCTATAAAAATCAACAAAATAATAAATTAGAGTCTATGAAACTATAAACACAATAAACTATAAATATGGCGCTAACCCAAAAAAATGCAGACCATGCCCATGAAAATGATAAAAGCCAAAAGCCAAGCCTTGAAACCCTTCAAAGATTGCATAGCTGCACGCCTCCAGTCTTGTGTCCAAAGTCGGGCGGGGTGCTGCATGGTGAACAGCAGTCTAGTGTTTGCACTACTGTATTAATGATACCATTGAGCTCAAACTCACTCATCACTGGTATCCAACCATTTTTTGTCTCATGTAAGTTAACCAAACAATATCTTTCAAGAGATTCCAGTTCACCTGTGAAGCAAATTAAAGGGCCTGAATATTCTATCATTCTGCACTAACCATTGTTTTTGATGAATAAGGCAATTAAGGGCAAAAAAGTCAATTTGTCTTAATTTTTTTCTCATATATTAATTTCTTTTATTAATATAGGCACCCAAGTATGGAGACTTAAACACTTCTCACTGTATTGTTTTTAAAAATACAAGTGACAATAAATTACTATTCTACTAATCTATCTACTGAACGTTGAGAACTAGCTGCCAGTGAAGTACCTGATTTAATTAGAAGATCTTTCAAAACTATATCTGGTGTCTTAACCCTCTTGGTGCCTTTTAACTCACAATGATTGAAATACCTGAATCCTGATTCTCTGAACTGAATGTGTGTCAGTGACTAACTAACCACGGGTTCTCCACAAGAGTACACCTCATGCAATATATGTATGTGTTTTTCTAAAGCTGCTTACAGGTATACTCAGCCTTAACAGCTTAAACCTCCTTCAAGAATTGTGTTTATATTTTCATAGTCTTGGATTTATCATTTTGTTGCTGTTTTAGAGCTTTCCCATTGCTCAGTTATTACAATATAGAGACTGTGTCTTTTTATTTTCCTATATTTTTGATTGTGGACTGAAACAGAAAAGGAACTGTTTTAGAAACAAGGGATTACTAGATGATTATTGCATGTTTTGGAAATGAGTAACTTGGCACTCATTGCATGTCCAGTGGCTGTGTCCCAGCTCTATGACTTGGCTCGGAGCCCCCAAGGCAAGACTGGCTGTGGCAGATACCTCAATGAATATTGTGGCTTCTCCACATTACTCGGGACAGCCAACTGCTCACAGGTCACAAAGACATCTGCTTACAGCAGCAGCTCAGCTTCCTCCAGCTCATACTCTTGAAAGGTAAGAAATGTATTCATGTCTGTGATAATACCAATGACGACAGGTCATAACAATGAATCACCACTGAACACGTTCAACTTTTTTATTATAACACACTTGCTTTCAGAAAGAGGATATACAGCCAAAGTAAATGACTAAGCATAGAGATTCTGAGCAATGTGATTCAACGACTGTCTGGAGGTTAGTATTGCAATGAGAAAAGAAAAACACACATTACTATCTTTTCCTATTCAGAGGAAGCTCAGGGTCGCAAAAATAACTAGTTGATTGCAGCATGGAACAGAATTCTGCACTGAGTTTCCCATTTGAAGAACCTGTCTTGGCCGCACTGTTGCTATCATTACATCTCCTCTCAGACTCTGCCTGTAGAGATTTGTTCTCAGCCTCAGCCTCCCTAATTTACTACGTGATTGTAGCAAGGCATTTCACCCACTTATTACCCACTCCTGGTCTGGCATAAACTTTCAGTTCTGGCTTGTATGGAGCTGGGTACGCTGGGATGGAAGTGGGAGTGTTACTGCACAGCCCTTTACCATTAAGCCACCCATGGGCAGGAGCCAGGAGCAGATCAGCCTGTCACATGAAAAACTTTGCTGGGAGCTACTGGAGCCTGTTGGTGGCTGTTGCTTTTCAATTGGAGGTGGTTGGTTGATACCAGAGGCTCAGATGGAGACTCACAGCTTTTTCTTTTTTTATTATGGCTGGGATGAGGGCATTACTGTCCAGGCCAGCATTTATTGCCCATCCCTAATTGCCCAGAGGGCAGTTAAGTGTCAACCACATTTCTATGGGTCTGGAGTCACATGCAGACCAGACCAGGCAAGGGTGGCAGTTTCCTTCCCTAAAGGACAATAGTGAAATAGATGGGTTTTTCTCCGATATTCAACAATTGATTTTCGGCCGTCATTAGGCTGTTAATTCCTGATTTTCATTGAATTCAAATACTACCATCAGCCATGGCGGAATTAGAACCCAGGTCCCCAGAACATTACTTGAGTCTCTGGATCAATAGCCTAATGATAATAGCACCAGGCCATTGCTTCCCACCCTAGCCTCCCACTGACTGCCTGAGCTATGCTGGCCACTCTCAATATTGCTCACTGGATACGGTACCTATGCCCAGAGGTAATGGTCAGAGAACTTGCCATTTCCCCCCTCCTCTGTAGAAAAGATTACCCAACACACAATCTGGTTTCCTCCAGCTTTCATTGTAGTGATCTAAACCTTCTGCCCTTTATCCATGCTGGCCACTCTAGCTCCCCATTGTCGCCAGCCCTTGTTCTCCAGCAACAGCCTAGCAATTTAGCACTTCCACCCCTTCTTCTCTGATCCCATTGGTTCCTCTTTGTCCCGAGATGACCTCAGCAGGTTTTTCTCACCAATATTTTAGGTGTGAAGATCTGCTTTCTGCTGTGCCGTGAACAATGAGGTGATGAGTCGCCAAGGAGCTTCATGCTTAGATTGTTGTCCTTGCTGTTGATTCTGCTCATCATCGTGTCCAGGTCAAGGGAGTTGGCCTGGATGACAACCTGAATTCATATCAACAGTATGGCTGTGATTCTGATATACTGAGGGCCCTCCACGAATACAGGGGACCTTTGACTTTGCCAGGTATATATTGCCAGCAGCTTGCTCATCAAGATACAAAATGCAAGGACCCGATGGTGGCTTGTCGCATCATGAACAACAGACCATTCGATACCGTGCCAGTCTGCCCATTGAACAGAATGGGAGTTCATTGGAAGGTAAGCCATTTGTTCACAGTTGCACAAATCCTGCTCTTTGTAGCCCTCAATGTCATGAGTGTAATCCATTGGCTTGTGTCCTGAACTTGCAGACCGGTGTATTCGCACATGGTAAATAAATGCAGTCAGATCCCTCTCGTCAACAATCCACCTAAGAAACAGACATGGCACGGGTTTACACATTTCATTGCTAAGCTAGTTCCCGGACATGGTAGAGTCAGCTTTACACGAATCTGCACAATTACTTGAACTATATGAGTCAGGAAACACTGTCCTAAAAAGTCATAGTCATACCGTCAAGTACGTAGTCAGGTGTGCATAGACACATTCAGACATATGAAAGTGTCCCCTTGCAGCTCATTTCCAAAGATATTTTGGAGTGTCCACAATGTCCATTCTCTGCTGTTATGATGGGTATAAGACTGGCACTATGTGCCACCTTGCTGCCATTCTGACACCACATTTGTTTCAACAACCTCTTCAACTTTGTGCCGACACTCAGATGTTTAATTTACAGCAGTCAATACTGAAGGTGTTCAGAAGACAGGTCACTGGATCTGAAACATTAACTCTGTTTTCTCTACACAGATGCTGCCAGACCTGCCAAGTTTCTCTAGCAATTTCATTTTTTGTTTTGATGATGGTGAGTTTAGTGGAACATGAGACAATTCCCCTTTGCTCAAAGAGAAGTTTTTTTCTGCTTCCGTTATATTCCTCAAAGGCCTTGTCTGACTTCAGTTTCCTTAAACCTTACATGCGCTTTCTTTCAATTTTTGACTAAATTTATAACATCGATTATCATCCAGGGTTCCTGAATCTTGCCATTCTTCCCTTTCATCCTCAAAGGAACATGCTGGTCCTGAACTCCGATCACCTGGCCTTTAAAAGACTCCCACATGTCAGATGTGGATTTACCCTCAAACAATCACCCCAATCTAATTTCTCCAGTTCCTGCCTAATACATTAGCACTTGCACCCAGAGATCAGCCAGTTCCATAATTACCTTAAAACTTACAGAATTATGATAGTCAATTCTAAAATGCACCTCCACTGAAAACTCTGATCACCTGGCCAGGCTCATTCTCCAGTACAAGGCCTAGGATGGCCTCTTCCCTGGTTGGACTATCCACATATTGTGTCAAGAAACCCTTCTGGATGCACCAAAAAAGTCTACCCCATCTAAGCCTCAGGCACTAAGGAAATCACAGTCAATACTGAGGAATTTAAAATCACCCACTAGCATAACCCTGTTGTTTGTACATTTCTGTTCCTTACCTTTCTGCTCCTCCATCTCCCACTGGCAATTGGGAGGTCTATGGTACAACCCCATCATAGTAATTTCACCTTTCTTATTCCTGACCTCTACCCATATGGCCTTGCAGTCTTGTGTACAGTATTTGGCATCTTGCATTGACAATTAGGATACCACTTTTTGTTTTAAGGAAGACGATTTTTTTTTCTGGGTGGAATTGTCTCTGAAATGTGCATGATATTCATGTGTCAACAGCCAAAATTGCAATTCTGACTGTGGGTGACAGTACTTGGTGTTACATGATTTACAAAAGTTGGACTCTGTACTGATCCATGAACAGGAATGACATTTCAGCAGATGTATTTAGAGCTTAGTAAATCTGTTCAACTAGCAACAACCTCCATAAAGTCTGTAGAAGCATGTTTGGTGTATGTCAGCATTGCACAGCCAAGGCAACTTGCCAGATGTTGAATTTATATTTTGTCCTTCTAAGAATGTTGAAGGTGATTGGAAATGTACTAAGGCAACTGGCTTCATCGAGTTCTGCCTTTTCAGTATGTCTCAATATTGATTCAATTTGTCTGTTTTGTAGAATATAATATTTGTTTGTAGATGATGCAGCTCTGAACACTTATTCAAAGACCAAGACAGCACAGGAACAGGCCCTTCAGCTCACTAAGACTGCCTCTACACGTGATGCCTTTCTAAACCAAAAAACTTTTTCCCCTACATGGTCCGTATCCCTCTATACCCTGTCTATTCATGTATGTGCAAAATGCCTCTTAAACAAGGCTATTATGTCTGCATCCACCACCTCCTCTGGCAGCCCATTCCAGGCACTTACCACCGTCTGTGTAAAAAAACCTACCTGTCCATCTCCTTTAAACTTTCACCCTTTCACCTTAAACCTATGTCTCCTAGTAATTGACTTTTCTACCCAGGGAAAAAGACTCTAACTATCCATTCTCTCCATGCCCCTCATAATTTTGTAAACTTCTATCAGGTCTTCCCTCAACATTCAAGTGACAACAAACCAAGTTTGTCCAATCTCTTCTCGTCACTAATACCCTCCAAACCAGGCAGCATCCTGGTAAATTGTCAGAAAAACCCATCTGATTCACTAATGTCCTTTAGGGAAGGAAACTGCCATCCTTATCCGGTCTGGCCTACATGTGACTCCAGACCCACGGCAATGTGGTTGATTCTTAACTGCCGTCTCAGCAATTAGGGATGGGCAATAAATGCTGCCTAGCCAACAGTGCCCTCATTCCGTGAATTAATAAAATAAAAGTTTCTGTACCCTCTCCAAAGCTTCCACATCCTTCTGGTAGTGTGACAACCAGAACTGTACACAATATTCCAAATGTATGTTAATACTTTCAAGAGTTCTGCCATTTACTGTATACTTCCCTCCTGCATTAGATCTTCCAAAATGCATCTCTCCAATTTGTCTGGATTAAACTCCATCTGCCATTTCTCCCCTCAAGTCCCCAGCCTATCTACATCCTACTGTATCCTCGCTATCTGTAACTCTCCCAATCCTTGTGTCATCTGCAAACTTATTATTCAGGCCACCTACGTTCTCCTCCAAATCATTCAACCAACAGGCATCCCAGCATTGATCCCCATGCAGCACTGCTAGTCACAGTTCCCCAGTCAGAAAAACACCCTTCTGCCGCTACTTTCTGTCTGCTATGACTAATCCAGTTGTGGATCCATCTTACTGGCTCTCACAGATCCTTCTGAATCAGCCTGTCATGAGGTACCTTGCCAAAGGCCTTTCTCAAGTCCATTTGGACAACATCTACCACCCTGCTCGCATCAATCATCTTTGTCACTTCCTCAAAAAACTCAAATCAAGTTTGTGAGACATGACCTTCCCCGTACAAAGCCATGCTGCTTATCGCTAATAAGTCCATATTTTTCCAAATGTGAGTAAATATTATCCCTAAAACTCTTTTTCAGTAATTTCCCTACCACTGACATAAGGCTCACCAGTCCATAAAATCCTGGATTATCCATGAAGCTCATCTTAAACAAAGGAACAAGTTGGCTATTCTCCAGTCCTCTGGGATCTTTCCTGTGACTAAAGAGGACACAAAGATTTCGTACAATGCCCCAGCAATTTCCTCACCTACCTCCCTCAACATTTTGGGATAGACTCTATCAGGTCCTAGGGACTTATCTACCTTAATACTTTTTAAAAACACCCGTATTGAGATGCCCCAGAAAAATCAATATATCCTTCCTGAGACTCACCATGCACTACATCCTTCTCCTTTGTAAATACCAATGCAAAGTATTCACTAAGGACCTCATCCAATTCCTCCAGCTCCATGCATAAATTCTCTCCTTTGTCCTTGAGTGCACGTACACTTTCCCAAGCTACCTCCTTGATTGTTATATATGTACAAAACTCTTTGGGATTTTCCTTAATGCTGTTTGCCAAAGACATTTCATGGCCCTTTTTAGCCCTCCTAATTCTTTGTTTGAATTACTTCCTGCTATCTTTGTATTCATCCAGGGCTCCTAAACCTTACATATGCCTCCTTTTCACTTTTTGACTAAGCTCACAATTTCTCTTGCTATCTAAGTCTTCTGAATCTTGACATCCTTATCCATCATTTTCATAGGAATATGCTGGTCCTGAACTCTGATCAACTGGCCTTTAAAAGATTCACACATGACGGATGTGGATTTACTGTCAAACAGCTGCCCCCACCCTCCAATCTATATTCTCCAATTCTGGTGGCAGTGCCTGGTGGGCCGTCGGAGAGGGACTGGGAGGTGCGAGACCAGGTCCATGGCTGCAGCTCAGATGCAATGGTTGTGGGAATGGCAGCGGGCCTGTAACTGAGACCCCGGCCAATGTCAAGCAGAGAATGGAGGAGTAGCGGACGGTAACAAGAAGAAGAGGAAAAAGTTAACTGTATTGCGGTAAAATTTTGCATTATATTGTGAATTAAGATGGCGCTGGAGCATGGCAACACTTTATGTTTAGCATGCAAAAAATCACTTTTCACTCTATTTTTATACGCATGTGATGATAAATATAACTGTAAAATCTAAATCTAAAATCTAAAATCCAAATCCAAATCTAAAAATCTAAATCGAAAATCGAAAATCGAAATCCTGTCTAATATTGTGGTAGTTAGCTTTCCCCCAGGTTAGTACTTTCACCCAAGCTCTCATCTCATCCATAAGTAACTTGAAACTTATAGAATTTCATCACTATACCTGAGATGCTCCCCTACAGAAACTTCAATCACCCTGGCCAGGCTCATTCCCCAATAACAGGTCTAGTATGGCAGCTGCCCTAGGTGGACTATCGACATATTGCTTCAAAAACTTGTCCTGGACACAGCTCACAAATGTCTATTCATCCAAGCCCCTGCCACTAATATAAGGGAAGTTAAATCACCCACCACAATAACCCTGTTGTTTTTACATTTTTCCATTATCTGTCCACATATCTGTACCTTTATCATCCACTAGTTGTTAGGAGGTCTGTAGTACAACCCCATCAAAGTGATTACACCCTTCCTACTCCTGACATCTACCTATATGGCCTCGCTAGATGAGCCCCCCAAGTAGAGCTCCCTTAGTAGAGCTGTGATATACCCTTCTGTTGGTAACACAACTCCCCCACCTCTCTTACATCCCTCTTCATCACATCTGAACCATCTAAATTCTGGAACATTAAGCTGCCAGCCTTGTCCCTCTCTCAACCAAATCTCTAATATCTACAACATCATAGTTATATAGAATAGAATAGAAATTTATTGTCATGTGTACTCTTACATGAAAGTTACAGTGAAAAGTTTTATAAGCTGCCACACCACAATGCCTATATTAATGACAAAAATGATACATAATAATAAAAAGTAAAATTAAGACAAAGTTCATCACAGTTTAGTTAACGGCTCCTAGGCCCATGGAAAGCTGATTAAGGAATGATGGAATATCTTGAAGATGCAGCTAGGAAGATTTGATTTGATTTTGATTTTATTGTCACGTGTACCGAAATACAGTGAAAAGCTTTGTTTGTCAGCGGTGCAGGCAGATCACAGCCAGCAAAAAACGTACAGATCAAAAAGGCTTCAGGGCATGTAGGTTACATTGCAGGTTACATTATTTGAGGCTAGAGTCCATTTCATCAGTCTGATAAAGGCCAGAAAGAAACTGTTCCTGAACCTGCTTGTGTGTGTGTTCAGGCTTCTGTATCTTCTGCCTGATGGAAGTGGTTGTGGGAGATCATTACCAGAGTGCGATTAGTCTTTGATGATGTTGGCAGCAGCGAGCCATGTAAATGGAGACCATGGATGGAAGATTCGGTGATGGTCTGGGCTGTGCTCACCACCTTCTGTAGTTTCTTACGGTCCTGGACAGAGCAGTTGCCATACCAGGCCGTTATGCACCTGGACAGTTTGCTTTCAGTGGTACATCTGTAGAAGTTGGTGAGGGACCTTATGGACACGCCAAATTTCCTGAGCCGCCTGAGGAAGAACAGGTGTTATTGTGCTTTCGTTTGCATTTACGTGGGAAGTCCAGGACAGGTCGTCAGTTATTGTCACTCCAAAGAACTTGATGCTCTTCACTCCCTCAACCTCAGTTCCATTGATGTAGATGGGGGTGTATTCTCCTTTTTTCTTTCTGAAGGCAATGATCAGTTCTTTAGTTTTGCTGACATTTAGAAGCAGATTGTTTTTATTGCACTATGTCACCAAGCCCTCTATCTCCCTTCTGTATTTTGACTCTTTGTTGTTAGATATCCGTCCCACTATGGTTGTGTCATCAGCGAACTTGTAGACAGCAATCATTCAGAATTTGGCAACACAGTTGTGGTGTAAAGGGAGTACAGTGTGGGGCTGAGGACGCATCCTTGGGGGGGCTCTAGTGTCAAGTGTTATTGTGGATGAGGTGCAGTTACCTATCCTCACTGATTGTGGTCTATGGGTCAGAAAGCTGAGGGTCCAATTGCAGAGAGTGGAGCCGAGATCAAAGTCACACAGTTTTGAGATCAGCCTGGAGGGATAGTGGTGTTGAAAGCAGAGCTGTAGTCATCAAGCAGGAGTCTGACGTAGTTGTCTTTGTTGTCCAGATGATCCAGGGATGAGCGCAGGGCTAGGGATATGGCATCCTCTGTGGACCTGTTATGTCGGGAGGCAAATTGTAGCGGACCACAATTCCAGGAGGAGACTGCCTGCCAGGCTGCTGGAATACTGGGCCGGAAGCCTCTGCTGAAGTAGACCACCACTCCAGAGGCTTGTTGCTGAGCTGAGAGAGGTCTCCTGTTCCCTATCCAATGCTCTTCCAGATCTGCCGCTGAAATGCTGATTCACTGATGTTTCCGCTCCTTCAGATACTCGGACTTAGTTGTGGACCTGAAACCTCGGCTCAATCTGCGAGTCCAGGCTGGGGGAGTCAGCCGAGGACCTGCTTCTCACTCGCTAGGAGACCCTGGGCTGAGGTGGAGCCATGTCTGGCTTGTACTGCCATTGCTATCCCTGCCACTGGATGCCTCCTCCTTTATATGCCCTAATCCATGCTCTAAGTTTATCTGGCCTACCTATCATACTCCTTGCATTAAAACAAATATTCTTCAGATGGCCAGTCCAGTCATGACCATCCTATACAAAAGCGAATGGATTATTTCAGTCATCCTATACTCTATTAGCTAAGATATTGTAATCAAACCTCAGATGTAAATCAGGGTTGACTTTTAATATGTTATTAAGCAATCATCAAAAAGTTGTGAACTCCCACTTAATGTTTCAAAGATCAACAAAGAAGTAGAAGTCTCAAACCACAGCTACACTCAGCTGTCTTGACTCTAGAAAATGGTAAAGGCTGAATGTCTAGATTCACTGGGATTTAGCCAGATTCTCTCACAGCAGGGGCTTGATCAGTTTTTCACTCAATTGTTTCATTCAGCTAAAAGTACTGAAGAAAATCAAATTATGTTTAACTTGCAAGTGCTTGAATGCTTTGGCATTATATTTTTGATGCCAATTAACGACAATGTCACTTCAAAAACCACTTGAGATCATAACTCTTCAATCCAGTTGATGTTAGATAGCTAAAAGGTTGCTTTTCAGTGTTCATGATCTCAAGTGATGCCTGAACGATTGTCTTTTGGAGTGAAAGAGATCAGTTAAGAGGGAATCACATCAAAAAAAAGTCAAAAAGTTCTGCTCGAGTTCCCTACATGAAAACAACAGATAAACTTAAAAATAATTTGTAGTAACGCACTCCAGGAAATCTTGAGGTTGGTAAAAGTGCTCTGTGAATACTAATTTTTTTGTGCTAGTTTTTGTTTAGTGAGGTGAGGACTGGTTTTCGGATATTCTTTTTAGGGAAGGAAACGTGCTGTCCTGACTGAACCAGGTCTCCATGTGACTTCAGTCCTGAACGAGCGCAGTCACATTTACCTGCCATCTGAATTGATCTCACTAACCACTCAGCCCTATGCTGTATTAAACCTGCTACAAAATGGGATAAAAGTGAATGGATCACCTGGCTATGACCAAGGTGTCGAATCATGAGCTGCCTCCCAAACTGTGCTGTGAGTGCATTTCCATCACAGAAACATTTCCAGAAGGTTGATAGTTACATTCTCAAGGGCAAATAGGATGGGAACTAAATACCAGCCTTTTCAACAATGCTCACACCCAAGAATAAATATTACAATTTTAAAGGCAGAAAGCTTCCTACTTCTGGAAGTTTCTTTTTAAAGTAATAATAGGCATCAACATTGCTGCCACTGCAGTTTATATCTCTCAACTCAATAAACTATATCAAGAAAAAACAACTAGCTTAATGTTCACAAACGAAATTAAGAGCAGAATGTTTGACTGATAAACTGTTCTCAAATTATAAATTGATACCAGGTAATTGTCAGCTATAATAACTCTCATTTATGACCCTTCAATATCTAAGTTCAAGTTTAACTCGAGGGCGTGAGGACAAATATCGAGTGCTGAGGCAGCTCTGCACCAATGATTTTTTATGGGTGAGGCATTAAGTCTCTGACTCTCAGGTGAACATGAAAGACCCCACGGTGATAGCAAGAACTGCAGATGCTGGAGTCAGAGATAACACAGTGTAAAGCTGGAGGAACACAGCAGGCCAGGCAGCATCAGAGGAGCAGGAAAGTTGAAGTTTCGGGTCAGGACCCTTCTTCAGAATTGGGGAGGAGGAAGGGAGCTCAGAAATAAATAGAGAGAGGAGGCATGGGGCTGGGGAAGGTAGGTGGGATAGTGATAGGTGAGTGCAGGTGGGGATTGGTCAGTGGAATGGGAGGGGCGGATAGGTGGGAGAGAAGATGGACAGGTTGTGTTAGTTCAAGGAGGTGGGAAGGTGAATGGGTGGGGCTGGGGAAAGGTAGGTCAGGTGGTGATAGGTTGGATGCAGAGTAGGGGGTAGTGAGGATTGGTCAGTGAGGTGGGAGGAGCAAATAGGTGGGGAAGAAGTTGGACAGGTGTGTCAGGTCAAGGAGGCGGGGTTGAGAGGGAGGTTTGGACATGGGATAAGGCCGGTGATGGGGAGATTTTAAAACTGATAAATTCTATGTTAAGGCCATCGGCTGTAGAGTCCCGAGGCGGAATATGAGGTGCTGCTCCTCCAGTTTGCTGCCTAGCCTGCTGTGTTCCTCCAGCTCCACACTGTGTTGTCAAAGGGCCCATGAGACTATTTCAATAAAGTAAGGGCAGTTTTCCACCCATGTACTGGCCAATACTTATCCTTCAATCAACATCATATAGACATCAACATCACATGGTAACTTGTGGAGCTTGTTGTGCATAAATTGACTGTTACATTTCTGACATTACAACAGTGACTACACTTCGGAAATACTTTGTTGCCTGCAAAGTGTTACATAAATACAAGTCTTTCTTTTTGATTTAAAGCCAGCCTCCAAAATACATGACATTGTCTGTTCAAATAACGTGATCTTAGACAAGATCTAACTTGATATTGAGATTGTAATGGAGGCTAATTTGCAATGCCTACACCTCCTTTCATTTGTCTGGTAGACATTTGGACCTCTTACAAAAACAGTGACTAATAATAAATCAATGGCTCATTTTAAGTTGATAGATTTTTGTTAACCGCATGTATTAAAGTTCCATGAGACAGAACAGCCACGGTTTCAATGATTTGGTGAACATGCTTAGGAGTCTAGATGTACTACTTCTGTTCCATTACCACACATTCTGTACCCATTGTCCTTCAGATTTTAACTGTGTTTCAGGCTTAACCACAGTCAACCAGTTTTCCTGGGCTTTGGGAAATCTGACAGCTCACAGGAGGCGTGGTTTGCTGCATTGAAAAGGCAAATGCTTTCCCAGCACTTCTTGAGGGCCAAGATGTAGGAATGCTTCACCTCAGCCCTCAAGCTAACCATAATCCTGTTCCACCCAAGCTGTGATTGGACATCCTGTGCCCTATTGCAGTCCTGTTCTCTATCTTTGATTCTTTAGAATGACTGTTGACCTGCCAATCTACACTGTACTTATCTCAAGGCCCCTCATCATGTCTTTACCCTGAACAGCATGAGGGCTGCTTCTGGGTTTTTCTTCCTCTGTAAGGAATCAGGACTGATAAATCTCTACAGCATTTCCAAGGCAACTCATTTCATTAGTCTTCCCAACCCCTTACCTAACTTTGAAATCCTATCCCATCAAATATCTATTCCTAAGAGAAAGAGGAAGCTACAAAATACAGAAGCCCCACTTGGAACTCAGGCTATGGGAATGCATCAAGTGGTAGCTCCTTGGGCTGTGTGGACCAGGAGATTCTAACAGTAGGAGGCATTTGAGAACCCACAGTAGTGATTATTGATGAAAGCTGATGGCATTGAATTCCAAATGGCCAGCAAGAGTGGTGCTTCAGAGTGAGTCAAATGTCGGAGGAGCCACAGAAATGGTGCTTGGTGAGTGGTGAATGAGGACGGAGGAGATTCATCATCACTGGAATTGAGGAGTAACCCGAGGTGGGGAGGCCTCAGAAGGCCTTGTTGGTTTGAAGGATATTTTGTGGGATCCCAAGGCTCGCAGGGATCCCATGTGTTGGCCCTGCTGCCAGTGTCTATGGTGGGTCTGAGACTGCCTGACCTCTGGTTAAACTGAATGGCCAATCACATCAACCAGACATGTGGCTTTGGCATTTCAATGAAGTCCCCAGTACTCTGGAGCAGTAACCCTCTTGTGCCTGATTTCAGCTCAGTGAGGGATGGTGATGAATAGGATCATTTCAGGAATACAGCAGGAAACTGATCCTTCTTGACTGGAAACAGAAAATGCTGGACATCACAACAGGTCAGGCAGCATCATGGAGAGAGATCAAGCTAACGTTTTGAGTCGAGATGACTCTCATCACAGCTTCATCACCCAGCTCTGATGAAGAGTTATCCAGACTCAAAACATTAGCTTGCTCTCTCTTCATGATGCTGCCTGACCCATTGTGATTTCCAGCATTTTCTGTTTACATTACATTACAGATTCCATCATCTGCAGTATTTGCTCCCAACTGATCTCTCTTACTACCTATATCCTCCCATCAGCAGATAGAGGTGATTAACTGCACTCTAGGAATAAACAAAAACATCTACAGACACAGAGATACAAATGGATTCTCATAGAACAGTACTCCTGCAATGAGGCACCAGCAGATCTATAGCCACATAATGATACAAGCACAGACAGCTATTGTAGTCTATAGACAGAATAAACATGCTTAGATACAGAAACACACAAAGTAGAGAGATGGGAACAGATAGAGAGTGAGATCACACATAGACAGAGACACTGAGAAAGAGAGCGAGAGAGGGATGTGTAGAATCAGAGAAAACCACACAGTCGAGGAGAGTCAGACATCATCAGCCAGAGGCAGTAGCAAGGAACTGTGTTGACAGATGGTGAGAGTTCTCTCCAGCAGCACTGCGGATTGAATGGCTGTGTTTTGTGGAACTGGTTCAATTGGATGGGCTGATTCGGGTGTACAGGCGGGAAGCAGTGCCTGGAAGAGGGAGAAAGAACTGAGTTTGTAAACATGAAGTGAAAGTGGAATTATACATCAGCTCAATCCAAAACTATCCAAACAATCCAAAGAATCCTATCTGGATGCATCACAGCCTAGTTTGGCAACTGCTCTTCCCAAGGCCACGAGAAACAACAGAGAGTTGTGAACACAGCCCAGTCCATCAAGAATTTCTTATCCATTGACTCCATCTATACTTCCTGCTACCTCAGGAAAGCAACCAACATAATCAAAGACCTCTCCCACCCTCGGAATATTCTCTTCCACTCTGTTCCATCGGGCAGAAGGCATAAAAGTTTGAATACACTTATGAACAGATTCAAGAACAGCTTCTTTCCCGCTGTTACCAGACTTTAGAATGGACCTCTCAAATGTTAATTCTGATCTCTCTCTCTCTGTTCCTTCTCTGCAGTCATAATAATGTATTCTACACTCTGTTCTGCTACCCTGATGCAATTTGTATAATATGATCTGCCTATATAGCATGCAAACCAACACTTTTCACTGTATTTCAGTACATGCGACAGCAATCAATCAACTGTCAAGGGAAAAGACAGAGTGATATTTCAGGAGGTTGTGTGCATGTTTACAAAGGTGTACTGTATATAGCATATGTGTATATTTGTATATGTGCTGATTTGTATGTGTTTCTATGGGGAGTGCGCATGTTTCTTCCAAACCCATGACCACAACCACAAGGGCAGCAGGTACATGGGAACACCACCACCTGAAAGCTCCCATCCAAGTCGCTCACCATCCTGACTTGGAAAAATATCATTGTTCCTTCACTGTCACTGGGTCAAAATCCTGGAACTGTTCTCTCAGCTGTTGTATCAACGCCAGATAGTAATGGTTCAAGAAGGTGTCTCACCACTGCCTTCTCCAGGACAATTAGGATTGTGCAACAGAAAGAGAAAAATAGTCAGTGATGCCTGCATCCCGTGAAAGAGCTTTACGAAGTCCATTCGTGCTGCAGCCTGTAAATCCAGTCAGAACTCATGAACATCAGTTTTACAATGAGAGCCAGACTTCCACAAGGAACATTATATCACATACAATCAACATGTCAGGCAACTGTCCCCCTCTGGGCAGCTCAAAATGAGCCCTGCGATATGTAGCCGACTAAATGTGAAGTTTGTGACAATTTAATGTCATAATGAGGTAATCGTCTGCCAGTGAGTTGGCACCTGATCTTTCCTGCTCAAACCCCAATTCTGACTCTTGTACATTCATCCCCATTGTCTCACCATGTGCCAAGCCTTCCTTTCTCCTATTTCTAAAGAAAGCACAGCATCAGGATCTGAGTTTGTGGTCGGACACACAAGATCAAGTAACAATGTCTCAAAACATCAGCTTCTGTGTTTGAATGATTCTCGCTACTTCTTAAAGTCACAGCGCACCTCCCCATTGAAGGGAGCTCACAGCTTTTAAACAAGCACTGGCCATTCTTGACACTGGGGCCCCTTCACAATGTGTGTCGATGATGAGTGCAGAATGTGGCTGCACACAGCAATTTAACAAGATGCACGTCACACAGATTAATTAAACAGCACAATTCCTAAGCCCATTTCTGGGGGTTTGCCAGTTTCCCCATTAGGGTACGACTGAGAAAGCTGGAGTCAGTTCCAGGATGAAGGATATTGATGTGGATATCTCCCCACTCCTGCTCGCCCGGCTCTGTCACTACCCACCTTTGAGCCTGACACACAGAAGGGATCAGGCTGACTCAGGAAGTCAAACCCATCCTCTTTGTTGTGCTAAATATACCTACTGACCCCCTGTTACAGTTCAGGGTCTTCAATTCAGATAAATATTGTTTCAGAGATTTCCAACATATACCCATGGGAGCATACGGTTTCTTCAACCAATGTGTGCATGCAAAAATAAAAGGTGCCTTTCGGATTTAAAGCGGAAGGGAAGAGATGTTAGTGGGTGGCGCCTGTACCACACGGATGCTGGTGTTTTGCTTTTCCCCTCCAAATGAGAACAAAACATTCCCATAGCATTTTACAACGGGCACATCTAAAGAGTAACTCATAACGTTCTGGAATGGGTGAAAGAGGTTGAGGTCAGTAAAAGAATTCATGGGAAATGAGAGCAGGAGTAGGCCATTTGGCCCATCGAGTCTGCTCCACCATTCAACATGATGAAGGCTTTCCTGATTCTTATATTAACTCCACATTCCTGTCTGTCGTCTTCCCATAATTCTTGACTCCCTCGTGATTCAAACATCTGTTTTACAGCTTTGAATATACAATGATCCAGGCTCCACCTCTCCCTGGAATAGAAAATTCCAAATACTAACAACTTTGTAAGAGAAGGAAGTTCAAAATAGCTCCTTTTACTAGCTCTGAGACTTGCACAGCCAGTAGTACTTTTGGAGTCAGTGCTTACTCAGTTCTCACTGTGTAATTGGTGAACAATCTCGCATACCCGTTAATAACAACTTTGATTTTCCTAGCCTGTACTAATTGGTACTGAAATATTTACATTCCCTTTCTTTCATGCTTCAGTTACAGAAGGATGCTCGAATCCAGCCAATGTACTTCTTACATTTATTAACCCTGTTCCTGAAGCATTTTAAGTTCACCTCTGTTTTCATTCTAGCCATTTAAGTTGTGAAGTAAATGTGTTTCACTGACAATTTAAGGAAATTGGACCCATCGAATAAAACATTTTCATGTATATAGCACCTTTTCACAACCAATGATGTGTTGTTGAAGTGCGGCCTCTGATGTAATGAAGAAAATGTGGTAGTCAATTTGCACATGGCAAGATCCCACAAAGGATGTGAAACAATAAACAAGATTCATCTACTTTACTGCTGCTCATTGAGTTATAAATATTGCCGAGGACACAAGGGAAATTACCCCTGCTCTCTCTCAAAATAGTGACAGACAATCTTTGATGCCCACCTGAGAGGCAGATGGAGTCTTTCTTTAAATTCATTTATGAAATGTGAGCATCACTCGTCAGGACAGCATGTATCGCCCATGCCTAATTGGCCAGAGGGTAGCTAAGAGTCAACCAAGTTGCTGTGGGGCTGGAGTTACATGTAGGCCAGACTGGGCAAAGATGGCAGTTCCTTCCCTAAAAGGCATTAGTGGGCCAAATACTTTTCTTTCCCCAACAATGGTTTCATGGACATCATTAGAGTCTTAATTCAAACACCACCATCTGCTACAGCAGGATTTGAATCCAGGTCCCCAGAACATTACCTGGTTTTCTGGATTAATGGTCTATTGGTAACACCATTAGGCCAATCCCTCCTGATCTGATGACATCTCCTCTAAAAGATGGCATGTTTGAAAGTGCAGCATTCCCTCAGGTACAACAGGAACTTCAAGCTAGTTTATATGCTTAATCCTTTGGGTAAGTCTTGAACCCATCACCTCAGTGTTAACGGTGGTGCTGACTGAGCTACAGTTGATGCTGTCAATACACAACTGTCAGCATGGATACAGATGTTGCTGTATAAGCCTATCATGCTCAATACCAGCATCTGGTTATTGGGGAATTTACCTCAGCAAGGAGCGAGCTCACAAACACTAACATTTAATCTACACTTTGGGGCTCCTGCTGGTCTTTTAAGGCCACTTATAGGGACAACGCTGCTCTTGCTGTCACCACCATGATTGGTGAGGTGTTCAGTGATTGGCGCATGGTAGGATGGGCTGGAATTAAACATGAGAACGCCACAAGGGCAGAGTAGATGAGTTTGGTGAGATACAGCAAGAAAATGCACTAGGCCTAGCAGTGGAAATCCCTCCAAAAATACTTAGCACAATTCAGACTTGTCCAAAAAAACTTAATATTTAGCCCAATGTCAATATGAGGAGGGAGACATTTTGACAGGAGATGGCATGGGAGAAGGCAAGGGGAAAAGGGTTGGCAGGAGCTAGGCAATGCTGCCCATAGACAGTCCCAGCTTTATACTCCATCTTAAAGTTTTGCAATGCACTCCCATCAGGCTGCTATTTCTCTCTAATAGGACACAACACATACCACGCGGCTAGATAAAGACTTTTGTATTTTCATAGAAAAGAGGATACATTGTAGGACAGATCTGTAGTCATGTCCCAGGTTGAAAGAACAACATTCCCATTGACGTATTTAGCAAGGCTTTAATGGAGGCTGTTGCTTCTTGCTGGTACATGTGGAGTCTCTATGGACTGCCCAGTGCAGTGTCTTACTCAAGCACCACATTGCATGTAACACTCAAGCCATCACCATGACCTCTGTCCTCTCCAAGCATCACATTCCAAGTACGAATCTGCTGGCATAACTAGAACAGCAAAAGCCAATCCATCATCAAGTTGATTTGGTATTGTATCTACTCCAGCAGAACCCAGGAGACACCCAGTCAGGAGAAGAAAATAGTTCTGAAGAAGTATCATACAGGACTGTATCTCTCTCTTTATAGGTGCTGCCAGACCAGCTGAGGTTCTCCAGCAATCTCTATATTTGTTACAGATTTCCAGCATTTTGTGTTTGTTAGAAGAATGTAGTTAATAGGTCATGAGGGGCTTCATCTGGAGTGAGGCACTGAGTATTCAGGAACATAAAGACTTGAGCGTGGAGAGATGTGAGTCCCTTAAGGACAGATGCAGGTGATATCATAATTAGAAACTGGGAAATGATGGACTTGCTACTTACTTTGGAGCTGTCTTCATGGTACAGGATGAAGATAACGTATAAAGAAACTGAAAATAACCTCAGGAGAGGAATTTAATGGTATGACTTTAGAAAAAAATGGTCAGGAGAAATGAGACTAAAAATATTCTCCAGGATTTGATCATTTCTACGGCTGGATATTAAAAGTAGCTGAGAACATTGCAGTAGTTTTGTTATGATTTTCCAAAACCATACTGACGAAAGAATTGTCTTGAATTTGCAAATTGTCAGTGAGACTCCATTATTTAAAAGGTAAGAAAGGAAAATTGGGAAATGATAGACCTATCAGACTAATGTCTGGTCTGGGAAATTTACTAAAATGTATTATTAGGGAGAGAATGACAGAACTTGGCAAAATAGGAGCAGATTAAAGACAGTTCATGTGGATTTGTAACGAGTAAGTCATGTATGACTAATTGAGTTGATTTTTGTATAGTTCATTCACATAGTGGATAAAAGGACATCTGCTGATGTTATTCATATTCATTTGCAGAGGAATTTAATAACATCGACAGAAGAGACATGAAAAATGCAAGTATATAGAATTGCAGGCATGTATTTGAGTAGGTGGGAGGAAATAAACTATGGAGGAGGGAGAATTAGCTTTTGACAAACTATTTATAACTGACTTAGAAGAAAGAATGGGGAGCCACATAGCTCAGTTCTTCTATGATACCAAGTTAGGTAGCACAGAATAGACAAAAGTAGAAAGTTATTAAATTACGTCAATCAGTTTACAAAATTGTGGTAGATCTAGGAAGTGTGAGATTATCTGTTTCACACCAGAAACATATCAGAACATTCCTTAAATGGTCAGAATCTCAAACTCTCATAGGAATGTATGTGTCTGAGTACAGCAATCACAAGAAGCTAATGGATAGGTGAAAAATTGTTTTTACTACATTACTAGAATACTGTCTTTATTTTGACGGGAATAAAAGGATAAAAGTTATAATCCAGTTCTATAATGCTCTGGTTGGACAATATACTATGATCAGGACATAGCACAGATTGACGGTGGCTCAGTGGTTAGCACTTCTGCCTCACAGCACCAGCGACACATTTCAATTCCACCCTCGGGCGACTGTCTGCGTGGAGTTTGCACATTCTTCCCATGTCTGTGTGGGTTTCTCTGGGTGCTTCAGCTTTCTCCCACAGTCCAAAGATGTGCATCTTAGTTGGTGAGAGATAGTAGGAACTGCGGATGCTGGAAAATCTGAGATAACAAGGTGTAGAGCTGGATGAACACAGCAGGCCAAGCAGCATCATAGGAGCAGGAAGGCTGACGTTTCGGGCCTAGACCCTTCATCAGAAAATCATTCCGAAACGTCAGCCTTCCTGTTCCTATGATGCTGCTTGGCCTGTTGTGTTCATCCAGCTCTACACCTTGTTATCTCTGCATCTTAGTTGGATTGGCCAAGCTAAGTTGCCCATAGTGTCCAGGGCTGTGCAAGCTAGATTGATTAGCTATGGGAAACGTAGGGATAGGATAGGTCTGGGTGGGATGGTCTTTGAATGGTCAGTGTACACTCAATGGGCTGAATGGCCTGCTTTCATGCTGTAGGATTCAATGATACCAAGGCCAAAGGTATTAAATGATGAGGGTAGGTTAATGAGAGAGACGGGTATTCACTTAAATTTGGAAGATGAAGCATTGAATAATTAAAACGATTTTAAAATGTTTCAATGGTGCAGATGCTTTGCCTCAGGTGGGGAAGAAAGAGATGGAAACTTAAAATTAGACCAAGGTCATTCAAAGTGACATTGGAAATACTTTTTCATTCAATACGCTTGAAACATTTCCCCAAAGATGATGTTGGGGTTGGGGGTTAATTCAAGTTTTAAAACTGAAATTGTTTGATTTTTGTTAGGCAAGGGTGTTCAAAGTGCTGGAACTAATATGGATTAATGGAATTAAGGTACAGATGAGCTATGATTTAACTGAATGATGAAGCAGACTTAAGAGCTCAAATTGCCAGGGAGGTATTGGCCTACTGGTATTATCATTAGACTATTAATCCAAAAATTCAGCTAACATTCTGGGGACCTGGGTTCAAATCCCATCATGGCAGATTGTGGAATTTGAATTCAATAAAGAATCTGGAATGAAAGGTTCAGTGATAACTGTGAAAACATTGTTTATTGTCAGAAAAACCCATCCGGTTCACTAATGCCCTTGAGGGAAAGAAACTGCCATCCTTACCTGGTCTGGCCTACATGTGACTCCAGACCCACAGCAATGTGTTTGTTTCTTAACTGCCCTCTGGACAACTAGGGATGAGCAATAAATGCTGGCCTAGCCGGAGAGACTCATATCTCGTGAGTGTGTAAAAAGAAATTCACATGTGCCTATTTTCCTAAAAGTTCCAATCAGACTAACAAATTTAAATTAATGTCAGATTAGCGAGCAAAATAGCATTTCCCAGATAATATCCAACTTGATGCTCTTCCAGTATCTACAGTTTAAAATGGGGTGCATGAAGTGCAATTTCGGGAAAATTGGTCAGCTTTGGAAGAAAATCTCTGGTGTAATGTTGGGCCAGTCATTTTGAATTGCAAACTCATTTTTTTTCCCATTTACTGCCGGAAAGGTGTTTGAAAGTCCCTGTTTAGAGTCTATTGTAGTTGTCTCAAAAGTCGTGTGCAGTATCAGCTACCTATAGACTCATCAAGAGTGGAAGAGAGGGACCGCTGATGATGATGATGAGAGTGCAATATATCTTAAAGAGACGTGCTCATGGTATCATCAATGTATCTTAGCATATGACCTGAGAGTACAAAGATCTCAAATTCCATCTTAACTGGAACCACTTAGTCATGACATGCTGATGGAAGCATTCTGGGGTTTATAATTGAATAGTCTAATATTGGTTCAAAGTGGTTTGTTTCAGTGAATCCAATAATTGTGTATATTAAAGAGCGTAATAAACATTGGCTTATTGTTCAATATCACATTACTCACATCTTTTTATTACATTATGTGAAATTATTAATCTCATACTAATTGTTGCTAAATTGCCTGCTGGAAGCAAAACACACAAAAGAATGCAACTCTGATTTCACCATTCCCTGGACGCTATAAGCAGTGCCTCTGTGAATCCTTGCAAAATACTTGCAGTGAATGTGTCTAACTTCTTGCTGAGATTTCAGATATTGACGAAATGGGATGAAACCCAATGGATCCAATTCCTGCTCACCCAGTGAATTAAAGCCTGGAGTTCTGTCCTGTCTAACTCAGAAATTTTGGAGCCAAGTGAATTAAATTGCAAAACAAGGCTGATAATACATGATGATGAATTATCTTCAACCCTTGAAACACCTCAGTTCCCAGGCCCTATTCTAATGCCAGAAACACTTCCATTTCCAATGCACTCCAGATCTACTCCACTCCTGGTCCCAGCTCCTGCCCTCGAGATGCCTCTGTTTTCCCATCCTCAGTCCCAGGAATATCTTTAACTCCTCCCAAGAGCATCTCCACTCCCATCCTTAATAACAAAAAACCAAATTCAAAAACTTTTAATACTGAAGCCAGCGTTGGGACTCCCCGCAACCACCCCACCACACCCACCTCCATCCTCCATCAATTTCTTAGATTCCCAGATTTCGGCATTCCCAATTGTTGGATAATAGGAAACCATCCTCATGTCAGAAATTGCTGGAAAAGGTCGGCAAGTCTGGCAGCATCTGTGGACAGAAATCAGAGTTAATGTTCCGGGCTCAGTGACTCTTCTTCAGAACTGGCTTTAGATGATGCCAGACTTGCCGAGTTTTTCCAGCAATTTCTGATTTTGTTTGTGAGTTACAGCATCTGCAGTTCTTTTAGTTTTTATCATCATGTCAGAATGTAGTTACAAAACAGATCATTCAGCTTGTTCAAAGTGTGATAATGTTATGGCTTTAAGAGGTGTATTTTGTCTCTTTTTTTGGTGAAGAGAGTTTGAGACAGAGGTGTCAACAATCTGTTCCAAACCAATAAAGTAAACAGCTTGTAAGGCCTTGGGGTTTTTCTTTAAAAGTTGGAATAATAGAAACAGAATGAATGCATGGAGTCAGACCCCCAACGAACCAGGGTTTTAGTTTAACTTTCAGTAGTTGTTGGGGTTTGGAATCTGCTATACATCTCTCACTACTGTAGCAAAACACTTGCATTCTCTTACTGTCTGCCAGAATTTTCTCTTGATGTTCTCTCTTTCTGGACTGGAGAAACATTGGGTGCGAGACAATCTACTTTGCTGAATTTGTCACGGCCAAGGGGGTATTCATGGGATGTTACTATATTGCTGTTTAGTACTTAAATAATCGATTATTCTGTTAGGTTTTCCATTAGAGCTACCAAATCTTCTTTCTTTTGTTTGTATTTTAACTGTAGGATAAGAATAAAGTGTGTTTTGTTTAAAGATGCGACCAATCGAATTAAAGATGCAGAACTTTACATTTGCCTTTAAATAAGGAATAAGCAAGGGTCCAGGCTCTCTTCTTAATATATTTGAGGGGGTTTGGTCTGGTCCATAACAAACATCATATCCTGCTCAATTTAGATCTTAGTTCCATTCAGCCACCTTTAATCTATATCCCTGACTATTATTAGCAAAGAAAAATCTGTACATCTCAACCCTGAAATATTTCACCTGACCCCCAGAATCCTGCTGCCTTTTGGTGGGACTGATTTCCACTACCCATTGTCTGAAAAAGTGTTTCTTAATGTGCCCCATTCAAATCCTACTTTAACCACTCCCAAATGACAACATTGTCAAACACATATATTTATGCGCTTGTAACTAAAATTCCAACACTCTTCACAGAGACCTTATGAAACAAAACGTGACACTGGGCCACTTTCAGTATTAGAGCAGATTGCCAAAGACGTGGTCAAACGGGTAGGTTGGAGGAGGAAAAAGCAGTTCAGAGGTAGAAAGGTTTTGGAGGTGGAGAAGTGGAATTCCAGAACTTGGGTCCTAGTTGGACCGTGTGGCCATCAATGATAGAGCAATTAAAATTGCAGGTGGAGAAAGCGATGGCTTTGGAGGGGATTACGGAGAGAGGGGTAAAGCCATGCAGGGATTGAAAACAAGGACAAAAACATTAAATTTGAGCTGATACTTATGCAGGGGTCAATGTAAGTGAGTGAGCACGGGAGCAATGGGGCAACAGGACTTAATGTGAGTGAGGCCAAGGACAACAGAGTTTTGGGTGAGATCACATTTGTGGAGGGTAAAATGTTGGAGGTCTTGTGGGAATGGATGATTTGCCAACTCCATCAAAACCCCATTCAACCATGTGCCTGCACCATTGAGAGCTCAGGTCCGGGAGTGCAAGTGAGGGAAGCTACAGAAGAGCATGATTTAACACAGTGATGTCTACATTGTATAATTTTGACGTCAAAGCATAGTCAGGTTAATAGTTATGATAAGCATTGAGCACTGCTGCCTCACAGTGCCAGGAACCTGGATTCGATTCCATCTTTGGGCGACTGTCTGTACGGAGTTTGCACATTCTCCCCGTGTCTGCATGGATTTCGTCCTGGTGCTCTGGTTTCCTCCCACAGTCCATAGATGTGTAGGTTAGGTGGATTGGCCATGCTAAATTGCCCATAGTGTCCAAGGATGTGTAGTTTAGGTGGATTGGCCATGCTAAATTGCCCGTAGTGTCCAAGGATGTGTAGGTTAGGTGGATTGGCCATGCTAAATTGCCCGTAGTGTCCAGGGATGTGTAGGTTATTAGCTATGGGAAATGCAGGGTTACAGGGACAGGGTGCAGGCTGTGGGATTGGTTGGATGCTGTTTGAAGGGTTGGTGTGGATTCGACAGACTGAATGCCAGCTTCCACAGCGTAGGAATTTCAAGGTATGATAGAGAGAGGACTCAGAAGCCAATCAGCCATGCCCATGTATTAGAAGCCTCTCAGAGTTATGTTCACAGCCTTAAATGGGCCTCTGCTTATCGAGAACTGCTGAAGCCAAGAAAGAGAAGACAAGTCAGTTTGGAGTCGAATTACTGGTTCCTGCTCCCTTTGTTTACCCTGGCAAGTTGCCAGCTGTTATGCTGTGACCCTTGATTCCCGACTTACAAAGCACGATTTTGAAATAGTCTCAAGGATTCCAACCCATTTGGCTTTGACAGAAATGTTAATCTGAGAGCAAAAGTTCATTGATTTTATATTGCAGTGACACAGGATGGTAAATAGATTACACATATCAAGACTAGTTCTCATTCCCTTCAATTATGCTGACAGATCAGGTAATTTCCTTTGCTTATAGCAATATGTTTCGATTGAATTAGTTTGCCCACATCCCCAGGCAATTTCCTTCATAGACTATGGCAGTGAGCCATTCTCACAAGATTGTCAGCTAATGTATTCTAATAACTCCATAATATGTGACGGAAAGTGAGACTAGCCACTAAAACTTCCTTTATCCCAGTTGAGTCTCACTCAGCGTTCGACAAGGTGCTGCACAATAGGCTGCTGCAGAAGATAAAGGTGCATGGTGTTATGGCAAAAACTAGCATGGATAGAGGATTGGTTAAATAATAGGAGGCAACGAATGGGGATAAATGTGTGCTTTTCCAGATTGTGATCAGTGACTAGTGGTGTGCCTCAGGGATCAGTGTTGGGACCCCAATTGTTAACAATTTACATTGCTGATTTAGAGTTGGGGACCACGTGTAGTGTTTCAAAATTTACAGATGACACTCTGATGGGTGGAGAGCAAAGTGCGCAGAGGGCTCTGAAAGTTTATAGAGGGATTATAGATAGTTTAAGTGAGTGGGCAAAGGTCTGGCAGATAGAGTACAATGTTGATAAATGTGAAGTCATCCATTTTGGTCGGAATAACAGTAAAAAGGATGATTATTTGAACGGTAAAAAATTGCAGCATGTTGCTGTGTAGAGGGACATGGGTGTCCTTGTGCATGAATCACAGAAGGTTGGTTTGCAGGTACAACAGGTAATTAAGAAGGCAAATGGAATTTTATCCTTCATTGTTAAAGGAATTGTATTTAAAAGTAGGGAGGTTATGTTACAGCTATATAGGGTGCTGGTGAGGCCACACCTGGAGTACTGCGTGCAGTTTTGGTCTCCTTACTTAATAAAGGATGTCCTGGCGCTAGACAGGGTGCAGAGGAGGTTCACTAGGTTGATTCTGGAATTGAGAAGGTCAGCTTATGAGGAGAGACTGAGTAGACTGGGATTATATTCACTGCAATTTAGAAGTATGAGGGACAATCTTATGAAGGGAATAGATAAGATTGAAACAGGAAGGATGTTTCCACTGGCGGATGAAACTAGGACAAGAGGGCAGAGCCTCAAATTAGGGGGAGCAGATTTAGGACTGAATTGAGGAGGACCGTCTTCACCCAAAGGGTTGTGAATCTGTGGAATTCCCTGCCCAGTGAAGTAGTTCAGGCTTCCTTATTGAACATCTTTTGAAACTAAGGTAGATAATTTTTTAAACAGTACAAGAATTAAGGGTTATGATGACAGGGTGGGTAAGTGGAGCTCAGGCCATAAAAAGATCAGACATGATCTTATTGAATCATGGAACAGGCTCGAAGGGCCAGATGGCCTACTCCTGCTCCTGGTTCTTAGGTTCTTATGTCCTGCTAATGAGCAAAATCTGGTTAGTAGCTCCATTTGCACAGTGTCATTATAACATGAGATTTGAACACATGGACGGCCCAAAGATCATGAAGCTGGGTTTTTTCTTTTTAATTTTACTGGCATGAAGTAATTATGAATACAAAGATAAATTAAGGTTAAACAAGGAAATAGTTGCATGAATTAGCCTTGCCATTTACATTGGGTTGAGAAATCTTTGCTTTACCTTTACCTTCTTCCCATTAGCTCTCCTCGCCACAATTACACCCTTCTTTTCCAGAGAAGGTCCATTCGACTGCTGGAGCTACCCTCCCTCACCATCGCCACCTGCCACTGGAGGTTCTGCCACAACGCTGAAGCTTCCCTGCTCAGCATGCTCTCTCCCTGCTGCCACGTGCTGCTGTAAGGCTCTGCCTCTGCTTGAAACATGCCATCCCAGCAACTGTACATAACACACAGTGACTATTTGCTGAGTAGCTGCGTGAATTAGTTAATTCAATTGTGCAGTGGCGACTACGATGGTCAATTCCACATGAGTGGCAACATTCTCTTCTTGCTACTGATCTGGCTAACTGTAAGGATGGAGTGATATCCAACATCCGCTTGAGAGCCTCCTGTCTGTACTGAAATTTTCGAAGCAATCCAGGCTCTGTGTCAGATCACGTTGAGGTCTAGGTTAGTCAGGGCTCCACGATGATTGATGTTTGATCCCTCTTGTTGTTTTTGACCCCGTAGGTCCCTCTTACACTGTTTTCCAGGGCGGGAGTAGGTCTCCCCACAATCTTTGCACCCTCTGGATCCAGGACACACAGGTCACACCAGGATTTGTATCCAACTCCACTTTTATTCAAGCCTTCATGCACTGACACTTCAGATTTTGCAAAATCGCTGAGGGAGCTGCCTGCACCAGACTCCTGGCTTTAGCTACTCCCCTCCCTTTATGAACCATTTTCAGAGGCTGCCCCCAGATATCAAATCAACAACATTGGTGTGGCCTCCTATTAACATGAGATTTGAACACATGGACAGCCTAAAGATCATGAATCAGGGAATTTTCTTTTCAATTTTACTGGCATGTGGTAATTACAAATATAAAGAAAAATGAAGCTTAAACAAGAAAGTTGATGAGTCCGTAGGATTCAATGTCCTACACACCCTATGTTTTGTACCAACGTCTGATATTCCACATTCAGAGGAATACCCTAGTGTTAAGTGGAATGTCGGTCTTGTCCAGCTTGCAATCGGTCAATGTTTTTATTCTCAGTGGCTCTCTTTCAGTCTCTCAGACACCTGTTTTACTCACGTGTGATGACTCGGTGACTCATAGACCTGACCATCACCATCAGAAGGTATGGGGAGCCTGGGGAGAATTGGGTGTCATCCAAAGTAGAGATAGTGTGGAGAATAACCCATGAATGATTACGGGGTGCCACTAATAACATAAACCAGCTCCAGGAGGTCCTCAGGCAACCGTGTCAGGAAGCAATGCGAACAGAGGGCCATGAAGAGTGCAGTTGAATCGTCTGATCTGTTCGGTCCCCTCTATAGAGGTCATTGGGTCTCTTTGTAATGCCAGAGACATTGCTAAACACCTGTCGGATCTTGCTCTTTAGATTGTGCCCCAATCACTGTGAACATGCAACACCGAAATGGACAAATCATTCACACACTAACACTTTGGCCTTGCTTAAGACCTTTTGCTCATGGGTGGGAATGGCCTGGACTTGATGAAGACATTCATGAGTGCAGGAATATGTGCAAATACTGAGGTCAAGGTAAGTCAAATTCATTGCAAAAACATCCAGAAGTCTCTTAGCAACCAGGATCCCTTTCTGGGGTGATATATCTTCCCTGTTTTGACCAAAGTATACCTCTCCTTCAATTTCGACAGTTGTCATCGATATCAGCAGCTATCCCGGACTAACAGCGGCACTCTCTGGTCAGGCCAGTCACCTTTCCCGTCACTTGGAGTCTTGGTTGATTGTGACCTGCTTCCAACAGTTGATGCTGTCTGGGAGGATGTGTAGCTACACCTCTGTCTCCTTGTCATGAATCAGTCAACAGATGACTCCATTCTCTCTCTACCTTTCTTCTAGCACCTCAACCGTCTCCATGCTAGTTTGGACTCCCTCTTCAGCTATCATTGGGTTGTTGAATCTATGGTTTTCCAGTCATGGGGCAGTCTACGGATGCCTACAACAATCAGCTAGAGCTGTCTGGGTCCTCTATTAAGATGGATGGCAAAGGTAAATCCTTACCAGCCTTCCCTATCTGGACCTGGTTGAATCTCACTCATACTCTATTGAATCCCTTAATCATTTTAAACACCTTGGCTGGCCTATCAATATCTTAGGATGTCAGTCAGCTTTGATATTTTAGAATTGGCCTCAAAAGACTGCTTGTGGGTCAACTAATCTCTTACGTGCATTAAAACCACAGACGTCAAGAGGGAACAAGAGAAATATTCTAGACTGATATGAATCAATAGCCCTATCTGAAATAAATCTAAAAGATTATTATCAAATTGAACAGATTATTCAAAAGCAATGATTTCAAACTTCAAGGTAATAAACAACACAGGAATGTGATCAACATAAACTCCCTCTGCTTATTTGAAAAAGCACTTTGAAATAATAAGAAATTACACAGTGAGGCAGACACTCTGCCACTTTCACAAACAACTGGAATCTGTATTACAATCACAGTTCTATCAAAACAGCCAAACTAGCTGCAAGTAATTTAAGCAATCAGGTTAATTAATTACAATGCCTCATAAGTGGGATATTCCAACAGAGACGAGAACTCCGACAAACTGTCCCAATTTCAGATCACCTGTGATGGCTAAAAATTTGACCATGAGAGACATCACAAACGGCAAGGAACCTTTCACTTCACAAGACCCTAACTTCAAAACTAAAGCATCTAAGGAACTGCAGGCCTTCCATAAGGGAGATGGAGGTCATAAGCCAGAGACTTAGTTCGCCACACTTTGCATCAATACATCACATTGATCTGTATTTAATCTTTGTGTGAGGGAGAACATTTGGGTTGGACATTAAATTCAATTTGACTTAAGTATGTAAGGTTTATTTTCTGTGATCCATTCATGGGATGTGGCTATGCTAGCATTCAATTGCTCATTCTGAATTGACCAAATACACTGCTATGGGTCTGGAGTCACATGTCGACCAGCCCAGGTAAGGACATTCAAGGACATTAGTGAACTAGATAGTTTTTTTTGTAACAATGAACAATGGTCACCATTGGACAAGATTTTTATTCCAAAATTTTATTAACTTAAAAGGTGAGAGCCAAGGTGATAATCAAGCCCATGCCCCCAGAACATTAGTTTCTGATTCTGGACTACTAGTCTGGTGACGTTACCACTTAACCACCACTTACCCCGTATAAATAACTTTCTTTGTTTTTAAACTCAATAAAGCTTGCTGCTGGAATTGTTCAATTAGCTCCCACACTCCAAAGGTATGAAAACATGCAACTCTTAAGTACAAGTACACGGATCACAGAAAGTGAGGGGAACATAAGTCCATCACAAGACTCAGTGCAATTATTTAAACTCACCTTATAAGTTAAGCCATTAAACCCTAGAGACATCTTAGTCAAACTGCACTGAGTCCCCTCCAATGCCAATCTTTCTTAATTGTACATAAGCATTCTTTGCTGAGACAAAAGTAATACACCTGGGGTCTTGTGCCTTTATCAAGAGTCTTAAATGATGCAAAGGATGGAGAAACCTATTGGTTAATAACTTACACCATTGACGATGCCACGGCAATTACATTTCTTTCTGCTCAAGTTGGTAAGATAATTATCATAATGCCGACTCTTTCATTGAAATCAATGCCAATCCCAGTTCTCCTGCATGTAAGCCAATGTTTGCACCACTGCCTCTCAGTCTATTAGTGACCTGACCACACCCTCACTTATTGTCTGAGCAAGGAAGTTGTGTGAAAATGTCTGCAGCTTTTGCTGGTTACAACAGCCAGTTTTGTAGAAAATTAATTTCCAAGAGAGCAGGAAATCAGAGTACCAGTGTTAGAAATGTGGGGATTCAATGCTAGATTTGGCCGGCTGGTGTGTTGGTGAGGTGATGTATGCCTATGTAGTGGTACTTTCACCTCTGAGTCAGAAGGCTATGGGGTCTAGTGCTACTCTACTGTATCTAGGACACAGAGCACAGAGCTATAATACACAAATAGAACCTCAGGCAAAGCAACATTGGGTTGAATGTCATTTTTCAAATGAAGAGCTAGACAAGTACCTGCCTCGAGGCATAGTTCAAGATGCAATGTGGCTAGAGATGGCCTAATCTCATGAGACGTAAAGGAATCTGTCTTTCATGACCTCAAACACGTCAAAATGCCTTACTGACAATGAATTATTTTTTGAAATGTTGTCACTGTGGTTTTGTTAGTGTTGACTCCCTGATTTTGTATTTGTTTCTAAACCCTGGGCGACCAAAACCAACTATGAATTTGCTGCTGATCGTATTCAAAATGACAGTATCTCTATCCTGCAAACGATTGGGCTCCTAGTTTATACCTCACTTACTATAAGCTTTTTAGATGATAGCCCTGTCCCAGATTCTGCCGTGAGAAGAGGTGAACGAATCATGGCCATTAACAGACAGCGGAACTCCTCACCACACTTTTTCTGGCAGTGCACTGACATCCAATGGTATTGAACACAAGTAAATATCCATTCTTGCCAGTAAATGGGAATCAGATCCATCCAGAGTGCTAGTTGAGGCTATAACTTGGTGGCCTGGCAACGTGACCCAAACAAAATGAAAGGTGAGAGAGAATGTGATTGGGCGATTACCATGATATCTCTAACCATGGTGATGTGGTTGTTCTGTTTGATAATGACCAATGGAAGATAAAGTCTTCTCATCTTTCCAGTCCAGGCCTTGTTTTCTTGTCCTCTGTCTCTCTCTCTCTCTCTGCAGTTCTACAGCCACTTCTACTTCTGTGGACATTATGAGTTACCACTTGAGTACCATTTTGTTTAAAATAACTCCTTTCAGTGGCTCTGGTCAATGATTTCTTTATAGCAATACTACAAACATTATTGCTATATAAACTGGAAAACCCATCATCATGCAATCAATGTCATTGCTGGTAAAAGGACATGCTGACAGGGCAATTAAAGCTCTTCACGGTTATATCTTATAGCTATAGTACATGATCTGTACCCAGCATCTGTGCTATATATGGTCCTCTGTGAGATTCTATTTCCAGCCAAGCAGTAAGGACGCTTTTCTGATTTATGGTTTGTTTATCATGATGTTACTTCATTCCCGAAGCAATGTTACATCTTCTCTACCAGCTGGTTATATTCCAGAGCCAGACCTTGGAGGTACATCATTGTAGACTCTGACAGAGATATATTTATCTTGATATTAATACCATCTGAGATTTACGCTCAAACTAAAAGATTGATGCAGTATAGTTAAAGATGATCCACTATTCTGGGGCAAAACATTTAATCTCATGAGCACAATGTTTCAGAGGCATGGACAGGCATGTCAGTCGGTGCTGATGTACAATGCTGGAATGACCCAGGTACAGCAAAAGGTGCTCGGAGAAAACTAGGCAAAAACATGGTGGCTCAGTGGTTAGCACTGCTGCCTCACAGCGCCAGTGACCCAGGTTCAAGTCCAGCGTCCAGTGACTCTCTGTGGGGAGCTTGCACATTCTCCATGTGTCTGTGTGGGTTTCCCCCCACAGTCCAAAGATTTGCAGGTTAAGTGGATTGGCCATGGGAAATTGCCCATAGTGTCTGGGGATGTGCAGGCTAGGTGGATTAGCCATGGGAAATGTAGGGTTATGGGGATAGGGTAGGGGATGGATCTGGGTGGGATGCTCTTCAGAGGTTCAGTATAGACTCAAAAGGATGAATGGCCTGCTTCCACACTGTAAGGATTCTATGAGCAAGAAAATGGATGGAGAAGACCCAGGTGCAGTTTATCGGAGCAGGAGAGCAGGAGTTTAACCTCTTCAGGACTGTTTCATAATTCAGTGAAGTCATGGCTGTTCTAGTTCTCAATATCTTAGAAAAATCTTTCAGTCTCAGTTTTACAGTCAGCAATTGATCAAACACCAATTGCCTGTTGTGGAAGAGAGTTCCAAACATCCACATTCTTGAAGGATCTTTCCTTAATTTTACTCCTGAAAGATCTGCCTCTAAATTTAGATTATATTTGCTAATTCTAGATTCCTCAACCAGTAAAAATAGTTTCCCCTCCATCAAGCAACCATATCTGTTCTACTTCAAACAAATCATCCCTTAATTTTCTAAAGTTCAGAGGGTACAACCAAAGTTTGCGTAATCGCTCCTCACTGTTTAACCCTTGAATTTCTGATCTAATTGTGATAATTACATGCTGAACTCCCTCCAATAACAACAATTAATTTCTTTACCAGGTCAACAATTTGATCATACAATCAGTGGCAAGTGGAGATCAATTGGTTGAGGTATTGCCTTGGAGAATAAAACAGTTAATGATGACTGGCAGTTAACTGCCAAGTCTTGTTTAAATTTTAAAAGAGATAGGCTGATTCTAATCAAGAATACAGCTGGAAAATAAATTAGAGAATATCTGTCACCTATTTTGTTGAGTTGGAACAGAAGTTATGTATGTATTTGCATTTTTCTGACTGCAAAGAACAGGCCCTGTATCTTCATATATATGTGGCTTCCAGGATAAGGAAGCATGCTACGTTGCAAGCCCGACTCTGGATCCTAGTTTAGTTGTCAGCACAATTCTAAGCACCCTCAGAATTATTCCACAAATGCAAAGATTGGTAGTCTACTATCAGTCATCATTAACTGGTACATTCTCCATGGCGTCACCTCTAAAATTCAGAGCTGATTTGTAAACCAAGCAGCACTCTCCTCCCAAACAGTATAGCTATTAGAAACCTTACAGTGCAGAAGCAGGCCATTCAGCCCATTCCAATGCTCCAAAGAGCATCCAACCTAGATCCACCCACCTATCCTATATTTCCCATGGCTAATTCACCTAACCTGCACATTTTTGGACTGTGGAAGTAAACCAGAGCACCCAGAGGAAATCTGCAAAGACACAGGGAGAATGGGCAAACTTCATACAGACAGTTGCCCAAGGCTGGAATCAAACCCAGGTGCCTGGCACTGCGAGGCAGCAGTGCTAACCACCAAGCTAACATGCTGCCTGTTGTCTACTCTTTGCTTGTCTTGATCAGTTCAAGAAGAAAAACTTCGACAAAATAATCAATGCTCACAGAAACATTAAAGTTCCGTGCAAGCAATTGACTGCCCCATAAATATGGCAAATGGAACTTCCCTTTTTTAAAACCATGATGACTTTGCATGATAAAACTCTGCTTTATTAAATACATTGCCTAAAATATCCTTAATAACAAATTCTAGCTCTCTTTCAATGACTGATGTCAGGCCAACCAGTCTGTTTTACCTCTCCCTACTTCCTTGACTGTGGTTTTACATTTTCAAAACATCCAATCTGCTGGGAAGAGTTGCCCAGTGTGGAAAATTTTAGAACGTAATGATTGTAGGGGTCTGAACAATGAGGCGCTATGGAAATATGTACCATGCCAGACATTGACCTGGTAAAGAAATTAATTAACTTACATTGGAGGGAGTTCTGCATGTATTTGTCACATTTAGATCAGAAATCCAAAGGTTAAACAGCAAGGAGAGGTCACACAAATGATAGTTGTAGTCTTCAGCAGGATTAGGATGCAAGTACATGAAGGCCCATCTTGCTCCATCTTTTTTGTGTTTTGCAAACTTGGCGGTGAGATTCTCACGAGAAAGTGGCGAGATGTTACTGCAGTCTTTCCATGCTGTTTAGCGCAGGCACAAAGCCAGGATAGTTGTCATGGTTATCAGCAGGTCTCAGTTAAATCAAGGGGACAGCCTCCGCGCTGGGGTGCCAGCCAAGGGCAGCCACCGACACTAATCCAGTCTCTGCTCAGGGTGGTCAGCATCAGGATACTCCCATCATATAGAGTGAGGACCTATATGACACGATGCTGCATAACTTTCCTCCTGGAATGAGAGAGGGGCAGGTATTACAGGAAACAAAAGTGGGTGGCGCAGCTATTGCTGTTGCTGGAACTGGGAATGTGTAAGAAGAGTGACTGGGAAGCGCAGAGGGCATGCAGCATTAATAGTTGGGGTGGATGAGAACGAGTGGGGGTGATGTCGCAGGCGACATTGAGAGTGGTAGAGTACGCGTCTTGGTAAGTGGTTACAGTAGCAGAGACAGACTGAGCGTGAGTATCGGAGGAATGATGGAGGGACTTTCACAGGCAGAGTGGAGAAGGACATTGAGCTTCTTCCTAGTGCTGGATGTTCCTCCAGAAATGGCCTCAACCAAGTGCTAACCTTCGAACAGGCTGGGACAGTCTGGTGTCATGGTCTCCACTCCTAATCATGGGAGTGGGAGGCAGAAAGAGAAAATCCTGTACCTTCACCAGTCTGCATAGCAGAACCTTTAGGTGGGGATGCAAGGGATGTCAGTGCATTCTAAAATATCTGCTGAGTGACGATCTGTTCCAGGAAAGGTGTGTGGTAATCTGGGGTAGAAATTGGATGTAAGAGATTCCATAGAGGAATGGTGTGTAATTAATGAGGCAAGTTTGATACAGTAGGGTGAGAGCTCTTGCTAATCATCATGGTGACAAACCCTCCACAACACACAACAAAACTCAAATTTAGCCCAAGCAAGGGTGATATTCAGTCCAATATCTCTGCATCTATTTCTTCCAGATCATGGAATATGCACAAATCAGGTTCTGGGGATGTGTCATATTTTAGCCTCTTCAGTTTCTCCAGTACTTTTCCTCTGCTGATATTAATTAATATTTGTCACTCTCATTGGTCCCTATGATGTGGCGATGCTCGTGTTGGACTGGGATGGACAAAGTCAGACATCACACGACACCAGGTTAAAGCACAATAGATTTATTTGAAATCACAAGCTTCACAATCAACTGTTGAAGGAGCAGTGTTTTGAAAGCTTGTTACTTCACATAAACCCATTGAACTATATATAATCTGGTGTCGTATGACTTCTGACTTTATTGGCCCCTAAATTTCTCTATACATCTGGAATCTTTAACTGTGCAAATAAACACAAAACATTTGGTCAATGTCTCTGCCATTTCTTCAGTCCAAAGATAATTTCTCCTGCCTCTGCTTCTAAGGAACCAATGTTTACATTAGCTACTCTCTTTCTTTTTATACTTTTTTACTTGGAAGTGATCATATAATCTGTTTTCATTTTCTCAGCAAGCTCACACTCATGATCTACTATCTTTCTCTTTAAATTAACTCTATTGGTAATTTTTTGCTTTCTGAAACAATCTCAGTCTCAGATTTGCTACTTTTTTTTTACCTACTTTATAAGCCTCTTCTTTTAATTTAACACTACTCTTAACCCCCGTAGTAAGCTGAGGATGGCTCCTTCTCATTGAATTTTGTTTTACATCGGAATGTATTTTTGTTGAACATTCTGATCTGTTCCTGTGAATTATTCCCACTGTTTAAAACTAGGCTGAGAAAGGAAATTCACAACAAGAATGATGTTTACAGAGCTAAGTAGCATAATGGTTTTGGGACAAATACTGGAAGAGATACATGTAAGCGTATGCATAAAATGTAAGGCATCACACTGAGAAAGAGAAATGACTTAGGAGTGCAGACGTCATGTTGACATTGTACAGGACATTGGCGAGGTCTCTTCTGGATTACTGTTTGCAGTTCTGGTCACCTTGTTGCAGAAAGGATATTATTAAACTGAAGAGGGTTCAGAAAAGTTTTACCAGATGTTGCTGGGAATGGAAGGTTTGAGATATAAATATAGACTGGAAAGGTTGGGACTTTTTCACTGGAATCCAGGAGTTTGAGGAGTGACGTTATTGAGGTTTATAAAATCATGAGGGGCATAGATAAGATGACTGACAAGGGTCTTTTCCCTAGGCTGGGGCAGCTCAAACCTAGGGCTTATATTTTTCAGGTGAGAGGAGAAAGATTCTAAAAGGGCATGAGGAATAACTCTTTTACACAGAAAGTGGTTCATGTGTGGAACGAACTGCCAGAGAAAGTGATGGATGCAGGTACAGTCACAATGTTTAAAAGACATTTGGATACGTCTATGAATTGGAAATGTTTGGAGGGATATGCGCCAAGCACAAGCAGGTGGGACTAATTTAGATCTATTCACCGATAATCCTCATGGTGTTAAAAATGAATTGTTTGGAAAATGATGAAGTTAAGGAACGTGTGATTTTGCAGCAGGCTACACTTCATGAATTCAAAGAATCTCAAGAGCCAACGAATAGGAAGCAGAGAAACAATTCCAGTGAGCTGAAAAAGCATCTCACCCAGATTAGACAATCAGAAATGTTCTTAAGGAATATCAAATCAGTTATCAGTTCTTTTCTATATGCTCATTCCGAAATTGGTTGACTCGTGCACTGTTCTTCGAAGTTGGAAAACAGCCAGCATTGTCCTGGTAGTCAAGAACTCATGGCCTGTTGATCTGAATAATTGTCGACAACTTGCTCTTACATTAGATCCTCTGGTTCCATTTATTGCTCATTTGGTTTGCCTATTATCCTGATCTGTTTGAGGATAAAGCAGCCCTGACCTTGTTGCATTTGATTGAACAGGTTGAGAAAATACGTGCATGTGATGTTCATTGATTTCTCTTCAGCTTCAATCATTCAACATTTTTGAGAAATTGAAAAGCCTTGATGTTGATCCTTCTTTCCTCATATAGATCAACAAGTAACAATGGGTGTCAGAATGTAGGATTTAAGCAGAACCCATTTGGGATCAACTCCGCACCTGAGATTTTCCGAGAAGTCCTGGAAAGGAAACTTATGGAGGAAACCGGGTAATTCTCTGCTGATTGCAGTCATACTTGGCACATAGAGAGGTGGTCATGGTGTTGCAGGCTCGTCATCTCAGCTCCAGGATATCTCCGCAGGAGTTCCTCAGGGTAGTGTCCTCGGCCCAACCATCTACAGCTGCTTCCAATGACCTTCCCTCCATCACAATATCAGAAATGGGATGTTTGATGATTATTGTACAAGGTCCAGTGCCAATTGCAACTTCTCAGATACACCATAAAGTTCCAAATGCAGCAAGATCTGGACAAGCGCTGAGTGGCAATTATCATTTGAGCTATATAAATGCCATGCCATGACCATCTCCAATAAGAAACAACCTAACTATCACCCCTTGGCATTCAATGGTGTTACCATCACTGAATCGCCCACTATCAACATCTTCGGTGTTACAATTGATCAGAAACTCAAGTGGACTTACCATATAAATACAGTGGCTACAAGAGCTCGTCAGAGGCTAGGAATACTGTGGCGAGTAATCCACCTCCTGACTCCTCAAAGCCTGTCTGCCATCTACAAGGCACAAGTCAGGAGTGTGATGGAATACTCCCCACTTTCCTGGATGGGTGCAGCCCCAACAACACTCAAGAAGCTCGACACCATTCAGGACAAAGCAGCTGCTTCATTGGCACCACATCCAGAAACATCCACTCAGTTCACCACTGACGCTCAGTAGCAGTGGTGTATCATATCTACAACTCGCACTGCAGAAATTCACCAAAGATCCTCAGGCAGCACCTTTGAAACCCATGAGTACTTCCATACAGAAGGACAAGGGCAGCATTTACATCGGAACTGTAAGTTCCCCTGTCTGCAAGTTCCCCTCCAAGCCACTCACCGTCCTGACGTGGAAATATATCATTGTTCCTTCACTGTCACTGGGTCAAAGTCCTGGAATTCCCTCACTAACAGCATTGTGGGTCTGCACGTGGACTGCAAATTGACTACTGTCATTCAAGAAGGCAGCTCACCACTACCTTTTCAAGGACAACTAGGATGGGCAATAAAGGCTAGCCCAGCAATGACACCCACAGCCCACAAAAGAATAAATAAAATTTAGAATTGGGCATCATCTAATCGCATAGTAACGCAAGTAAGAGTGTCAGAATGTTATTAAAGGCACAACAGAATGCAGGCTTTACACAAAATGAGAAAATCCAGTTCTCTCCAATGCTGGTTACATTCCTGGGAAATATCATCTAGAACAAGGCTACTTGGAGGTGTTGCAAAGTTAGATAGAGTACTTGCGAATTGGAAGGCAAGCTGTTAGAATTTGTTTGTAAAATGATAGGTGAGGGGGAAGAGTGTGTTGTCCCTTTAAAAGATTATGTGCTTTTTCTAGGCTTAAGATTAAAAAAAATGTCTGCAAGTGGCAACATGCGCAGAGAGTTCCTGAAATTGAAAGTTTTGTATCAAAAGGCTGTATGATTGGCAACCCAGGCAGTAGCTTGCTTTGTTATTGAGGCAACCAGTTTGAATATCAGCCAATTAATTTAAACCAGGCACTTAGAGACTAAAACACAAGTTAAATTTAAATCTGATTGTTTTGACTGCCTAGGACCAATCCTATTGTAAGAAATTAACAGGTCAGCAAAGGTATAAAAGAAGATGGTATTTGTAAATCAGGGTGAGAGCAGCTGCCATTTGTTAGAGTTAATAACCATCAGCCTTAAAGAGAAAATCACTGACTCTCACACAATTCTCTAAGCTCTCAGAAAACCATCATCTGACTAAAAGTACATTGGCACTAATGTTCCTGTCACAAGAATTCGACAAAGAAAGCCGTTTTTGACTGAAGAACAGCTGTGAAGGCACAGAATATTCTGGAAGATGTATCCTAGCCGTAATTTCGAGACACTAACTTTTAAGTTTTTTTTAAATTAATTTGGTTTGTATAAGTGGAACGCATATTTATTGGAACAGCATACCATTAGAATTTTGTATTATTTGGGAATAGTTAGTAGTTAAGGGGGAATTGTTCAGTTTGTTAGTAGTTCTGTTATTTTGTTCACTATTAGAGTTAGATAAATACATTGTTACTGGTTGATTATAGAGTGACTGTCAGGAGTTCATTTCATTTAACCTCCTCTTTATAACAGAGTGGGATGTGAGAAGCCATATACCATTTTTCACACTTCCTTTAACATATTATGAGGTGAGCTTCTCTGGCTGTTTTGGCTTTAGGTATTGTGGGGGGAGGGGAGGAATTGACCTCTGCTTCATAACAGTGGATTGAAGAAAGATAAAATCCATACATGAATTTCTGTCACTGTCATGTGTAAATGATGTCCAGCACTTCTTACACTTGGTAAATCAAGTGAGAATGTTTAATAGCAACTGAATCAGTCTTACTCAATCCAATAGAAAGCTTTTGAAAAAGGCCAGTGATAGCATTTAAGTCAGGAACAGACTGCAGCTGCTGAAACATTTAGGCTAAGTTACATTCTACAAATGCTTTAGTACGTTACAGTCCAGGCTTTCTCGCTTTGGTAGCCAGAGATACATCACCCACATGAGTGGAGAATTCCTTATTTAAGCAGATATTAACAGAAATTGAAAAAATGCCTGTTTTCCATTGAGAGTTTCATCAGATAATGAACAGATGTACACTACCGTGGAGAAGAAAACATAGGCAGTTATGTGGGAATATAAAATGTTCACAGACTATGTCATGGAACTAAAATTCCAGTTCAAAACAGACCCAGCCCTTTGGTATCATTATTGGAATCAAAAAACATCTCAAGAATGCCTCTGATATCACAAAGATTCAGGCTTAGGCTGATGAGATAGGTTAAAAAGTGGCCTAACAACTGCAGGCTAGGCACGAGCAATGATGAATACCCTCTTGAGGGCAACTGTAGATCAAGCAGAAAAAGAGGATTCTAGTCTTGTAGAAGAAATCGCACTTTATTCTGCTGCAAACCCAAGACTTTATCAACCACTGAAGGAAAACTCATACAAATGTGTGTAGTTTGAAATTTTGACAAGGGGTGCACAACTCTGTCAGCAAAGATTGTCAGAATATAGTCCAACACGACAAGTGATGAAGAGATAGCAGGATCAAGAACAACACTTGGCAATATTGGGAGATTAATTGGTGTGTGACCATAGAATGAATACACTAAAGTCAATGCTATAAGAAATCCTACAGAAATTTCACAGGGTGAAGTTAAATATTACAAAGTGCAAATCAAGAGCTCAACAAACAGTGCAGTGGACACACACAGGATGATCTTCCATTGTGCCAAACATGTACCACACAAGTGCCTACAGAACCAATGGTTTCATCAAGATTTCTGGGAAGCAAATAAGGAAGACTAGTTTGATTTTCAATGGAAGAGGTATTTATTCCTTGTTGAACATTATTCATGATGGATTGAAGTGACAAGCCTTCACTCAACTACAGCAGACTCAGTGATTACAGCACTGGAACTAATCTTTGTGATGCATTGATTCTGGGAAGGATTAGTACAAAGAATGGACCTTAGGTTGTGAATGAAGATTTCAGGAAGTTCATTTAATTGATTGATTGATTTATTGTCACGTGTACCAAAGTACAGTAAAATGCTTTGTTTACGAGCAGTACAGACAGATTATATTAAGTAAAGGACGTACAGATCAAAAACACTTAGACAGAGGCATACAGGTTACATTGCACAGGGCGTGTGCTGGACGAGATCAACGTTAACAAGATCAGCATTATTTGAGGCTAGAGAGTCCATTCATCAGTCTAATAACAGCCAGGAAGAAGCTGTTTCTGAACCTGCCCATGCATGTGTTTGGGCTTCTGTATCTTCAGCCTGATGGACAAGGTTGTAGGAGATCATTACCAGAGTGTGATGGGTTTTTGATGATGTTGGCAGCCTTTCTGCAATAATGAGTCATGTAAATGGAGTCCATGGATTGAAGGTTGGCTTCCATGATGGTCTAGGCTGTGCTCATCACCATCTGTAGTTTCTTACGGTCCTGGGCAGAGCAGTTGCCATACCAGGCCGTTATGCACCCGAACAGTATGCTTTCAATTGTCCATCTGTAGAAGTTGTTGAGGGTCTTTATGGATATGTCAAATTTCCTGAGCTGCCTGAGGAGGAAGAGGCGTTGTCATGCCTTCTTCACCGTCACATCTGTGTAGGAAGTCTAGGACAAATTGTCAGTTACTGTCACTCCGAGGAACTTGGCACTCTCCACCCTCTCAACCTCAATTAAGTTAATGTAGATGTGGGCGTGTTCTCCTCCTTTCTTTCTCAATTGGAATAGACATCAACCAGATGTTAAATTCTACACTCTATCCATAGTCGAATAGAGATTTTGTAAGTGCATTGAAGATGGTGAACTCATTGATGGTTAAGAATCCGCACTGGGATTGAGCTCAACCCAATTAGTGAGCAACACCATTGAACAACGGGCACTCACCAATGAAGTTGTTAATGGGATAGTGGTCTAAGACAGTTATACCCAGTTTTAGAACACAGCCTCAGGCTAAACATAACCTCTCAGGACCATGAAAAAGTAAAACAACTAGAGAAAAGACAAGGCAGAAATCAGCAATGGTGTAACAGCTCTAGACACAGGGAGGACAACCCTATCAACCTAAAAGCCAAGGCAGAGATTCTGGTGAAGATTCAGGATGTCCGAAGCCACAGTCATCAGAGAAACAGATCAATCCCAAGATCATATATCATCAGTACATCTGGAGGGACCTTCAGGAGGAACAGGAAGTTTTACTTGAACTGAGAAATAAGACTGAGTATCATTATCCCAGAATGTGGGACAACCAGATATATACCACACCAGACAGTGCGCAGGGAAGTACGCCTATTCCAGATACAGTACAACAACATCATCCTTAATGATGAAATCAAGCGAAGGTTGGGTTGCCCAGTCAGAGCTCTAAATCGTCTTCATCTATGAGATTCAGATGTTGGTAGTGGTGCGGGTGGAAAAGGAGGTGAATATGATTGTAATAATGAATGGTGGTAACAATAGTGATAGTAATAATTATATTAATAATGTTGTTAATATTACAAGGACTATGCAAGCCCAAGTAAATTACTGGTGGAAGGTAGACAAAGTACAGAGAATTTTGGGGAGAGATCCGGTAAAATGAGATTAATAAGACTCACAATGATGAAGCGGATAATGTAACTCTGGCATCAGTCAGATTGAACATGAGAGGTGTTAGATACCACACTATAGAGCTGTATTGAAGATCTTACTGCATGTGGATATAAATAAAGGAGTGTTTCAGTATGTAAGGAGTTAAAGAGCCTTTCTAATGGAAAGCTACCTCAAGACAGTGTAAGTGCAGACACCCTCTGCTTGTAATACTCCCGATCAGTGTCTCAATGACAAGGTATTGGCTAAAAACACAAGGTGGAGTAAAAAAGATATTTGATGAGTAGATTTTTCTTGACAATATCTGTTCAAAGAATTTGGTGCAAATAAAGAGTTTCAGGCTAATTAACACTTGCATCATTATCACTGTTAAGTTACCTGTGGAAAAGTGATAAATCATTTATTGTCACGTGTATTCTATGTAAAAATACAGTGAAAAGGGTGTACCTTCACCGTACATACATGGCGCCATTCACATTACCTTAGAATAAGATAAGTGAAAAAATGATAAGAGAGTCCAATTTTCCTTTCCACTGCCGCAGTCCCATTCTGGGCTTTCCATCTCTCACCATACCTCCGCCAGAGTCCCACTCTGGGCTTTCCAGCCCTCGCCATGTCTCCGCTAGCGTCCCGCTCCGGGC
>NC_063361.1:3630617-3635968 GCF_021869965.1 Rhincodon typus | reverse complement strand
GGGCTTTCCAGCCCTCGCCATGTCTCCGCTAGCGTCCCGCTCCGGGCTTTCCAGCCCTCGCCATGTCTCCGCTAGCGTCCCGCTCTGGGCTTTCCAGCCCTCGCCATGTCTCCGCTAGCGTCCCGCTCCGGGCTTTCCAGCCCTCGCCATGTCTCCACCAGCGTCCCGCTCCGGGCTTTCCAGCCCTCACCATGTCTCCGCCAGAGTCCCGCTCCGGGCCTTCCAGCCCTCACCATGTCTCCGCTAGCGTCCTGCTGTGGGCTGCCTCACTGGCTAGAACTCACAGCCACCACCTCAGTGGTCCACTCTCACTGGCCGAACTGCCATCGCTGCAGGACACAACCCACGTGTTCAGCTCCCGCCACACGGTTCCCGGTCACGATCAAGCTCCTTCCCAACTCCTTAGGTAGGTAGTTAAAAATGGTGGGGGGATTGAATTACTAAAGAGGGAGAGAGAAGAAGGGAGGAAAATAAAGGAAAGACAAAGAAAGAAAGAGAACGAGAACTGACGAGCAGAGTGGAGGTTTGAATGGAGTGACGTACCCTACTGCCATCCAGCGGGAAACTACCTAAATTTTTGTTTTTATTCACTCACGGGATGTGGACGTCTCTGGCTAGGCCAGGATTTATTGCCCATCCCTAATTGCCCAGAGGGCAGTTCATAGTTAACCACATTGCTGTGGGTCTGGAGTCACATATAGGCCAGACCAAGTGAGGATGGCAGTTTCCTTCCCTTAAGGACATTAGCGAACCATAGAACATAGAACATAGAACATAGAACATTACAGCGCAGTACAGGCCCTTCGGCCCTCGATGTTGCGCCGACCTGTGAAACCAATCTGAAGCCCATCTAACCTAAACTATTCCATTATCATCCATATGTTTATCCAATGACCATTTAAATGCCCTTAAAGTGGGCGAGTCTACTATTTTTGCAGGCAGGGCATTCCACGCCCTTACTACTCTCTGAGTAAAGAACCTACCTCTGACGTCTGTCCTATATCTATAACCCCTCAATTTAAATCTATGTCCCCTCGTGCTAGCCATCACCATCCGAGGAAAAAGGCTCCCACTGTCCACCCTATCTAATCCTCTGATCATCTTATGTCTCTATCAAGTCACCTCTTAACCTTCTTCTCTCTAACGAAAACAGCCTCAAGACCCTCAGCCTTTCCTCATAAGACCTTCCCTCCATACCAGGCAACAGCCTGGTAAATCTCCTCTGCACCCTTTCCAATGCTTCCACATCCTTCCTATAATGCGGTGACCAGAACTGTACGCAATACTCCAAGTGCGGCCGCACCAGAGTTTTGTACAGCTGCAACATGACCTCATGGCTCCGAAACTCAATCCCTCTACCAATAAAACCTAACATACTGTACGCCTTCTTAACAACGCTATCAACCTGGGTGGCAACTTTCAGTGATCTATGCACATGGACACCGAGATCTTTCTGCTCATCCACACTACCAAGAATCTTACCATTAGCCCAGTACTCTGTATTCCTGTTACTCCTTCCAAAGTGAATCACCTCACACTTTTCCGCATTAAACTCCATTTGCCACCTCTCAGCCCAGCTCTGCAGCTTATCTATGTCCCTCTGTAACCTGCAACATCCTTCCGCACTATCCACAACTCTACCGACTTTGGTGTCATCCGCAAATTTACTAACCCATCCTTCTACGCCCTCATCCAGGTCATTTATAAAAATGACAAACAGCAGTGGCCCCAAAACAGATCCTTGAGGTACACCACTAGTAACTGAACTCCAGGATGAACATTTCCCATCAACCACCACCCTCTGTCTTCTTACAGCTAGCCAATTTCTGATCCAAACCGAAAATCACCCTCAATCCCATGCCTCCGTATTTTCTGCAATAGCCTACCATGGGGAACCTTATCAAATGCTTTACTGAAATCCAAATATACCACATCAACCGCTTTACCCTCATCCACCTGTTTGGTCACCTTCTCGAAGAACTCAATAAGGTTTGTGAGGGACGACCTACACTTCACAAAACCGTGTTGACTATCCCTAATCAAATTATTCCTTTCTAGATGATTATAAATCCTATTTCTTATAATCCTTTCCAACACTTTACCCACAACTGAAGTAAGACTCACTGGTCTATAATTACCAGGGTTGTCTCTACTCCCCTTCTTGAACAAGGGGACAACATTTGCTAGTCTCCAGTCTTCTGGCACTATTCCTGAAGACAATGACGACATAAAGATCAAAGCCAAAGGCTCTGCAATCTCCTCTCTAGCTTCCCAGAGAATCCTAGGATAAATCCCATCCGGCCCAGGGGACTTATCTATTTTCACACCTTCCAGAATTGCTAACACCTCCTCCTTATGAACCTCAATCCCATCTAGTCTAATAGACTGTATCTCAGTATTCTCCTCGACAACATTGTCTTTTTCCTGTGTGAATACTGATGAAAAATATTCATTTAGCACCTCTCCTATCTCTTCGGACTCCACGCACAACTTCCCACTACTGTCCTTGACTGGCCCTAATCTTACTCTAGTCATTCTTTTATTCCTGACATACCTATAGAAAGCTTTAGGGTTTTCCTTGATCCTACCTGCTAAAGACTTCTCATGTCCCCTCCTGGCTCTTCTTAGCTCTCTCTTTAGGTCCTTCCTGGCTAACTTGTAACTCACAAGCGCCCTAACTGAGCCTTCACACCTCATCTCTACATAAGCCTCCTTCTTCCTCTTGACAAGAGATTCAACCTCTTTAGTAAACCACGGTTCCCTCGCTCGACCACTTCCTCCCTGTCTGACAGGTACATACTTCTCAAGGACACGCAGTAGCTGTTCCTTGAACAAGCTCCACATTTCAATTGTGCCCAGCCCTTGCAGTTTCCTTCTCCATCCTATGCATCCTAAATCTTGTCTCATCGCCTCATAATTGCCTTTCCCCCAGCTATAACTCTTGCCCTGCGTTACATACCGATCCCTTTCCATCGCTAAAGTAAACGTAACCGAATTGTGGTCACTATCACCAAAGTGCTCACCTACCTCCAAATCTAACACCTGGCCTGGTTCATTACCCAGTACCAAATCCAATGTGGCCTCGCCTCTTGTTGGCCTATCTACATACTGCGTCAGGAAACCCTCCTGCACACATTGGACAAAAACTGACCCATCTGAAGTACTCGAACTTTAGCGTTTCCAGTCAATATTTGGAAAGTTAAAGTCCCCCATAACAACTACCCTGTTACTTTCGCTCCTATCCAGAATCATCTTTGCAATCTTTTCCTCTACATCTCTGGAACTTTTCGGAGGCCTATAGAAAACTCCTAACAGGGTGACCTCTCCTTTCCTGGTTCTAACCTCAGCCCATACTACCTCAGTAGACGAGTTGTCATCAAATGTCCTTTCTGCCACCGTAATACTGTCCTTGACTAACACTGCCACACCTCCCCCTCTTTTACCACCTTCCCTGATCTTACTGAAACATCTAAACCCCGGAACCTGCAACAACTGTTCCTGTCCCTGCTCTATCCATGTCTCCGAAATGGCCACAACATCGAAGTCCCAGGTACCAACCCATGCTGCAAGTTCACCCACCTTATTGTGGATGCTCCTGGCATTGAAGTAGACACACTTCAAACCACCTTCCTGCCTGCCGGTACACTCCTGCGACCTTGAAACCTTATTTATGACCTCACTACTCTCAACCTCCTGTACACTGGAGCTACAATTCAGGTTCCCACCCCCCTGTTGAATTAGTTTAAACCCTCCCGAAGAGCATTAGCAAATTTCCCCCCCAGGATATTGGTACCCCTCTGGTTCAGGTGTAGACCATCCCGTTTGTAGAGGTCCCACCTACCCCAGAATGACCCCCAATTATCCAGGTATTTGAATCCCTCCCTCCTGCACCATCCCTGTAGCCACGTGTTCAACTGCTCTCTCTCTCTGTTCCTCGCCTCGCTAGCACGTGGCACGGGTAACAAACCAGAGATAGCAACTCTGTTTGTTCTAGCTCTAAGCTTCCACCCTAGCTCCTTGAATTTCTGCCTTACGTCCCCATCCCTTTTCCTACCTATGTCGTTGGTACCTATGTGGACCACGACTTGGGGCTGCTCCTCCTCCCCCTTAAGGATCCCGAAAACACGATCCGAGACATCACGGACCCTGGCACCTGGGAGGCAACACACCAACCGCGAGTCTCTCTCGTTCCCACAGAATCTCCTATCTGTCCCCCTAACTATGGAGTCCCCAATGACTAATGCTCTCCTCCTCTCCCCCCTTCCCTTCTGAGCAACAGGGACAGACTCTGTGCCAGAGACCTGTACCCCATGGCTTACCCCTGGTAAGTCGTCCCCCCCAACAGTATCCAAAACGGTATACTTGTTTTTGAGGGGAATGGCCACAGGGATCCCTGCACTGTCGGCCTGTTCCCTTTCCGTCCCCTGACTGTAACCCATCTACTTTTTTCCTGTACCTGAGGTGTGACTACCTCCCCGTAACTCTTCTCAATTACCCCCTCAGCCTCCTGAATGATCCGAAGTTCATCCAGCTCCAGCTCCAGTTAGGGTTTTCCAAAAATCAACAATAGATTTGTGGTCATTATGAGTGCACATTAATTCTTAAACTAATTTGTATCCCCTTCCCCATAATAACGTTAACAAGAGTATGCTACATTGATGAGAACAGACACTCATGTTGAGATTCACTGACTAATTCTTTTAGTGTACTGTAATTGTTTATGTTACACTCAATGAAAGTTAGACATCCTTGACTGTATTTTTTTCTTATTATTTTGATTATTCACATATATAATATCTAATGAATGAGTAATGCAAGTAGTATGGATAGTAAAGTGAAATTGAAGATGAAATGATTTGCTGCCATACCTTTTATCCATTGCCCAATCAACCTTAACCTAGCTCTCCCTTATATCTATGAAATTGGCTTTAAATTTAAAATTCTTGTTCTTGATTGAAGTAAGCAAGTTTCATCCTTAGTATAGAATTTAATTCTGTTATGATCACTATTTTGTTTATCTTTTACTACAAGAATACTAATTAACCCTGGTTCAGTACTCAAAACTGGATCAAAGATAGGTTCATCCTTGATTGGTGCAGCCCAAATGAAGATTCAAGAGCCCACAACAATTACTTTGCCTATTTTTTAAACAAGTTCCAATGTTGTTTACTGATAATGCAGTGTGGAGCTGGAGGAACACAGCAGGCCAGGCAGCAACAGAGGAGCAGGATAGTTGATGCTTTGGGTCAAGACCCTTCTTTCTGAATTTCTGAAGAAGGGTCCTAACCCAAAATGTCAACATTCATAGAATCATAGATAGAATCCCTACAGTGTGGAAACAGGCCCTTCAG
>NC_063361.1:3612519-3630217 GCF_021869965.1 Rhincodon typus | reverse complement strand
TGGCCTGCTTCCACACTGTAGGGATTCTATGATTTGATGTTGCCTACATTGTAAACCCCTGCTAGTTCAGGGCTAATGCTGTTGGTGGTGAGATAAGGCATTAAGCAGGTATGAATTGATCACTTAGGACATCGATTGGCAACAGGACCTGAATGTTGTCCTTGGGGCTCCTGCCATAGAATCAATTGGATAGCGAAGGTGGTGAGTTCTTCACTCCCTGATGAATTGTGGCTGACCAAAACACCCCCAGCAGGTACCCTCACCATGGGGGAAGGCATACAAATCTACCACATGCTCTTGTAGTGGCAATTAGACCTAAATCGTCAATCTTTCTTTGTGCTTCTAGTTTATTGCAGATACTCGAAACATTTGTTTGAAGTGGCTTCAATTTTATTGCTATCCCCTTCATTAAACTTGCTGTTCTTTCCTGTCACGCTTCCTACTTGCTGTGATTTTAGATCCTGTGTGAGTGAGAGACAAATAAATATTCAAAAATCAGGGTTTGGTGATGTCAATTGCTCTGCTGAGGTGAAGTTTAATTTTGACAAGGAAGAGCGGAGCTCAAACTGAACTGCGCATGGGAAACTTACCGTGAATAAACCCAATGGACAGGAGAGGTTCAGGTAAGTCATGATTTACATTTTCTGAAAGGTCATGTTGTACGCCAAAAGCAGCAGACTAATAAATCAAAGAAGTTGAGTTCATGCATCACCACAGCCATGTGAGAATTTGAATTTGGTTCAAGAAAATGCTAGAACTTTGAAACCAATTACAAAGACACTGTCAAATTGCCAAGAAAATTGATTTACTAATGTGTTTCACAGAAAGGAATACGCTAACTGTATACAATCTGACGAGTTACAAACATCAGACAAGTGGACATGTAATTCTGTTTATTTAACAGAAAAAAAATTCCCATCATGCCTGATCCCAGAATGCTGTCACAGTCATGCAGTGAAAACTTGACCAATTGTGCAGAAAGTAATGCAAGACATCCCACTATTCTATAAAAACATCCAACTTTTGTTTCACATAGGCATAGCGAAGAAGTCCTGCCCATCAGAGCTCAGTCCTGATCACTCAATCCCTTACAGAAGGAGCTCAAAATAAATTGCAGAATAAAACCTACTAAATGATTTCACCTTGTTGGCTCAAGAGAGAAAATGAGGGAAAGAGAAAGAGAAAGAGGGGGAAAGAAAGTAAGTGAGAAGAGGAGAAAGAATTATGAACAGATAGGAAAATAATTAAAGAGAATGATAGATGAACAGTGGGAGTCATTCATTCCAAGATAATTCCTGCTTCTACAGGGACTCTTGTGTACAATCAAACTGGCTCATTCAGGAAGACTGCCTCATATATAGAGAGACTTCATGTGTACAGACAGACTCTCTGGTCTGTAGGCAGACTGCACCACAGACATGCAGACTGCAGGTATTCAGGAAAATCTGCCTGGCATCATTTTGTTCATTTTGTTCATTGTTCATGCTGTTAGTGCTCCAATCTGTGTGAAAGAAAGAATTACATTTATATTATTCCACAAAAGCTAGAAGTTCAGGATAACTAGGCCCCAGGCCCAACCAACTTCAGCTGCTTCATCAATGTCTTTCCCTCCATCATAAGGTCTAAAGTGAGAATATTTGCCAATGATTAACACCATTCACAAGTCCTTAAATATTGAGTCAGTCCGTGTCCAAATGCAACAAAACTTGGACAATATCCAGCCTCATGCTGTAAAGCAGCAAGTGATATTCACACCACACAACTGCCAAACAATGACCATCTCCAATAAGAGAAAATATAACTACTGCTTTTTGACATTCAATGACATTACCATCACTGAATCCCCATTATCAACATCCTGGAGGAGTTACCATTCACCAGAAACTCCAATAACTGCATGGCTACAAGACCCGGTCAGAAACCGGGAATACTGCAGCAAGTAACTCATTTCCTGACTCCCCAAAGCCTGTCCACCATGTACAAGGCACAAGTCAGGAGTGTGATGGAATACTCTCCATTTGCCTGGATGGGTGCAGCTCCAACGACACTCAAAAAGCTTGACACCATCCAGGACAAAGCAGCCTGTTTGATTAACATCACATCCACAAGCATCCACTCCCTCCACCACCAAAGCTCAGTAGCAGCAGTGTGTACTATCTACAAGATGCACTGCAGAAATTCACCAAATTTCCTTAAACAGCACTTTCCAAACTCACAGCCACTTCCATCTAGAAGGACTAGAGCAACAGATACATGGAAACAACACGACCTCCAAGTTTCCCTCCAAGTCACTCACCATCCTAACTTGGAAATATACTGCCATTCCTTCACTATCGCTGGGTCAAATTCCTGGAATTCCTTCCCTAACAGCATTGTGGGTCTACCAACAGCAGGCAGACTGCAGCGGTTCAAGAAGGCAGCTTACCACCACTATCTCAAAGACAACTTGGCTTGGGCAATAAAAACTGGCTAGTCAGTGATGCCCACATCCCACAAGTGAATATAAAAACACCCACTGTTGTAATGTGGAAAACATAGTAAGCAATTTGCAAGTCCCCCACACAGCGTAGAGGTAAATAATCTTTAAGTACCAATTGAGGGATAAGCATTGACCAGGACATATGGCTAGTTGGCTGCTGATGTGCAAAGCTGATACTTATGGCAAGGGCAATAACAGCCAGGATGAAAAGTTTTGTGTATGGACATGTGATGAGGGGTTTAGAGTAACAGATTTGATCATGATGCTAATTGTATCCTGGTAGCCTGTGATCCTACAATGCTCAAGCTCACAGTATAACTCTTGGCTGAGCATCAGAGGACTTCAGAATGAATTATAATCTTCAGAGTGAGCACAGAATAAGAAAAAAACATCAAAGGTTTTCCTTCAAATGTACAGATAAACATGGAATTTTGTGCCAGGAATTTCTAACCTGGAGCAACATATATCTTTCTTGACCTCATGGTATGGGAATTTGGGAACATTTTTCAAGGACTCAGTCTTAAAGCAAAAACCAGAATTAGAAAACTGTTGTAGCAAGGTTTAGAGATTTCTAGGCAGCTGAAATCAGTTATTCTAAAGCAGAATAGGGCACAGAACAGGGTGGTAGAACTGTGGGACCAATCTTCATTCATGCATGCATGTGTACTCGCTCAGTGCCTCTCTAGTGCTCACCTTGCCAGTCTTTACAAAGCAGCTTTATGTCATTAAAGGGCATCAGATGAGGAAGGTGGGACAAAAATGCTAAATGTTGAACAAAGCTTAAAATGACTTATTCCCTGCCTGAGGTCTCTACCCTCGGTTTACACACATTCACAGTGAAGCTCAGTGTCAGCTTGTGAAACGGTGTGTCACCTTTTGACTGAAGGTTGTACAAGCCTCCAGATTCAGCACTGAGCTCCACACTTTGAAATGTCATAACCACAGTCCCCATTTAATTTTTTTTGGTTCTTAGTGACAGCTGCTCGTGTTGATTCAACAAATCACATTTCATCTTCTGTACACCATAATCAGAGAATCATAGAGTCATAGAGATCTACAGCACAGAAAAAGGCCCTTTGAACTATCGAGTGTGTGTGTCAGTCAAGAACAACCACCTAACTATTCAAATCTCATTTTCCAGCACTTGACCCATAGCCTTGTATGCCTTGACATCATAAGTGCACATCTAAATACCTCTTAAATGTTATGAAGGTTTCTGTCTCTACCACCCTTACAGGCAGCAAGTCCCAAATTCCCACCACCCTCTGGTTGCAGAAGGTTTTCCTCACATCCCCTCTAAACCTCCTGCCCCTTACCTTAATACTATGCCCCCTGGTCATTGACTCCTTCACCAAGGGAAAAAGCTCCTTCCTGTCTACCCTTTCTATGCCTATCATAATTTTATACATCTCAGTCATGTCCTTCTCAGTCTCCTCTGCTCTAAGGAGCTCCTCTTAGTCGCCAGTAATATCCCTTTTATTTCATTCCATCATTTATTCTCCCTTTCCCTCAACCCAACGCAAATCTTGTTTGTTCTTCTTCACATCCTCGCTCCTTTTTCTTTCTCAAAACCAAATGCAATTTCTAACGTTCCTGATGGGTGGCCATCGACAGGGTAGGTAGACTCTGTTTCTCTCTCAGTTAAAGCTGCCAGACATGCCGAGTATTCCCAGCACTGTTACTGTTATAGACAGTGATTTTTTTTCTCTCTGTACAGTGTTTGGGTTCACTGATTAGGAAAGCAGGCCAACTTTCATCTCTCCTCCCAATGTGACTTTGAGTAGACAGCTTGAAATGATTTATTGAATAACGGTTGTTCAGACGTTGGTAAGAGAGGGAACTGCTGGGGAATGCAGGGAGAGATTGTGTTAATAATTGCTGAAGGATCACCCATTTCCCCCTACTCCAGGGGATATCTAGAGCTCCTGACATTGAAAATACTCTTGTTTCATTCCCCAAATTGTGCCCCTAACTTCTCTAGACTCAAGAGCTATTCCTTATAATTGACAAACTGCACATGCTTCATCCACTATTTTGAGAAAGGTGAGAGAGGGAGACTGCTGATTTATAGTTCAGTTAGAATAACATCTAGTGTTAGATTACCAGAGTTTATAATTAAAGACAGGATGACTGAACACCTTGTTAATGTTCAACTGATGGTGAAGAGTCAGCATGGATTTGTAAAGGTCATGCTTAACAATCGGAAGGAATTTTTTGAAGCAGCGACTAAAGTAACAGATAGGGAAATTCTGTGGGTCTGGTGATGCCTAGCACATTTTCAGTAATGTATAAGTCTCTTCTAAGACATTGTCAGCTAAAGTTGAAGCCCATGCAGGACCACAGTGGAAGGGAAACTGTTGTAATTATACAGGGACTTGGTAAGGCTACACCTTGAGTATTGTGTGCAGTTTTGCTCTTCTAGTCTGAGGAAGAACATTCTTGCTACTGAGGAAGTCCAGCGAAGTTTCACCAGACTGATTCCCAGGATGGCAGGACTGACATATGGAGAAAGACTGGATCAACTGGGTTGTACTCACTGGAATTTAGAAGTATGAGGGGGGATCTTAAACATATGTCCTGATGGGACTGGACAGCCTCGATGCATGAAGAATGTTCCCAATGTTGGAGAAGCCCAGAACTAGAGGACACAGTCTAAGAATAAGGGGGAAGCCATTCAGGACAGAGATGAGGAAGGATTCTTCACTCAGAGAGTTGTGAACCTGTGGAATTCTCTCCCACAGGAAGCTGTTGAGGTCACTTTGTTAGATATATTCAAGAGGGAGCTGGACGTGGCCCTGGTGGCTAAAGGGATCAAGGGGTATGGAGAGAGGGCGGGAATGAGATACTGAGATTGCATGATCAGCCATGATCATATTGATGGTTGTGCAGACTCAACAGGCTGAATGGCCTACTCCTGTACCTATTTTCTATGTTGCTATGTTTCTGTGAAATTAGCTAAAATTGAGTGCACAGGCGACCAGAGCAGGTTCAGAGGACTGAATGGCTTGCTTCTGTCCTGTAACTATTTGATGCTTCTATGGCAAATAGTTAATGTGGTTCAGAAATTAACTGAGCAGCAGGAGACAGTGAGTCTCAATAACGGCTAGATCTTTGGCAAGATGCAATAAGTGGAGTCTCTCAAAATTAAAGTTTGGAGCCTTAGGTATTTACTGAATATTCAATGCCAGGATAATGAGATTAATAATGAATTAACTAGAATGACTAATAATTTGGTGATGGAATGCACAATCACAAATCCATTTTTATTGATGCTGTAAAGCTGGGGTAGACCTGAAGGAGGATGGAAGCCTCAGGGGTGTGATACCTAGCTTTCCCCATCGAGTTCAGAGGAACAATCCAACTCCTTCTGGTCCACAAGGAAACCTGTCATAAAACCAAAATACACTTGCCTTTCTGTGCCCTGTGCTGGCCACTCTGTTCCTTGTTGTCTGTGCTCCCGGCAGGAGATGGTGAAAGTGATGAGGGAGAGCAGCTGGGACTGGGAGAAATGGAGTAATTACCAGTAATGCTGGTACCAGTAGCTGCTATTCCATGTTTCTCATGTGCCAATGTGTTGGATACGGGTCAAACAATAGAAATGGTCTCTCCTGATGGACAGGCATGGGAAGAGGAAAACTAGAAGATTAACTTACGATGGTGTACTCAGCTCCTGCCATTCAGGTTCGAGTCAAGCCAAATTCCAAAGATTTGAGTCCAAAAAAAAATTCAAGGCTGCTATTCCAATGCAGTTTTAAGGGAATACTACACTGTTGGAAATTCTGTCTTTTGGACAAGATGTAAAACCATGTCTGCCCACACAAGTGGATATAAAAGTTCACATCCTAATTCAAAGTAAAGCAACAGAGTCATCCCTCATATCTTTGACAATATTTATCTCTCAATCAACATCACAGAAACTAAATTATCGCATCAGTTGTTTGTGAAAGACTTCTGTGCTCAAATTGGAAGCCACATTTCCTACACTGGGACAATGGCTCCATGTTAAAAATATTTCATCGACAATAAAGTACCTTGAAACATCTGGTAGCTGTGAACAGCCTTATATAATTGCAGATGAAACTGTGTAAAAATCTACATTAGAAGTCATTATATAAATACAAAGCTTACTTTATAGAAATAAAGTAGGCTGGCGGATGATTAAGGGTAACAGGCTGATTGGCAGAAGGTACAAAAACTCAGTCAAACAAACACACAGTCTTCATTTCCAAAGATGAAGGAAATCACCTTTACCCTTTGAGAGAGTGTAAGAACAATAGAATAATTAGCCACAAAGATGAATGTATATTGAGGAATTTTTACAGTGGCCTAAATGGATGTATATCTTGAATTATAATACATTTTGAAAAAGTGATTTGGAAAGTCAACAAGAGGAATAGTTTCAGTAAAAGGATTTTCAACCGCATTATCACTCATTTGACACTATCAAGTCAGCACCAAAGAGGTGAGATATATCATCAGAGATTGAAGAAGACTGAATTCAATAGAAAAGAATCTGGAATTAATGATGACCCTGAATTCATTGTCGATTGTTGGAAAAACCCATCTGGTTCACCAATGTCCTTTAAGGAAGGAACCTGCCATCCTCACCTGGTCTGGCTCATGTGTGACACCAGCCCCATGGTAATGTGGTTGACTGTTAACTGCCCTCTTGGCAATTAGGGATGGGCAATAAATGCTGGCCTAGCCAGTAATGCCCCCATCTTGTGAATGAATAAAGAAAAGATGGGACTGTCCTCCCAAGAAAGAAGGTGACTGAAGCGGGGGGTGGGATTTGATAGAGGTTTACAAAATCATGAGTGGGTTGGACAGAGACAATAGAGAGAAGCCAATAAAAGGGGAAGAGAAAGAACGAGAGGGCATAGATTTAAAGTGATGAGCAAAATAAAGCAAGGGTGATGTGAGAAGAAAGCTATTCATGGATTGTTAAGGTCTGGAATGCACTGCCTGGAAATGTGTTAGAGGAAGTTTGAGGTATTCAAGAAGGGCATTGGATGATTATTTGGATAGAGGTGGTGTGCAGAGATATGGGGAAAAGCAGGAAATTGGCACTAACTACGCATTGGAACAGTGCAGGAACAATGGACCAAATAGGCTCTCTGTGTTGTAACAATTCTATGATTCTATAATATCCATGAATAAAAACCCCACAGTGAGGCCTCTTGAGTTGTAATTAGATCATCATTTAAGCTAATTTGTTTATTGACATAACAAGAGAAAGACTTACTGTTACATTAACGGAAAAGCAATTTGTTTGAATAAAAGCCCTTAAATGATTCAAGGACCTTTCCTCGTGATATTCATTTCTCTAGGGAAGGGGTCAACCAGCTTCCAAACAGAACAGCCATCACATTCATCCTCACAACCTGGGTCAGCATGACAGATTTCTAAACACAGTGTGGGTCATTTCATCCTTAGTGTAATGTGTAAAACGGGCAAAGTGAAATTACACATCTCAGTGCAGGGAGCAGTCATGGTTTACTGGGTAGGACTCAGTTCCATGCCAGGAAGTCTTGGGTTCCATTCCCACTCCAGAAAATGGAATGACATTGAGAATTCAACATTTAACTGAGGGAGTGCCACATTGTTTGAATTAAAATTAGAATTACATTTATTATCATGTGTACTCAAGTTACAAAAATACAGGAGTACAGTGAAAAGTGTACAATGTCGCAAATACACAGCACTATCTTAGGTACAAAATACCTGGACGCAAATCTTAGGTTCAAAAAATAGAGAAAATAAAGAAAAAAGTTAGACTAGATTATAGATATACACAGTATAAGTTAGGAAAAGAAGAAATAAAGCTAAAAGGATAGGCACTACAGTCTTTCTGTAAGGGCTTCCATGTTGTCTAACAGGGCTCCACCACTTCCCGACCATAGTTATCTTCACTCTGGGCCTGCTGGCTGCCATCCCCCTCTGTTCCAGGCCATTGGCTGCCGCTGCTCTGCTCTGGGCCAATGGCCACCCCTCACTCTGCTCTGGGCCCACTAGGCGCCATCCCCACTCAGGACCACTGGCAGTAAAGGCAGAAGAGAAAAAAAAACACAAAAGAGAGAGAAAAAGAAAGGAACAGAGAGAATGATGAGCTCCGGCTGGAGAGTCCTACTTCACTGAGGTTCCATTTGTTTTAGATGAAACATTAAACCAAAACTCGCTCCCTTAAGGAGAAATGTATGTTCTACTTAGCATCCTGGGCAATATTTATCCGTCAACTAACACTGAAAACAGATCAGTTGGCCTTTTATCTCATTGCCATTCATGTAAACTTGTTCTGTGCAAACTTGTTACTGAATTTCATGACAGTGAGTATACTTCAAAAAACTTCACTGTCTGTGAGTGCTTACGACTGTCTTAAGGTTGACTTTTCATTGCCACAAGAGACTGTGACCTTTTTGATTCTAGGAAAGGGATTGAGAGCAAACTCTTAAACCACTTTACCTCTCGTCCATCCTATACAAGTTTCATTAACATGAGAGCCAGATAGAAACAGACAATTGGCAAACTATGACTTTATTTTTAACAAACTATGTCAACAATTTAAATTATAATCCCACTGGGCATGATGTAACTGAAGTTTAAGATGAGCTGTGTGGTTCATTTACTATAGTGCTGTGTCAATTCCAGCCCCATGATTCACTGCCTCAAGTCTTAGAATCCCTACAGTGTGGAAGCAGGCCATTCAGCCCATCAAGTCTACACTGACCCTCCAAAAAGCATCCCACCCAGGGTCACCTCCATACCTGTAACCCTGCATTTCCCACAGCTAACCTGCACACTATGGGTAGTTTAGCATAGCCAATCCACCTAACCTATGCATCTTTAGACTCTGGCAGGAAACTGGAGCACCAGAGGAAACCCACACAGACATGGGAGGAATGTGCAAACTTCACAATCAGTTGCCCAAGGGTGGATTCGAACCGAGGTTCCTGGTGCTGTGAAGCAACAGTGTTAATCACTGAGCTACCATGTCACCACTGGGACGTGGAAGGATCAGATTGAAATGTAGAACGTGTGTGTCTCTCCCTGAGGATGAGATTGCAAACAATCACCACTGCAAAGCAGGTAGTAAGAACTGCTGATGCTGGAGTCAGAGATGACACAGTGTGGAACTGGAGGAAGACAGCAGGCCAGGCAGCATCAGAGGAGCAGGAAAGTTGACACTTCGGAGTTCCTGAAGAAGGGTTCCGAGCCGAAATGTCAACTTTCCTGCTCCTCTGATGCTGCCTGGCCCGCTGTCTTCCTCCAGCTCCACACTGTGATACCACTGCAAGTACTCAGGTAAGTATGTTGATAGGGCAGCTCCTCAATTTATGATGAAAGTGCCCTTGATGACACTGACAGCTCTATCCTCACCCTGCTCTCAGGTTGAAGGGGGTGGCATGATTCACCCACATTGGTGCAACTGTTAGATGGGAGCTACAGCACTGGGCTGTAGGAGAAGGGCTTTCTGAATATCTTCAGTAGGTACAGCCTCCATTTACAAGCCCCTGCTTCATCTCCTTCAGGTGGGCATTGATTGGATGGCTACATGAGCACATCTAAAGAGATGCAGGAGTTGAGTGGAGTCTGGAAACACATAGACGTAATGATTTATTCTATGAATAAATCGATTCCAGGTAAAGACTAGCTCCAGTTTCTTCCTTCACCAAGTCTCCCACTATAACATAGCTCTGCACATAGGCTTCCCTGTCTGCACTCTGTGCTCAGTTGCCACATCCTTGCTGTGGCCCAAGACCAGCTATATCCACAAACCCCACGATGGAGATCCAGCTTCCTGCTCTGAGGCCTTCAAAATTGACTCCACTTCTTACAAAAGTCCAGCACCACACTCTTCAGATTCAAACAGTTAAATTGAATTAAATTGAATTAGCTTTATTGTCACATGTACCCACATGAGTATAGTGAAAAATTTACAATTCACCACCTAAGGTGTCATCTTGGGTACAAAAGTACCGGGGTACAGACGCTTAGGTACAAAGCGAAAAATAGGGAAAACAAGGTTGAAGAATTGCACAAGTGACACTGTACTTCAACTAATTCTGCAGCAGTAAGAAAAGTCACAAACACTTTACCTGTAAATTCCACAGTGGTAGGTTTAAAGGACACTAGTGTGAACGCTCCAAATTTTTGGTGATATCATTTAATAGAAAGTGAATCCAGAATGGCAAGTTGGACACCAAAACACTATTTGATGCGAACCAATGTCGAGCATGGCCTATACTGCATGTTTCAACATTTGTAAACGGTTGCATTTTTAGATTTAGAATTTTGATTTATTTAACATCGTCACTTGTACTCGTACAGCGTGTGTGGATAATGTTACCATGTTCTGGCGCCATCTTGGATTACAGAATAAATTACTGGGTAAATCATATAAATGGTAAAATACTGAATAAATTGGTATTACTAAAACTGAAGCAGCTTCAGAAGTTCATATTTCATGGAAATGTTTTCTGACCTGCTGTTGTCATGTGACCCAAGCTACGAGGCACATTCACTGCAGCTAGCCATGGTACAGGCGGTTCTAATGAAGGCAAGAGTACAGGCCATGCTGTACTCCTGGAACACAGAGCGCTCATGATATTTTCACTGTCACCCTTTAAACACAACAGTCAGCACTTGTTAACACTATGGGCCCCATTTTGAACTTTAGGCTCCTGTAACATCAAAACCAGTAACATAACAGTGCTGCACATGTATAAATGCATAGAAGACGGGCAGTGAGGTCAATGAGTATTCTCACAAGTATTCTCATGGGCATTTTTTTATATAATTCATTCATGGGGCACAGGTTTTGTTGGCTAGGCCAGAATTTATTGCCCAGAGGGCCATTAAGAATTAACCACATTTAGCCCAGCTGATTTGTTTCCTTAAAAAGAATCAGTGATCCAAATGGATTCCCACAACAATGGCAATTATCTATTTATTGACCTTAAGTTTCACTACCTTCTGTGGTGGAATTTGAACCATTTTGCCAGGACTTAGCCTGAGTTCTGAACTAAGTTAGTGGAGTGACAATACCACTACATCACCATTTACCACTTGCCCCCAACCCCTCCAACACCACCTCATTCCCATGAATTAGTGATAGTGATAAGGGCCAGTCATGGCTCAACCAATGGGAGTCATTGCCTCATGATACCCCAAAAGAATGTGAAAAGATGAACTAGGGAAAAAGAATGGTTGCAGTAATAGTAAAAACTATTGCTGCAGCACTAAAAGGGGCTGATGTAGATGTGAGCTCAAAAACACAATCTATTTAATTTAAGTTAAAGAAGAGCAAATTTTTTGCTATTTTGTGCATAGAATAGGCCATTGCATTTGAGCTAAAGAGAGAGGAGAAATTTTCAGACACAGTTACAGAAAAATGCAACATCTTTTGAGTGTGATAATGGGGACTTTTACGATCCTAACATTGAAAGGGAAAAAGCCTTTTTTGTTCTCACATATTGTATTTTTTATATTGAAGAAGAATTTGTAAGAGTGAGCCCAGGTTTCCAGTTATCTGCTATTTTAATTTTCCAGCAAGCTCCCACAACAATCTGTTCTCCCTGGGTCTGCTGTAGTATACCGAATGAAGCTCAACTAAAGCTCAAAGAACAGCACCCTAGATTTTGACTGCACACTTCACAACTTACAGACTCAAAACTAAGGTCAAACCTGGAATTCCTGTTCCCATTTCCACTTCCAGCAATGTTCACTGACACACAATAAGGGCAGGGGCTGTGGAGTAAAGAGTTAACTATACCTTGGCCCTAAGATTAGCTACTGAGCATGTGAAAAAAGAGCTATATCATGATAGGCAGAGAAGGGTGACAACGCGGCTTATTGGTTAGCACTGCAGCCTCACAACACCAGGGACTTGGGTTCAATTCTATGCTAGCTAGGAAGATTAGCCACGCGAAATACAGGGTTACAGGGTAGGGGGTGGGTTTGTGTGAGCTGCTCTTCATAGGGTCAGTGTGAACTCAATGGGCCAAATGGCCTGCATCTACATTGTAGGTATCCTATGAAGTCATCAGATCATCATGAACTGGGACCTGAGTCTGTTCTGTTTGAGAAATGTCCTCTCTGATCACCTCTTCTTGTAGGCAATGTTCAATACTGTATTCAATAAACCCTTGTCAATGTTCTGTTACCTGACATGGGCCTGATCTTACAAACGAAAACACCAAAGAACTGCGGGTGCTGGAAATCTGAAACTAAAACAAAATTTGCTGGAAAATCTCAACAATTCTGGCAGCATCCGTGGAGAAGAGACAGAGTCCAGTGACCCTTCCTCAGAACTGATTGCAGCTGGGAAAACATTGCTATATATGGCACCAGATCCCAGGAAAAGAAGGCCTAAGGTCCATATATGGGGAAAGCCAGATTACAAGCTGTAAAAAATATCAGTCGCTCACAGTATTGGAAGGCTTTGCAGAGATGGGGAAGGAAAGGGCTTTCAGAACAACAATGAGCAGAAGGCACATCAGACAAAATAGGATGCAGTAAATAATGGTAAATGACACCAGCAGAGACAGCTAATCCCAGCCTGTATTCCGGAAGGCCCAGACAGCCACGTAAGAGAAACCATTGGAACAGCAGCACAGATAATTCAAAACAGACCACAGTGGTCTCCAAGTGTCCAGGAATTAAAGGATGTTGAGGAGAAGGATGATTTATTTTTGCGGGAGGGATATAATAGGTGTACTGCAGTCTTTCAGCTCCTCTGATTTCACAGACCAACACAAGGATTTCTGGGTATCCAGGTATCACAGTTAATTTTTTTTTGTTACAGCACCTCACCAGGAGCTGCCTAACTTGGATATAGAGCAACAGGAGATCGGACCAAAACCGAGATGAGGAGAAACTATTCCTCCCAGAGGATTGTGAATCTGTGGAACTCACTGCCCCAGAGTGCAGTGGAGACAGAATCAATCAACAGCTTCAAGAAAGAGATAGATATGTTTCTGATGGAAAGCAAGATAAAGGGCAACGGGGGCCAGGCAGGAAAGTGGAGTCGAGACCAGGATAAGATCAGCCACAATCGTGTTAAATGGCAGAGCAGGCTCGAAGGGCTGAATTTCCCACACCCGCTCCTAATTCCTATGTTCCTATGTTAAAGTTTCATTTTAAAAGTGCAGAAAAGTGAATTACCACACTAGGAGCTGCTTAACCTGTTAAATGTTTATTTTAAAAAGAAAAGAGAGAAGAATGGATGGTAGCAAACGACTCCAACTACAAGTCACCAGTGAATAGTAACCGGAGCCCAATATGATTTGGTGTAACAGTAATGACTTAAAGAGCTTCATTATACAACTTCTGACAACAAATTAACCAGGGCACGTCCTGTATTTTTCACACATTCTTAATAATTGTGAATATGTTAAAGTCAGTAACATGGTTGGTGATTGTGCATCTGTCATTGGTTTCCAGATTGCAGTCTTTGATTGAAAATTGTGTTGGAGTAACAGAGGAAACTGAAAATGCTGAATTTTTGCTCTTCAAAGTCCCTATGCCTCTACCATACATTGGGCTGAGGCAGCACAAACTCGTGATGGATTGCAGGCAGAATCCAACAGTTCAAGTTGGTGACACGCAGTGTGAGTCTCCAAGCTCTCCTGGAAACTTAACATAGGCATCTGGGAGCGAAGTGAAGTTGGAAAGCCAGAATATAATGGTGAGGAGAGTTTCTGTGGCAAGCAGAAATTCAAATCTGACCAGACAGAGTTAAACAAATGTAGGATACCAAGTAAAAAATGACAGGCCGACGTGACTTTTAAGGTGTTTTTGCTATCATTGTGAATGATTCACCTCCTGCTGCAATGTCATTATTCTGTCTCATCATTGCACAGATTTTAAATTTCTCATGGATGACTCTGCATGTGGACCCTTGCAATTGACTGTCGTAGATAACTGATTAAATGCACATTACAGATACCAAATAATGTGAAAAATGCATTCATGCCTCTTCTCTTACGGAAGAGCTGACTGAACCTGAATACAGGGCAATACGCGGCAGCAGCTTCTATCACCTCAGCTAAATGGTGTTCAAATGCTAATCTAGAGATAGAATTTTAGCTGGCAGCAATCTGCCACTCTTGTTTGCTTGCTGCAATTTCTTACTCTCGCTCATTTGGCAAGTTTGGTAAGATAGAAAGTTGAATATTGAGAAGACCAGTTGGATCATCAACATCAATGAAGTTTGCAGCTTGAAGCTTTAAGCTCTTTAATCAAATTCCCCAACACAACTGTAACTGGGGGTTCATCTTATACCCAGCCTTCAATAGGTATTCCACATTTAGCTGGCAGCACTTGCTGGAAGCATGTGCCCACTACCCTGGCATGTTCCTGTTTTGAGCATCCAGTACCTTACAAGGCTGGTTACTGGGGAACAAGAGCTTCCCAATGAGACAGAACTCAGCTACATTGGATTCTGCAAGCCAGACAGAACCTCATCGATACTTTTTCCAATAATTCAGAACGATGTGCTGCAGAAAATCAAGACTTGTAACACAGTTTTTGGTAATAATTCATTGTCCTGGTGAACTTCAGCCTCTTTTAGTTTCCTGTGCGTTCATGTTTTCATTTTGTAAATAGAAGCTCATGTTTTAGATTATCTGATTGTTTCTGTGTGTGTGTGTGTGTGTGTGTGTGTGTGTGTGTGTCTGTGTGTGTGTGTGTGTGATGTTCCTTGACTGGACAGTAACAAGCTAAAGGTAAATAAAAACCAAAAGAACTGCGGATGCTGTAAATCAGGAACAAAAACAAAGTTGCTGGAAAAGCTCAGCAAGTCTGGCAGCATCTGTGGAGGAGAAAACAGTTAACGTTTCAGGTCCGGTGACCGGTGTTCTGAGGAAGGGTCACCAGACCCGAAACGTTAACTCTGTTTTCTCCTCCGCAGATGCTGCCAGACCTGCTGAGCTTTTCCAGCAACTTTGTTTTTGAACAAGCTAAAGGTCTTCAGTGGGTGCTGGGGACAGAGTAACAATGCCTTAGAGGATGTTCGGATGGAATGTAAGTAAGGACAAATAAACTGTGTTAAGCAGTGATGAGGGTGAGAGAATAGAGTTGTATGTGCAAAGGACTATGCCCCATGAGCACCTCTGTGGCCTTTCTGCCCTGATGTAACTGGCGAGGGCCAATGCTGGATTGTCAACGTTTGTCCAGTTCTACAAGTAATCCTTCAAAGATGGTGCACACGGGATGCCAGTCTTTCCACAGATATCCACTGAGGGGAGAGTTTTTCTGAGAATGCCCATGGTAAGATGCCTCCAGAGATCAGACATAGGTCCAGGGTAGGTAGTTATTGAGGTAAGGTTGGCAAGAAATAGTGAGAAACCTTGTGGCAGAAATCCCTGAAAAAACTCTGTGCAACTTGGACTTAGCCAAAAAAAAATATAAGATTCAGCCAAGTCGATCAACAAATGTTTTTATTCAATCCAAAAAATGCTTAATGTCTATGCAATAGGGATCTGTCATTCCACTGTGCCTCAAATATTCATACCCTAAGCTGTTCATTAACCACAGAGTTGTTTGCAGGCAGGAAGACTTCATCATCGACAACTGGTCCCAAGTCCACAGACCAATCAGTTATTTGTTGTTGGCTGAAACTCCATGTGTACACAGCCCCCTGGCTCTGACTCATTTGTGACCAGATTTCTCACTGCTTGAACAAGCAGCTGAGTAAACATTACCTACAATGAGTGCTTTTAAAAAACCCTTCAGCGATCCTTAGTTTTTAAACCAGTCCTTTTCTCATTTCAGGCCACAGACAAAAATACAGGTTAATAAAAAGATACAGTATTTAAAACTTATGGGAGTCAGGCAATATCCCAACAATCTGAGGTGGACCTTCTCACTATCCCTCACACCTTGTTGTCACCTTGTGGGAGCGGAATTCCTGACTGCAGACTATCCCCCACTTCCGGAGACCAAAATCTTGTGGGAGTCATCACTGTTTCAGAAGTTGAGATTGTGATGTCAGAAAATGGTCTAATTTATGGTTCCTGCTCTTCAGGGAAAGTCCAATCTCTGGAGTGTACAGCGACACATTGAGAAGGGTGTTACAAAAAGGACATGCAAGATCCTTGAAGCATAAGATAAAGTCACACGAACATTATGGTGAGTATTGATAAAGCATTGGTCAGGTTTAGTGTTGGTGTGTTACACTTCTCTCTGACAGTTGCTGTGGTAACACAGAAGCAGGAGGCCATTTAGTCCATCAAATAACTTCACACATATTTACACATGGAGATCGATATAGAAGCTGGAGCATTCCTGAATCATGTGGTTGTATAGGAATCTCTCCAACTCCTACCAACTGCCACTGGAATGTCAGGAAGATTTGCAGGCTGATTCTCAATCTCTTTGGCTGTTGCTATAAAGACACCCTCCTTGGTCATCCAATCCTGTGGTGGGACTTGAACCCACAGCTTCTGGCTCAGAGGCAGTAATCTAATAATATGCAAAGTTAGGACTTGCCAACTTGGGCCTCATTCTTTGGAAGGATGCCATGGCCTTAGAAAAGTCGCAGTGGGAAGTTGCTGGAATGGCACAGAGCACGAAATACCTCAGGAGAAACTAGATAAGATTGTTCAAATTAAAATAGAACATTTTGGGAAAATTTGATGAAAGAGTTCACAACCATAAAATGTTTTGATCAAGTATTTAAGGAGAAATGAATGTGTGCAGCAGGAGGGCCAGTAAACAAAGGACACAGTTTTAAGGTGATTGGCAAAAGTATGAGAGGGAACATAAGGGAAAAAGATTGGCGCAGCACATTATTGTGACTAGAAGGCAGATTTAGTGATAATTTTGAAATGGGAATTGAATAAACATTTAAAAAGTGAAGTGCTGTAGGTTTTATGGGATAAAGTAACGAGAGAGAGAGAATGTATTTGGAAGGCTGTTTCAATAAGCTGCCACAGAAATGATGCCCTAAATGTGTTGAAAATGTCAAGGAAGATTGTCTTGTTTAGCTAACATCAGTCCAGCTGCTGCTGCTCATTTGTTCAAATGTCAATGTTCTCGCCTTTCTCCCAATAAACAAATATATCTGCTGGGTCTATACTGAGCTTCTTGCTCAGTTTGTTAACAGTTTCAATGTTGCATTGCCAATGTCAACCAATTTGTTTGAATAACAGAGATAATAAGGTGTAGAGCTGGATGAACACAGCAGGCCAAGCAGCATCAGAGGAGCAGGTATGCTGA
>NC_063361.1:3582504-3602519 GCF_021869965.1 Rhincodon typus | reverse complement strand
ACAGATGCTGCCAGACCTGCTGAGCTTTTCCAGCAACTTTGTTTTTGGTCCACTCCAAATAGTGTTGCACAGGGAACAAAGAAGCTTCTAATATCAACTTCAATCACAATGCAGGGGGCATTCCAGGGTTATGCAAGATACCCAGTCCAGTTGGTCACCCAAAAGGCCAGTGTTCCAAAGTGGAATGCCTAAACAGAAGGCAATCGAGGTCCAGTTGCTCTCTGATGGGCATTTCCTTACAGTTTACAATATTTCTAAGTTTTATATCATCCACCCCTGGAAAGCCACACTGTTCATTGGGCAGTTAGGGATAGATAATAAGTGATTTGCAGGACTGGGTGCCTGGGTTAACCCTAATATGCTTCTTTGTCCCCTGTGGCATAGGGCAATTATGAATGGGCAATAAATGTGAGTTTTACTGGAGATACTCTCATGAGACAATAAAGAAAAATATTGACATAAATACAAATATTTCACTTAGCTAATCAGTAAATGCTTCTTAATGCAACACCAGGTAGAACATAAGCACAAGTCTTGACCATGAAAGTAAGATTCATGTTTCTGTGCTCTCTGTTGAGCATTGACAGTGCACTATAACCTCATTCGTGTTCTCTGTTAAGTTGAATTACAACTAGCAACAAAACTAACAATTAAATCTACCAGTTAAACATTCATTCACACTGTGAGACACAGGACCAGGACTACACCATCCACCCTTCAAACCTGCTCCACTATTCAACATGATCATGGCCCTTCTTGGTTCGCAACATCACCAGCTGCTCCCCACATCCTGAGACATTTGCTACCTCAGCCTTAAATATATTCAACATTCAACTCTCTGAAGTCGAGAATTCCAAGAATTCGCAATCTTTTGAGTGAAGAAATTTCGACTCATCTCAGCCCTAAATGTTCGGCCCCTAATCCTGAGATTCCCTCTGTGTTATCAATTCCCCAGCCAGGGGAAACAACCTGTCAGCGGCCACTCTATCAAATTCTTTCTGAATCTTGGATGCTTCAGTGAGATCGCCGTACTTTTCTAAAACCCTGAGAGTATTTGCCCAATTTACTCATCATAGGACAATCCTCACCATCCAGTGAACATTTGAATGCAAACATCTTCTTCCTTAAGTACCAAAGCAAAATTTTACACAATATCCTGGATGTGGTCTCATCAAATTTGAGAAAGATTTCTTTATTCTTGTAATCAATCTCCTTGCAATAAAAATCTATATACTATTTGCCTTCCTAATTGTTTGCTGTTCCAGCAGGATAACTTTCTCCATTTCTTGTACGAGTATACCCAAGTCCATTTGAACACCTATATTAACACATTTAACACATTTTAAGAAGCATTCTTCTTTTCCAACCTTACCACCAAAGTCAAAACCCACAAGTGCCCACACATGATGATCCATCTGCCATCTTCTTGAACACTCACTTGTTTATTGCTCCTTGTGTCATTTTCAAAGCTTACATTCCCACCTAGTTTATTTCATTATCAGCAAACATAGACATATTGCTGCCAGTATCTTTGTTTAACTGATTAAAAGAGATTGTGTAAAGCTGAGAGCCTAGCACTGATCCTTGGACCCTCCACAAGTTACAGCTGACCAACTTAGAAATTCCATATTTATCCTTACACTCTGCTTCCAACCAGTCAACAAAGCCTCTATCCGTTATAATATAGCAACAGCACTTCCATGAGCCCTAATCCTGTGCGACACGTTATCAAATGCATTGAACATTTTGAATTGCTGGCTCAACTGTCTCTCACTCATTATATTCATATGCTTTAGTCTATTTACTCAACCAAGCTTAGCAATCAGCTTTCCATCATACCGACATAAATGATTTAGTTCAACACTGAAATTTTTGATTGGAACTGGAATGAGTCACTTTCAATTTAACATGGAATTGCATTGTGATATGATCATATTTTCCCCAGTGGATCTTGTACTATAAGGTTATGAACCTGCCGCATTGTAAAATGCCAGAGTCTCCACAGCATCTCTTACTTGGAAGGCATGTGCCAGTCAGACAGTTACAGACCAGTGACAGGCATTTCCCAGGTATCCAGACTCCAGGGCAGAGATCCCATCCACCAAGAGGTTTCAGCCAGTCAGAGGCCACAAAAACTTTTGAAAAACAATGAAACAGAGTTGGCTACTGCTAGAATGGCAATGACTCAGGGCCCAAGACCAAGGCAGGGGTGAGTGATGGAGGGAGGGAGTGGGTATCACAGTGCGGTGGATCAGAGAGTCAGCATGAAAGGTCAGGGATGGCTCAATGGGCCTCAATTCCCAGTGCTGGGTATCTTGACCAGGCACAGAGTTCTTCTGAAACAGGAACGCCCTTGCAAGTTCATAGACAAATGCACTGTGGTTTGTTTGTTGTACTTGCTGCACTGTAAGCCTCCACTGGGGTTAATTCAAATGCCAACTGGATGAGACTATTAAGTGAATGTTAATTCCACACTAGAAGACTGAAGGACTGTTCTTGCGAATGTCCCTCCCCTGCCCCCCCAGCCCCCCCACATCCGCCAACTGACTAAACCCACAAGCTGGTTGAAACCATGTGTCCTATACCTCACTTACCTACTCCATGACAAACTGTTCAATGAACCAAATGCTCACCTTCCATCCCGGTGACCCATATGCATATCGTGATCAAGTTTTACCCATAGATATCCTTCGCATCAAGGAATGGAAACTTGGGAAGTCACTGACAAGTTTTTTGTGACAAACTCCATCTATCTGTATATAGCATGATGGCAAAGGCGGAGTAGGCAGCATCTGGGCTCTGAACCTAGGGTCTGTCCACTCCATCTGTTTCTCTTTATTTTTTCCTTTTCTCATTATCTTTTCTCGTTATTTTAGTATTTTTTTAAACTTACCTTCCGGAGAGAGCTCGGTCACATCGGAGTCTGGAGCGTGGGAATGGCTGGGGTCCTGAGCGGGACTTTGGCGTTCAGCGACGAGATGGTTGCTGAGCAGAACTCTGGTGGTGGGCAGCGAGACAGCAGTGTGGAGGAGATCGAACCCAGTGCAGGTGAAAGAACATGGGGAATGCGAGTGCTTGTGGAGAAAGCCCAGCATTGAGCATCTGTAGGCCCATGGCTAAAGAAGAACTTTAATGTTGAAGTTTTTAAATTATTTATTTATTTTTCTACTTTGTACCTAAGATGGCACTTGGAATGGTGACATTGTACACTTTTCACTGTACTTCTGTACACCTGTACCTGAGTGCCCATGACAATAAAACCTACTTCTAATTAGCTACCACAGAAACAGTGTTTATTGCTAAACCGGTTCAGGGTTGGCCAGAGCCTTGTGCTGCCTTTCTTTTTATTCATTCATGGGACAAGGGTGTTGCCAGCTAGATCAGGAGTTAATGCCCATCCCTAATTGCCCAGGGGGCAGTTAAGAGTCATTGACATTTTTGTGGGTCTGGAGTCACATCTAGTCCAGACCAGGTAAGGATGGCAGTTTCCTTCCCTAAAGGACATTAGTGAACCAGTTGGGTTTTTGCTGACAATAGCTTGATGATCATCATAAGACACTTAATTGCAGATTTTTTAAAACTTAAATTCAAATTCCACCATCTGCCATAGCAGGAATCAAACCTGGGTCCCCTAGAACATTGTCTTCGTGTCTGGATTAACAGTCCAGCAGTAATACCACTAGGCTGTCACCTCCCTGCCTCAGAGTGAGGCCGTTTATACATTTATGAAGAGACACAAACAACACTGAACATACCGAGGAGTGTCTCCTCTGCAAACTAAGTGGACAACTCATCTCTTTAAGCTCAGCAAATGAGGAGGCAATCACTGGGTTTCAGGGAATTCCATTTGCAAGATAAATTGAAGGACTTTAAAGTTTCTGCTTCCACTTACCCATGTTAGTAATCGGTTGTACATACTGACCATTTTTCCGGTTTCTTCTTCCATGTCCTGTTTTATTCTGTTATCTTAACATTTATAAATCTGTCCACTCTATTTTTCAGAAAAGAATTCCTGGATATTTCACTTAGCAACAGCCCATGACAGAGAATTCTGCATTCTAAATGCACTGTACAGAAGCAGTATTTTTAGTCCCTCTTCCAATTTTTTTTTGTGAATGTCTCAAATTACAAATTGAAAACAATTGTCCTCTATTTACCTTATCACAGCGTTTGATTCATCTACCATGATAGCATTCAAGATTAGAAGTGGTTGGGAAAAGGTTAATAGAGATGATGAAATTTGGAAATCTCTTGATAGACAAGGATGTCAATGGGTATAGATGTTGACAGGAATTTGGAGTTGAGGCCGTAACCAGATCATCTGTGATCTTATTAAATAACAGAGCAGGCATGAGGGAAAAGATGGTCTATTCATGCTCTATTTTGTGTGTTTGTACACTCATGTTGAAAAAGAATGCGATTCAATTTATTTCCAGTAACATGGCATGCTACACCTGTACAGTCAGGGAAACATCAAGAAGAAAGATTAAGGAAGAGATAACAAATGGTTGAGTCCTCCATTCCCCTCTCAGCAGAGAGTCCTCTCCTGCAGGCATGTTCCTGGTTTGCCCTTTCAGAGATATACAAATAAGAGATTAAAACAGGGAAAATTGCTAGTCTGTGTGTATCTTGGTGGCCCGGTGTACTAGTGTGTGAACTAATGAGCTGTGAAGATCATAATTTGATAGCTGCCATTAAACACCCCTGTACTGCAGGTAAAGAAAGGGAAACAAATTGAGTGTTACCAGCCAGACACCATTGAAAGGAACCATGACAAAGTATTTCAATCAATCTGCAAAACGAGTCTCAAAAGCACCAATGTCAGTGCCAGCAGTGCCACCAAATGTAATTGCTGCAAAGTTCTTCATGGATGACTCAGAGACTGATCCTGAGCTTGATTAACTTTTATCTTTTTATGGATTCCCTGCTTATTTCTAATCTATGCGTGAGTATCATGTGTTATTCTTTCTTCCTATGTTTAATAACTAACAAACTCACTCTTCTGATAACTCAAGAAAGCCAGATTAAATTAATTCTTTTTAAAGTATAGACTCACCTGGTTTGGGTGAAAAATACTGACAAAGGAAGGGATCCTTTTGTTGTGACCAGCCAAGGCAACTAGTGAATAAAGAAATCAAAGAAAAATTAAAGCGCAGAAATAGGCCATTCAGCCCGTTGTGTCCTGTGCTGGCTGAATAAATTAGCTGTCCATTCTAATCCCACTTTCCAACATCTGAACAGTGGCCTTTCAGGTTCCAGTACTTCAGATCTAGATCCTACTCATTGCTATCATCCTGCAATCAAGACGCATCCTCTTCACTGCTAAGTACACAGTCTTTCTGTTGTCTAGGTGCATATTTCCTTGAAAGTGGAGCCGCAGGTAGACAAGGTGGTGAAGAAGGCATTTTTTATGTTTGCCTTCATTGGTCAGTGCATTGTATAGAAGTTGAGAGATCATGTTGCAGCTTTACAGGATATTGGTTCGGCCATTTTTGGAATACTGCGTGCAATTCTGGTCTCCTGCTATAGGAGGGATATTGTTAAACTTAAAAGGGTTCAAAAATGATTTACAAGGATATTGCCAGGTTTGGAGGGTTTGAGCTACAGGGAGAGGCTGAATAGGCTGGAGCTATTTTCCCTGGAGTGTCGGAGACTGAGGTGTGATCTTATAGAGGTTTATAAAATCATGAGGGGCATGGATAGGATGAATAACCAAGGTCTTTTTCCCAAAGTAGGGGAGTCCAAAGCTAGAAGGTATAGGTTTAAGGTGAGAGGGGAAAGATTTAGAAGGGACCTAAGGGGCAACTTTTTTCATGCAGAGGGTGGTGTGTGTATGGAATGAGCTGCCAGAGAAAGTGGTGGAAGCTGATACAATTACAACATTTAAAAAGCATCTGGACAGGTATATGAATAGGAAGGGTTCAGAGACTATGGGCCAAGCGCTGGTAAATAGGACTAGATTAATTTAGGATATCTGGACAGCATGGTAGGGTTGGACCGAAGGGTCTGTTTCTGTGCTGTACATTTGTATGATTCTATGACTCCTACATTTAAGTTGAGGGGGATCCAGTTCAACCCTCTTCCCCAAGAGCTTCATAGATTGTGCTATCCTGTTTGGAAATGTAACAGATTAGGGAAATTCACCCAGGGAATGGCTCATAAATAATTAGCCGCTCATGTCCAAGATTTGAACCCACAGATAAAATGAAGAAATCTGAGTGGGTAAATTGTCACTTGGAGACCAATTTTTAAAACAATCTGCAAAACGTTTTGAGTTTGCACTGCTACAGAATAGAAATATTTGTATTCAATACCAGCACTTTATGAGCACAGCCAGGATTCTTTTTTTTCAATTCATTCTCAAGATGTAGACCAGCATTTATTGCCTATTCTTAATTGCCCAGAAACAGTTAAGGGACAGCCACAGCATTGTGGGTCTGGAGTCACATGTAGGCAAGGGCAACTCGGTTCAAGCAACAAGTATTGGTCAGGCAGTGATGCCCACATCAGACAAGTGATTTTAAAAAAACGTTAACAGCTTCCTTTCTTAAAGGAGATTGGTCAACCAGGTGGGCTTTTCATGTTAAGTGGCAATGGTTTTGTGGTCATCGTTAGACTCTTAATTCCAGATTTATTTATTTTATTGAATTCAAATTTAACCATCTACCAGGATTTGAACCCAAGACCCTAAAACATTATCAGGCTCTCTGGATTAATAAGTCTAGCAATAATGCGCTAGGTCAACACCTTTCCTGAGGATTTAAACACTTTGTGAGTTAAACAGTGAAAATATTTAACTTGAGCTGCCCAATGTTTTACAAGTGGAGTAATGGAAATTAGACAGAGAAAGAGAGAGAGAGGCGGGGTAGGGATGTGGAGAAGGCGAGAGAGGAAAGAACAAAAAGAGACGATAGAGTTTCAGGAAGCATGGAAGAATGGAGTTTGAACTGAGGAAGCTGGAGTTGAGGAACCCTCCTGTGTTGCATGAAGTCAGCAATTGCATTTAAATAGATTTAAAGGTGCAGGCAGTTTGCTTATTAAATTCATAAGTTTGAGGAAGCAGAGCTGAAAACCTTCTTTATTTTCTTTGGGCGGTTAGTGCAACTGCTAAATCAGCCAGTCCAACATTGGTCCTTCCAACAGCAGAACCAGCTTTCAGGGAAAGCTAACGAAGTTTACTCCCTGTTGCCTGGGGAATGTGACATAGTAATGAGGCAGAATGAAGGGCTATCTTAAGTATATACCAGTTAACGCCAGAGACATACCATTGAAAATAATGTTCTGTCTGGAAACAGCCTGACCAAATGTATTTGAAATATATAAGGCTTGAGAAACTTGTTTTTGAACAGTGGGGATGGGTACTTAAGATGGAAGCTACTCATGACAACCAATGAAATAATTCTCCTTGGGGACTTTAAAAACTCAATCCCTTCGCCATAAGAATACAGCTCAAGGAACGGGGAGTGACTAGGTCTGGACAGTCAGCCTCAATGACTGATTAGTGTGAGCTGATCCACAAATTCCTGCTGCTGCAGAAACCTTTCCTGAGTCACCCCCAACCAACTGGAAAGGATCGAGTTGCGAGAGTGAAGGAAGCTGAGAAGCCATGGGACAGCAGGAAATACTGGGATAGAAAGGTGATGTCAAGTGTGACTTAACTGCTGTAAAGTAGGGCATATACAGGCCAACTGCTGGAAGCTACAAAAAAAACCAATGAGATTTATCACAGCATGTACATCCCACGCAGAGAATGGGAATCAGTCAGAGATCATAGCAGATTGGGCTTTTGCTCTGAATGCAGCTGTTAAGGCACTTTAGGCAGTGTGCATGAAGTCAATCCCTGAGGGTTAACAGAGTTTTGTATCCAAAGGAAGGGTAGCCATTGATTTCCTCATCTCACCCCATGATTCTCCTGGGTGAGATGAGGAAATGACGGAGCGATATTGAGGAATCCCATGGTCTACTCTAATACTCAAAGCAAGCTTTCCATCTGGGAGAAGGTATGGTATCCTCACCAGAGAGTGCAGTGAGTGCCAAGGTGCTGATTAAGGGGATTGGAGACAATTTCATGCCCACCCTCCTTTATCACTTTATCCAGAGTGCGACTGTGTTTCAGTCTGTGGGAGTGCCCCCACTCTGCCTGTAGATGTGACCAATCTTATCCTCAGCAATAACCTGGCAGTATCAACTGTAGTAGCAGCATGGTGGCCTGTGGTCACACAGTGTATAAGCAGGCAATTTGTGAGCCAGTGAAGGTTGAGCTGATACTGCAATCAGAAAACCATCTGATTTAGTTACCTGAGACTTTTCTCAGGAGATGCCAAGAGAGTAATAAGTTGGTCCATGGTAGCAGCCCAACAAGCTGATCCACTGTTAAACACACAAGCTCAGAGTGGTCACACTGACACTGAGGCAGACGCTGAATGCTACAATATTGAAGATGAGGGTCTGATGTGGAAATGGAGACCCTCTCTCAGAGCCCTGTGAGTGAGGAGTGAATGTAAACACTGCCATGAGCTCCCATGACTGGGATAAAGGACTACTGTTCACCATGAGCGAATGAACCCACTGGTTTTACCCGATTTGAATTAATTTACCAACACTAAGTTGGCCTCTGAAACTAATCAAAGAAGAGTTTTAGAACAGGAGGAGAAATTCTCCTTGATACACCGTATAGCAGAGTTCCAAAGCCAACTTTCAGAAGGCTGTGAACTTGTACAGCAGCTACACTGATGCCTTCTCCAGCCTTTCCTGCATTATCTACACCAGTATTATCAGGAGCTCTGACTACAAGCCTTGTTGCTCTCAAAGCAAAGCTCACAGCTCATACTGGTGACAACCAGTGGGAGGGAAAAGGAGCATGAAAGAGCAACACACAAACTTAAACTGCCAAATGCAAAGATGGAAATGATCTGGGGTATTCTGACAAGAATAGGCCAAGTTGAGTTTTTAGAGATAATTCCGAAAGCCCCTCTCTCATTGCTCAGTCAGTGCTATGACATGAACAGTACTGGTGGAGTGGGGTTGAAGGTATATCCAGCTGCCATTGATAGTAGCAGATGGGCGAGATGTGTTATCATTCCCCTCACGCCTCAGCGAAGCAGCTTGGGTTGTTTTCTGCTTTGAAGACGCTTTGTAAATACATTTTGGTGAGAAATGTCATGCTGTTTTAGTGGAGGTGTTAATCTATTTCAAATATACTGTTAAAGACTCCAATGTTAAAAGATTAGATGGAGCACAGTTCCATCAACACAGGGTGATTTTGTGTATCTGTGTGAAATGAGTGAGAGTGAAATGACAGCCAGTTTTACACATTTCATCGTATTTATTTCCATTGAAGTCAATTGAAATAAAAATCACATACAGGAAATGTCAATGCCAAATGTCTCCTGCAACTATTTGCTGCAATCATTTTTAAATATTTAACTCTAAAATATATACTGGTGCTCATCAGAGGCACCTTCCCCACAGGGATAGCAGCAACTCAAACTGAAGACTTCCACCACCTTCTCAGGAGCAACGTTTTGAAAAACACAAGGAGTAAACAAGAAGGTAGGTGAGGGCTATGCGATGGATGTTGTCTACATGGACTTTAGCAAGGCCTTTGACGAGGTACCACATGGTAGATTGTTGAGTAAGGCTAAATCTCATGGAATTCAGGGAGAGCTAGCCAAATGGATACAAAATTGGCTTGATGGTGGAAGACAGAGGATGGTGGTAGAGTGTTGCTTTTTCAGACTGGAGGCCTGTGACCAGCAGTGTACCATAACGATCAGCACTGGGTCCACTGTTATTCATCATTTATATAAATGATTAGGATGAGAATTAAGATGGTATGGTTTGTGGTAGGGTTAGGTAGTAATTTGTGGATGACACAAAGATTGGTGGCACAGTAGACAATGAAGAAGGTTATCTGGGAATGCATTGAGATCTTCATCAACTGGGCCAGTAGGCTGAGGAATGGCAGATGGATTTTAATTTAGATAAATGCAAGGTGATGCATTTTGGTGTGTTAAACCAGGGGAGGACGTGCACAGTCGATGTTAGGGTCCTGGGCAATGCTACAAAACAGAGATCTAGGGGTACAAGTCCATAGCTTCTTGAACGTGGAGCCACAGATAGTCAAGTGGTGAAGAAGGCTTTCGGCATGTTTGCCTTAATTGGTCAGAGCATTGAGTACAGGAGCTGGGGTGTCTTGTTGCACATGTTCAAGACATTGGTGAGGCTATGTTTCAACTACTTCATGCTATAGAAAGGATATGATTAAACTAGAAAGAGTGTATACAGGGTTTACTAGAATGCTACATGGACTGGAAGGTTTGACTTATAAGGAGAGGTTAGATAAACATTTTCCCTGGGGTATAGGAGACTGAGGGGTGACCTTACAGAGGTCTAGAAAATCATGAGAAGCATAGATAAGGTAGATAGCCATTAGCTATACTCCAGGGTAGGGGAGTCTAAAACTCGAAGGCATAGGTTTAAGGTGAGAGGGAAGAGGTGCAAAAGGCTCCAGAGGAACAATTCTTTTCACACAGAGGGTGGTCAATGTCTCAAATGGGCTGACAGGGGTAGTGGTGGAAGTGAGTACAATTTTGTCACTAAAAAAACATTTAGACAGGTGCATAAATGGGATAAGTATGGAGGGATATGGACCAAATGTAGGCAAATGGAACTAGATTAATTGTGAAAATTGGGGGGGCATGGGCAAGTTGAGCCAAAGGGCCTGTTTACATGCTGTAGACCTTAAAACAAACTAGAGTGTGGTGATCTTTGTCAGCCATGTTAGTTTGCCCATATCCTAAGAATAAATTGTTAAAAGTCCCCTTGAAAAACTCAAATCTCACTGCAGTTCATAAGTTACAAATCCACGGTAATGTGTACTGACAGGGAACAGCAATTAAGAAAACTAATGAGATAAAAATAATCCCTAGAGGCTAAACTCTGAGGAGTTTCATTAACTGAAATTACGCCGTTCATTTGATTGAGAGCCTGATAGGGGAAACTTGGAACATTCAAAACGCTTTTTAGCCAATGCAATGTTTCTTTCTGACAAATAGTCATTATTGGACAGCAGTGTGAAATGATCAGATTGTCTGTTTCCAGGTGTCAATTGAGGTGAAATATTAGTCAAGAGACTGGGAAGACCAATTCTGCATCAAGATATTGTCAGGAAATCATTTATATCCTGCAAAAAGCTGTTACTCTTAGAAAATGGAATTTAGAAACCTGAACAGCGGACCATCCATAACCGCCATATTTTCATCTTCTGGTGTAGGAGGATGATGTGGGGCGGGGGAGTAGCGTTCCAGGTTTCTAAGTCCTGAAGCAGTGTCAGTGGGTCATCCAGTAGTGAGCTGATCAGACCTGCCTTGGTTCGCTAGGATATCATTCCAGTTCTCCAGTGTAGTTCATACCCACCCTCAATCTCACCTCTCACTTCATGCATCCCTATGGTTTGTCATACTCCCATGCCCCATCCATTCACTCTCATATTCCTCATGCCACCTTATGTTCCTTCTCATCTCCAACCCATGCATCCTCCCTGGCTACTCAACCAGAATCCATAATGGGAAGAGTCAGGATGTCTTTGATATGGACATTAAACAACTAACCTTCTTACAATATAACCATAGCTGTCATATTCATATATGCTTCATACTAATAGACCTCACATTCATAAAAACTATTCAAAAACTGCAAATCCCTGCAAGTCATTTAAAATAAACACTTATCCACTTACCACATCAGAGATAATCCTTTAATAACCACTTAAAACTATCAATGAAAATCTGAGCACGACTCCCTGCTGAGAAATGTGATTTTTGAACTTTTAACACTCAGTCAAGCATTCATAACACCCCCAGCTATCAAAATATGCCATGTGAAATATAAACAAAGGGATCCATTGAAACTGAAAAAGTAGAAGGCCTTTTCTAAGCTGCAGGTAATGTTTCATTTCCATTTCAAAGCCCTCTCAATCAATGGAGTGAAGGAGGTGGTTAAATTTGTTTTATTTCAACAGCAAGGGCATTCATTTTTACAAAGCAAAAGATATATGGACATACAAACCTTAGCTCAAAACACAACGGGAAGGTTTGCTGCACATTTTTTTCACAGTTTTGAATACATTATAGTCCTTCTGTATTTGGAAAAGTACCATAGTGTATGCCAATACCAAACACAGTATTGATCAATATAACTTACAGATTTTTTGAAAGACAGAACTTAATGATCAATTGCTGCATTATAAACACATTTAAATACAGCATCTAATTGTGACATTTAAGGCATGTAACTCTTATCAACTCCTCATGACATGGTCACTGTAAATTTTAAGACCTGAGAAGCTTTCTTCAGGCTTCCAAAACCAGCATCAGGACACTAAAACAGCAGGATGGGGAGGAAGGAAAGTGAAAATTTCTTCTGATCCTCACAATGGTCATCCCGTTCTCTGAAGAAATGTGGGATTTATACTCATGGCATTCCTCAGCTATTCAAAGGCCATTTGTGGGGAGCGAACAGACAGGGAAATTTGGTTTTGCAACCAGAATGATCAAAAATTCAGGTTTCCTGATTCAATTCCTATCTCCATCAGGAGACAGAAATCCAGTCCAAGGCGTCAGTACAACATATCATCTGAAAGAACACCCAATCACACAGCAATCCCTCAGTACAACCCTGGGGTTTCAGCCAAACTTTTCCGTGAATGAACAAAGGGGAGAAAAAAGTCTTCCTTAATTTGGCAGCATCCGTAGACAGAGAAACAGAATTAAAGTTTCAAATCTGGTACAGCTCTTCTTTCAATCTGAATTGTTTTGGTCCAACATCTTTCAGTTCTGAAGAAATGTCACACAGGACTCAAAACAGTAACTATGTTTCTCTCTCCACAGATGCTGCTAGACGTGCTGAGTTTCTTCAGAATTCATTGAGCTTGTTTCAGTTTTCTAGCATCTTGAGTGTTTTATCTTTAGTCTAACCTAATTTCACTGCTGTAAGGTTTGGCTCTCATTTTCATCCTAGTCCGAGAGCTCTCCTGAATAAGGTCAGTGTGCACAGAGGTTCGGAGCTCAGATTTCCATGTGAAACCAATGGCAGTGTAATGAACTGTAAGGCACTGATAGATGCAGGGGGAATAAATTCCTGACACAAAGCAAACACATGCTTTAGACACTGAATCCTTAGAGTAAAGTAGGATGAAAAATAACTCAACCTGCTATTTACATCCCTGTACAAAGTCTCTCTAACTTTGTTCCAAGCTTCAACTTCAGCCCAGACTCTGATCCGCCAGGCAAGTCAAGAATCTAAAAGCAAAGAGAAAATAGAAAGTTCATTAAATCCAGAAAGCAGGAAAGACAGAATAGGATGTTGGCATTTGAAACAATGTATATGGGTTTGTGCTTCATTCTTCATTATAACAGCAGTATTTTTGAAGTAAGTAGAAACGGTATATCCAAACCCTCTACCAGGAGCCCAATTAGTTGTTGAAACATTTGAAACCTGTTGAAGACTGTCTCCGTTTTGTCATTGTTTCTATTTTTAATCAATGATAGTTGGATTTCCCTGGCTTTCGGAAGCCCACCATGTTAAAGAAGGTGAGGAGTACTGGATCATTTACAGCACAGTGTGTGGGTTAGGAGCAGAGGTATTTTGCCCAGACCTTACAAGCTAATGCTGTAAATCCACCTCCTCCAAGACTGCCAAATCCCTGGCCCCCAACCATCTCATCTTCACTACAGACATCCAATCCCTGTACACCTGTATCCCCCACGCAGCTGGCCTAAAAGCCTTCCGCTTCTTTCTGTCCCGTAGGCTCAACCAGTCCCCCTCCATCGACACCCTCATCCGTTTCACCGAACTCGTCCTTACCCTTAACTACTTCTCCTTTAACTCCTCCCACTTCCTACAGACTAAGGGGGTGGCCATGGAAACCCGCATGGGCCCAGGCTATGCCTGCCTCTTCATAAGATATGTGGAACAGTCCCTTTTCCACAGCTACACTGGCCCCATCCCCCACCTCTTCCTCGGTTACATCGATGACTGTATCGGCGCCGCCTCGTGCTCCCATGAGGAGCTTGAACAGGTCATCATCTTTACTAACACCTTCCACCCCAACCTCAGATTTACCTGGACCATCTCTAATGCCTCTGTCTCCTTCCTGGACCTCTGTCTCCATCTCTGGTGACCACCTTGAACCTGATATCTATTTCAAGCCCACCTACTCCCACATCTACCTAGACAACAACTCCTCTCACCCACCTTCCCGCAAGAATGCGATCCCCTACTCCCAATTCCTCCGCCTCCACCGCATCTGCTCCCAAGATGGGGCATTCCACTCCCAAACATCCCAGATGTCCTGATATTTCAAGGACCGCAACTCCCCCACTTTGGTGATCGAAAATGCTCTCGACCACACCTCTTGCGTTTCCCTCCTCCCAACAAAAATAAAGACAGAATCCCCCTTGTCCTCACATATCACCCCACTAACCTCTGGATTCAACGTATCATCCTCTGCCACTTCTGCCACCTACAATCTGACCCCACAACCAAAGAGAGATTTCCCTCCCTATCCTTATCTGCCTTTCGTAGGGACCACTCTCTCCGTGACTCCCTCATCCGCTCCACACTTCCCACTAGCCCCACCATCCCCGGCACCTTTCCCCGCAACTGCAGGAAATACTACACCTGCCCCTACAACTTCCCATCCCCTCTATTCAAGGCACCAAACAAACCTTCCACATCAGATAGATGTTTACCTGCACATCGGTCAATGTGATCTACTGCATCCATTGTTCCCGATGTGGCCTCCTCTACATCAGTGAGACTAAGCAGAGGCTCGGAGACCATTTTGTAGAACACCTGCGCTCTGTTTGCGACAAACGACAACACCTTCCGGTTGCCAACTATTTTAACTCCCCCTCCCACTCGCTAGACGACATGTCCATCCTGGGCCTCCCCCAGTGTCACAATGACGCCACCCAGAAACTGAAGGAACAGCACCTCATATTCCGCCTCGGGACCCTACAACCCAATGGCCTAAACGTGGACTTTACCAGTTTCAAAATCTCCCCACCCCCGGTTTCATCCCATGACCAACTCTCCCTCCCATCCCCACTTCCTTGACCTGACACAACCTGTCCATCTTCTCTCCAACCTATCCGTTCCTCCCACCTCACTGACCAATCCCCACCACTCCTTACCTGCACTCACCTATCACCATCCCACCTACCTTCCACAGCCCCACCCCTCCTCTCTCTACTTATTTCTGAGCTTAATTCCCCCTCCCCCATTTCTGAAGAAGGGTCCCAAGCTGAAACTTCAACTTTCCTGCTCCTCTGGTGCTGCCTGGCCTGCTGTGCTCCTCCAACTCCACACTGTGTTATCTCTGACTCCAGCATCGGCAGTTCTTACTATCTCCTGTAAATCCCAGTCCTCTCCCTCTCACTTTTCCATTCTCAACATCCACCATCCTGCCAATATGGCCTGCTCCCCAACACCATTCTCATTTCCACTCCACATCCCCACTTCACCACGATAACCCAGCCCATCTCTAACGCCCGTGCAATCCATCAATTTCCCCAATCCGCCCATGATCATCAATACCCTGACCCTCCCTGCAGCCAGGGTCTTTCCACTTCTGGGTTCCCCACGCAATATTCCTGCCACCCCACCCATCACCCCCCCTACCACCCCGACTCCTTGACACTTTACCATCCCCTAGACCCAAGACATGCACCATCATTGGGGTCATGACGTGACAGAGGGTGGGACTGACAGAAACCAATTCGAAGTGTTATCCTGGACAAGTATTCGATATAGAGGAGGCGCCTTCACACTGTCACTGTGAAACCCATTGCAATTTAAAGGATTGCCTTACTTTGAAATGATTTCTTTTTCCCTGAAGGGTTGGAGGTTGAGAGGTGACATTATAGAGGTTTATAAAATCATGAGGGGCATGGATAGGGTGAATAGACAAGGTCTTTTTCCCCAGGGTAGGGGAGTCCAAAGCTAGAGGGCATAGGTTTAAGGTGAGAGGGAAAAGATTGAAAAGGGACCTGATGGGTAATTTTTTTATGCAGAGGGTGGTGCATGTATGAAACGAGCTGCCAGAGGAAGTGATGGAGGCAGATACAGTTACAACATATAGAAGACATCTGGATGGGCATATCAATAGAAAGGACTTGGAGGGATATGGGTCAAATGCTGGCAAATGGAACTCAACCAGTTTAGGATATCTGGTCGGCCCTGACACGTTGGACTGAAGGGTGTGTTTCTGTGCTGTATGACTCTATGACTCTATTACTGACATACTATCCACCAAAATCGCACAACGAAATAAAGATCCCACACAATGTCTCCATGGACAGCTATTTAAAGTGAGGTTGAATTCTGTGCATCATCTTGATTCGAGTCACTCACTAATGCTTCCCCTACTTTTGATGAGATAAAACAGCACATGAGACTGAAGAATTGAATGGACTGGGACACCTCCTTCCAGAACAGAGAAGATGAACTAATGGTGCACCCGAAGGTTATGAAAAGGTTTGGAAGGACAGAGAGGTGTGGGAGACTGGAACAAGGGACTGTAAATATTAAATGATCATTCAGAAATTGAATAAAAAAGTCAAGAACAATGTCTTTCCCCAAAAATTAGTGAGGATGTAGAATTCATTGTCTAGGGGAGTTATCTCTCATTATCTAGTGGTGGGAAATAGCATAGCTTCACTCACGGGGAAACTTGATAAACCCACAAAGAAAGAAATGAATGGGGCTTCCCGAAGTGGGAGTCGTGAGGTGAAATTTTAGTGCTGCAAGTTCAAAGTCAGCAATGGGGCCATGGATATGTGACTGAGTTCTTACAGCTGTGTTCTCACTATGACCAGCATCACCAGCCACACCGCGCCCCCACCCCTCACAGCTCGCAAAATGCCAATACCCTGCTCCCTCAGCCCTCACTGAGTGCTCACAACCAGTTTCAAGCTTCAAGAAGGGGTCAAATTGGGAGGCACAGGAGTAAAAGGATTCACTGACAACCTAAAAGCACTAGCACGATAAAAACGGGCCAAATGGCCTGTTTCTTCCCTGCATTTTGCGTGGAAAACCATGAAAACCCTTAAATCGATGAGATCAAAAATGGCCATTCCCCCGAACTGTAAAAGACATCAACATGAACTTGGTGTGAGGCAGGAGAGGGCTGAATGGAGTGGCACAGCAGAGAGGCACTGGGAGCCATTTCCTATTTGCAGAACTTTCTACGATACAAACCCAGAAAAATGTTATTTACGTTTCAATGCAAACAAAATTTTTGTGCCTGATAGAAGCTGTAATTGGCTGGTTTTTACCAAGAGAAGCCAGGCAGATACTGCCTGGGGTTTTCCCTTTTGTGCGTGTGCTGTCATTTGGCATTGATATCAATGAATGTAATGTCCATCTGCACTGTGCTCAAAGGATGAAGAAATTGGATTAGTGAGTACAGCTTCTGGGAGAGTTTATCTCATGGGGCAAGTGTGTGTGTGTGTGTGAGAGAGAGAGAGACAGAGAAAATTCAGTGCAACATTCCTTCTGCTGCCATTCAGAGGCAGTGTTAGATTGAACAAGATTCTGCTCAAACCAGCACTCCTGTGGTATGAAGCAACCTACACACAGGCAGAGCGATTACACTGGCAGTTGTGAAGAAAGCTGTTTTGGGTGGAGTGGCTGATGGCTCTGGGAGGTGCCTTTAACACAGAGTGCAGTAAAACAAGGAAACAACTAAAGAGAGGTTTTATTATTCTGAACAGTCCTGTCATCAGAGAGTGCTATAAGGTTATGTGTTATCAGCAGATCAGAGCTGGGAAGACTGTGCTGGACACGATTATATTTAAAGAGGCTGGTGCTGGAGAACACACTGAGAAAGGGGCAGGCGCTACAACATGCAAACCGCTGTGCCCTGTCTCCTCAGCCTGGTCCTTTCCTTCGGGGGGTCTTGTGCCCTGGATCCTTCATACAGACCCAACAACTACAGCATTAATGAAGTGGGGGCAGCAGCATTTGTGAGTGATTACAACAAAACAGCAGAAATCATCTTATTTAAGAGTGTTTCAGCGAGCTGGGATTACAACACCAACCTGACCGCGTACAACCAGGAGAAACAGGTACAACCTTTACTCTCTTATTAGCAATCTGGTGGAATATCTAGGATCAGATGCTGACACATGGTTACTGTCTTTTCTTCTGGATACACACAGTTAGACAACATGAAAATGCAAATCAAGGCCATGAATGCTATACTTCAGCTGTAACAACAGAGCTAGATAACTTTCACGCTGAGGTTTCAGCTTTTGTATTCGATTTGTGGAAATTTAAGAAAGGTCCCAGTTTGTATCTTATGCTGAAAGTGTAACAATTATGCTGTACTCACCCTTGGTTCAGACACAGTGAGTTTCACTGGTCCACTGTCTCTGATCACAAGCGTAAGTTCCTGCCCGTTTAGTGATCCACCGTCAGGGAAGCACAACTGTGAGTCAGTCTGAGAAGAGATTGAGAAGGATTTCTGAGAGGGAGGGGGGCCATGGAAGATCTGCGAAGGGTTGGAGGAAGGTGGGAAATCTGAGTGTCAGCCTGGTGAACAGAATCTGATTGGGAGGTACTCTGAGGAGACTCTGAGTGTCCAGGGCAGGGTTAGAAGAAAGGAGGGTTGGGGAGGGGGGAGCACAGGAGGTTAAAGTGCTTGTCTGAGAAGTGACATGGTGTGAGCTTTCTTCACGGAATGGGGAGCATTAGAATGGGCATTCACTATTCTCACTGAGTGCACATTCACCACCCACTGAGTGGTCATTGACTGGTGCTGTTGCAGACAGCCCCTTGGAACATTCCTACGCCACATGGAGACACTATCCAGCAGAGATATCTATAAGGAGTGGGCATCCTGACTCCTTCTCTCATCCCAGTCTGATCCACGTCTGAATCACAATTTCTCACTTGGCTATTGGGAAGGAAGCTCATTCTTTGTAAAGGGGACTGGGCTAAGATTATCCAGACCTGACCCGGTGGCTGAATGATCTAGTCAGCAACAGGCTATCTTCTCTCTCTCTCGCTCGCTCGTTCTGTCTTTCTTTTTTGCCTCTGTTGTAGTCAGACGTGTGGCAGAGCCAGACCACAGAGTGTGATTATGTTCCATAAGGTCACTTTAAAAAAACTGAGCCAGCAGTCAGTGACAGGGAAATTGAACAGGATGTAAAGCCAGGCAGCTGAACTGATTGAGTCAACTTCTATCTGGGTGGGTTAGAATTACTCAGGAATGGTGGGGGATGTCAGTTCACAGAGTTCCAGTAGCTTTCTCACACTGTCCCATTGTGTTAAAACAATATGCCACAAGGTCAGCCTGGATACGAAACAGTCCTCTTCATTGCAAAAAGTAAATAAGGAAAAAATTAGCCTGTGAACTGAAGCATTGTGTTAAACCGAGGGCAAGGACACTATGCGTTTAGGAAGACAAACATCTCCAACTCTGACCAGGAGCAAGACCTTATGCTCTAAGGTTGCAGACCACAGAGGTGAAACCCACAGATGCTGTCTTTCCAGCCTTTTTCCAGCATATTTCCAAACTATTCCAATCATATCCCAAAAGTAATTTGCCATCTTTTTTGCCACATCAGGGGCTGAGCCAAATGGAAGCTAAGCTATCATCTCTGAGATTTCGACTTGTTCGCATTGAGCTAGTTGATGTCTTCCTTGCTTCACAAGCAACAGGTTCTGAACCGACAACAAGGTTAGAAGACACTCCAATGCAGTAGTCAGGGAGTGCTGCACTGTTGGAGAGTCTGTACTGATGGAGAGCCGCACTGTTGGAGAGTCTGTACTGATGGAGAGCTGCACTGTTGGAGAGTCAGTACTGAGGGAGTGCTGCACTGTTGGAGAGTCAGTACTGAGGGAGAACTGCACTGTTGGAGAGTCAGTACTGAGGGACTGCTGCACTGTTGGAGAGTCAGTACTGAGGGAGAACTGCACTGTTGGAGAGTCAGTACTGAGGGAGAGCT
>NC_063361.1:3552143-3552504 GCF_021869965.1 Rhincodon typus | reverse complement strand
ACTGAGGGAGAGCTGCACTGTTGGAGAGTCAGTACTGATGGAGAGCTGCACTGTAAGAGGATCAGTACTGAGGGAGTGCCGCACTGTAAGATGGTCAGGACTGAGGGAGTGCCGCACTGTAAGATGGTCAGTACTGAGGGAGTGCCGCACTGTTGGAGAGTCAGTACAGATGGAGAGCTGCAATGGCGGAGAGCCTGTACTGAGGGAGAGCTGCACTGTTGGAGAGTCAGTACGGATGGAGACCTGCACTGTTGGAGAGTCTGTGCTGATGGAGAGCTGCACTGTTGGAGAGTGTGTACTGAGGGAGCACTGCACTGTTGGAGAGTGTGTACTGAGGGAGAGCTGCACTGTTGGAGAGTCA
>NC_063361.1:3466963-3552043 GCF_021869965.1 Rhincodon typus | reverse complement strand
TGTGTACTGAGGGAGCACTGCACTGTTGGAGAGTGTGTACTGAGGGAGAGCTGCACTGTTGGAGAGTGTGTACTGATGGAGAGCTGCACTGTTGGAGAGTGTGTACTGAGGGAGAGCTGCACTGTTGGAGAGTCAGTACTGATGCGGAGCTGCACTGTAAGAGGTTCAGTACTGAGGGAGTGCCGCACTGTTGGAGAGTCAGTACTGAGGTAGAGCTGCACTGTTGGACCGTCAGTACTGAGGGAGTGCTGCACTGTTGGAGAGTCAGTCCTGAGGGAGAGCTGCACCGTTGGAGAGTCAGTACTGAGGGAGAGCTGCACTGTTGGAGAGTCAGTACTGAGGGAGTGCTGCACTGTTGGAGAGTCAGTACTGAGGGAGTGCTGCACTGTTGGAGAGTCAGTACTGAGGGAGAGCTGCACTGTTGGCTATGTCATTGTGTCCAAGAAACAATTCCATTTTGACTGTGTAAATTAATTAGCACCATTACGATTCTGTTAGATCTCGGACCTCTTACACAACCATGATTTTCTTCACTCCTCCTTGGGTTACCCAGCCTTCAGCTGCTTAAGCGCCTCGGTCCTGTCTCCATCGCTCCAACTCTCTCACTCCTTGTTTGAGTCAACACTTGATAGCTATCTCTTTACCCAGAGGATGCTGAGAATGTAGAACTAGCTAGCACACAGACTGGTTGAGGCATAATGGGACAGCTGGAGAAACACATGAGGTTGAAGGATATATTGAAAGATGGCTGGGTGGAGGAAAGATCGTGTTGTCGAACATAGAGACCTCGGGATTCAGATACATGTTTCTTGGAAAATTGTGTCACAGGTAGACAGGGTGGCAAAGAAAACATTTGGCATGCTTACCTTCGTTGCTCAGAACATTGAGCGAAAGAGTTGGGATGTTGTGTTGAGGTTATACAGGACTTTGGTGAGGCCACTTTTGGAGTACTCTGTACAGTTCCAGTTGCCCTACTATACAAAGGATATTATTAAATTGGACAGCGTTCAGAAAAGATTTAAGAGGATCCTGCCAGCACTGGAAGGTTTGAGTGGTGAGGAAAGGCTGGGACTCTTTTTTCACTGGAGCATAGGAGGTTTATAAAATCATGTGGGGCATAGATAAGGTGAATAACAAAGTATTTTCCCTCGGGTGGGTGAGTTCAAATCTGGAGGACACACTTTTGAGGTGAACGGAGAAAGATTTAAAATGGGACCTGAGGGGCAACTTTTTCACACAGAGGGTGGTACATATATGGAATGAAGTGCCAGAGGAAGTGGTAGGTGCAGGTACAGTTACAACATTTGAAAGACATTTGGACTGGTACATGAATAGGAAAGTTTTAGAGGGATATCGGCCAAACACAGGTAAATGGGACTAGTTTAGTTTGGGAAACTTGATCGGCACAGACTTGTTGGACCGAAGGGTCTGTTTCCGTGCTGTATGCCTCTGTGACTTTATAAGAATTAGCACCAGCATGTCGGGCCAAATGGCTTATTTCTGTTCTGTAATGTTGAAATACTTCCTTGCAAACTTTTAATTGCTTGACTGTACCCATGTCTCAGTATCAGATTCTGTTTGATCACACTCCTGTGAATTCTGTTGCCTTATTTTGTGATATTAAAGGTGCTATATGAAAGCAAGGTAATTTAGTCATTGACCATGCTGGCAAGGTGAAGGGGGACCTGATCATAGAACCTCTCTGGTGAACTATGGCCTCTCTGATCCTTGGTAAAGGCAAAAGTTGAGATCCATGGGGATTCCCATTGGGAAAAAATCAGAAACCAGGCACAGTTTAAGTGGAAAAGCAAAATATTGCGGATATTGGAGATCCAAAATGGAAACAGGTAAGGTTGGAAATACTCAACTGGTCTAGCAGTGTCTATAAAATATGAAGTATAGAGTAGCAGCCAGAATTTTGCACTGTTTCCAGGACCCCAACATTGAGGTGGAAAGTGGGTTCCATGCCCATACTTATTGGCAGTGTGGTCAGCTAGGTAATATTGCCACAGGTAACATACTAACTGGCCATGTCTGGGCCTATTTTGTTATCCCCTCGTTGGTTCTGGCAGGGAGGGATGAAACTAAATGGTACTAGAGAACAGGTAATGGTGACATGTTAATTGAGGGGTAGTGTTGGAGTTTGTGGTGCATGAGAGGACATATTATTCTACTGAGGAACATTAATTATGTCTAATCAGCACTGAACCTCTAGAATTTAACTTCATGTTCAAATTGGTAGCACAGGGGTCTCTGGTACTTCAGACCAGATCAGTAGCTCTGAAGCCTTAGCAATTCCTCCTTTCAGGGGGCTGAATCCAGGAGGAGACATTCAGCTGCCAGGTAAATCGCAAAATAAAATTTGCAAATGGAAGAAGCTGAAAGTGAGAAGACAATGTCCTGTGAGGAGATCTGTGTGATCCCAGTTTGAGATGAAGGGAGCGGTGCCCTCCTTACCCATAGGCCTTTCTTCAGGCCGTTGAGCCCCAAGTTGGTTCCCGTCACCCCAGTTGCCGTGGAGGTGCAGCAATTAAGCTGACAGCCTCCTTACGATGGTGGGGAGTCGTAGGAAGGTGGTGAAGGGGAAATCACCACACCATCTGCAAACTGCCACCAGCTCTCCAAAATGTTTTCTGTCGAGAGCCTTAAATTGTTCAGATGAGCAGCAAACTGGTCCAAAAAGCCCCAGATGAGCAACTGCATTGGGGGCAGGCTGTCCACCACAGGATGCATCTATTTCAGCAACCCCGACCTCCCAGGCCACCCTGTCCAAAGTTTCGAATCAATGGCTTTTCATGAGCAATGATGAGAAGTCATTGAGCTGATAATTTAATAGAATGTAATCAAACACAATTAGCAGTCATTCATATCTGGACTGAGACCGAAACCATGAAACACTTGAAACCATGAAACCTAAAACACTTAACAAAACTGTTCACATAAAATCCTTTTGTCCATTAATTTAGTAGATGGTTCACATTTCTGTCATTAAATCCATTTTAATTGTGTCCCTTCAGCCCACAAGGACATTGCAATATTGAATCATGCTGAATTTAAACCGAGTGAGGAGAAAGCTAAAAGAAGTTTCTGTTACTTACAGGCATTTTAGCTGAATAAATGAGGAAACCTTTCACACTGCAATAGTATGCATACAAACTCATGATAAAACCATTTCATCACTGAAATTGCTCAGGCTCTGATCCCAGCATTTTGTTTGATTCTTTCATGTTGCATAGGCTCCATTCACTCATGCGATTTTTATCATCTATCTTTGATTGCCCTTGAGGTGCAGGAGGCAAGCAGAGTTCTTGAACTGCTGCAGTCCTTGGAGTACAGGGAAGACCACAATATGTTTGAGAGGGATTTCCAGAATTTTGACCCAGCAACACTGAACCAACAGCAATGCATATCCAAATCAGGACCCTGTTTTTTGTTCTGTCGTGGGATGTGGGCATTGCTGGCTGTGCCAGCATTTATTGCCCATCCTTAGCTGCTCTCAAGAAGGTGGTAGTGAGTTGTCTTCTTGAACTGCTGCACTCCATGTGCTGTAGGTAGACCCACAATGTCCTTAGGCCTCAACAGTCCTTGGGCAGGCAGGCTGTCTGATGGTGTTCGGGTTAATGGGCTGGGCATTAGACTGAGTGAGACAAAGCCATTCTATGATTGAAGAAAGAGTGGGTGATGAATCAGAGAGTTCTGCTGAAAAATTGGAGAGTCACTGAATGAGAGAGTGAGTGATATTGAGTGAGTGAGAGTGAGTGAGAGAGAGAATGAGTGAGTGAGTGAGAGTGAGTGAAAGAGATTGAGTGAGTGAGCGAGTGAGAGTGAGTGAGAGAGAGACTGTGACTGAATGAGAGTGAGTGAGTGAGAGAGTGAGAGTGAATGAGAGAGTGAGTGAGTGAGAGAGAGTGAGTGAGTGAGTCAGTGAGTGAGAGAAAGTGAGTGAGTGAGTGAGTGACTGAGAGAGAGAGTGACCGAGAGAGAGAATGACTGAGAGTGAATGAGTGAGTGAGAGAGAGTGAGTCAGTGAGTGAGTGAGAGAGAGTGACAGAGAGAGTGGGTGAGTGAGAAAGAGTGACTGAGAGAGAGTGAGAGTGAGTGAGAGAGTGTGTGAGCGAGTGAGAAAGAGAGAGTCAGTGAGTGAGTGAGTGTGAGTGAGAGAGAGTGAGAGAGAGTGAATGGATGGGAGATGGTGCGTCTGTGTACATGGGATTCACTGCCTGTGTGTGAGAATTTAACGAACACAGTAACCTCCAGGATAATTTCACCAGGATGTTTACTAGCACTATCAGATCCTCACAGCTGCTGCAATGTGGGAAGAATCTCAGCCATTCCTCAATGAGAAAGCTTCCATCAATTCTCCCATGACTGGAGATGTCAATGCGTGTCAGGTTTACAAGTATCTGAGAATTCTGTCTGAGCTCTGTTTCTTTTTTACTCCTTTATATTTGGGGAACCAGGGGAAAGTGAAGCAGCTGAGCAAGTGTGGAATTCTTCAGTAGGAGCTAAAAGGTAATGATGAGCTGATATATTAATAACTCCTTGGTTAAAGGGCTGATGTACTGTGAGGATCCACACTTTGGGAAGGATGTCATGAATTTTTACAGAGTGCAATCTATATTCATTAAGAACCTGCCCAAGGACAGACAAACAATTCAAAAATGTTTTACTTACCAATAGAATGATGCAACTCACCAAGTAATGTAATAGAAGTGATTAAAACTGGGAAAGAATGGGATAAAATGGAGAAAGATGGATTGTTTCTGGAAGCTAAACGGCCTTCGAAGGAGAGAAAAGGGATATGAAACTAATTCGATGAGAACAGTGGAAATTATTTCACAGGACAGGAGTATTGTTGGGCGTAAGTGCCTCTCAGCGTATGTAGTTGAGACAACAGTTTCAATACTTTAAATTAGACAAGGTGGGCACGGACCCCTGGCCTCAGTGTGGACTCTAACTTCCAGTCTCAGCGTAGACTCTAACTTCCAGTCTCAGCGTAGACTCAAACTCCCGGCCTCAGCGTGGACTGTAACTCCCGGCCTCAGCGTGGACTCAAACTCCCGGCCTTAGTGTGGACTCCAACTCCCGGCCTCAGTGTGGACTCGAACTCCCAGCCTCAGTGCGGATTTGAACTCCCGGCCTCAGCGTGGATTCGAACTCGCGGCCTCAGAGCGGACTCGAACTCCCGGCCTCAGTGTAGACTCGAACTCCCGGCCTCAGCGTGGACTCGAACTCCCGGCCTCAGCGTGGATTCGAACTCCCAGCCTTAGAGGTGAAGGCCACAGTGGTCTGGGTTGGAAGAACTGTTATTCTGAACTCTTATTTCTCTATTTTTCTAATTTATTGCTGGATTTATTATTTCTTTATTTTTCTATTTTTTTTTCCCTTGGAAATTGTACTGAAGAATCTTTATTTAGGTACTTTTGATGGCGTCATAAATGGCAACTTGTAAACTTTCGCTGTATGTGAACATGTGACAATAAAGCTAATTCTAAAATTCTTTACAAGACCTGGAAAAAATATGATGCACTGACTGGGGAAAGGACTGGAGAATGGAACTCAGTAGGAAGTTCCTTCAGAAGATGAATGAAGTGTGATGGATCAAATGGTGCACATTTCTGTGACTTTTTAATGCTATGAAAATAGTTTGACTAAATAGTGCCTTTTGGCTGATTTGTACACATATGGCTTTGTTGAGTATCTACTGAATATGTTAGTGACTGTTACTATCAGGATTTCTGTATTGCTGGAGCACACTCAACACATGGTATTGAGAGAAGGAGCAACAACAAGATATTCTGACATTTGATGACCTGTCCTTAATGGATTGGGATGTGATGTTCTGGAAATCCCTCTCAAACACATTGTGGGTTTCCCTTTACTCCTAGGACTGCAGCAGTTTCAAGAAGTTTGCTTGTCTCCTCCAACTCAAGGGCGATTAAAGATAGACAAAAGCATTGGTGAAGATTTTGATCAATACTTGGGTTAAGGTTGTACTGGAGTCTGGTGATATTACAGAGGTTGAAACAGTCTTAGTAATGGCATGAATATATGAACGGAGCTGATCATTGGGTTGAGATTAGTTCCAGAGTTAGAAAACTGTATTTACCTTATTGACAAGATTGCTCAAACTTCCTTCTAGTGTATTAATTTTGGGTTATTAGGGACAAAGTGCTGAATGAGGCCTGAGGAACTGAGCCATGTCTAATTGAGAAACTGGTTTTTGCATACAGTCTGTTTCTAGCTATGGGTTACTGTTTGTATTTGCCTACAAGTACTCAGGCAGACTGCTATTTCCGTGAAACAGTCCATGTGTAAGGTTCACAGCTGTGTCCATGGGTTTAGGGGAGTGTGTTTGCTGACAGACAGTAGCACATTGCAGAAACCAAGGAAAAGAACTTTCAGGTTCTCAGACCAGGCACCACAGCCTCTGGGAGAAGAGGACCAGAGGAGGTGGATTGCCCTGTAACCCCAGGGAGGATGCCACCTTGTCCTCTTGATCCTTGTGGTTTCAAATCCCTATCCAGAACTTGAGCACAATAGTCAAGGCTAACACTCCATTGCAGTGCTGAGGGAGCACTGTATTGTCGGAGGTGCCACCTTTTGGTTGAGGCAGTAACTGGATTTCTCATTGCCTGTAAAGCACTTTGGGACAGCCTATGATCTTGAAAGGTGCCACACAATTGCAAATTTTTCTGCTCTCTTCCTGAAGCAGCTGATGTTCCTCTGCCCAGTCTTATGTCCTCATCATATTGCTCATCCAACCCTGGAATATGCCTTTCAAAAATTCCTCAGATCAAGCCCTTCCTTTCAGGGCGGTGCTGAACAAGGTAAATAGTCCAGTTCTTACTCTTAAGGCAAAGTCATCAGAGAATTTTCTCAATGACTTGTCTGTCATAAAGATCAAGACCATCCAATTGATCATTGCTATTGCCAACCCTCCCTTCCATTGGACGTGCTTCAGGGTTACCCTGTGGCCAAGCCCTGAACTCGGATCTTTTTATTATTCTTCTCCTATCTCTTCTTGAAACTCACCCAGTGCACCAAGTTCTCTCTAAGCTGTGCCATCGTGCTGGCCCCAGTAAATCAATCCGTGCACTTGGAAATGCAAAGTAAATAAATTCTCTCATGAGATGTGAGTATCATTGGCAGGGCCAGCATTTGTTTCCCATCCTTATGTTATGTTGAGGTTGTACAAGACATTGGTGAGGCCTCTTCTGGAGTACTGTGTCCATTTCTGGTCGCTCTGCTATAGGAAGGATATTATTAAGCTGGACAGGATTCAGATAAGGTTTACCAGGATATTGCCAGGAATGGAAGGTTTGAGTTATATGGGGATGCTGGATAGGCTGGGACTTTTTTCACTGGAGCATAGGAGGTTGAGGGGTGACCTTACAGAAATTTATATAATGATGAGTGGTATAGGTAAGGTGCATGGCAGGTGTCTTTTGCCTAGTGAGGGGTATTTCAAGACTAGGGGGCATATTTTTAAAGTGAGAAGAGAAAGATTTAAAAAAGCCATGAGGGGCAATTTTTTTACACAGACAGTGGTTTGTGTGTGGAATGAATTTCCAGAGAAAGTGGTGGTTTGGTTACAGTTACAACAAATAAAAGACTTTTGGAAAAGTACATGAATAAGAAATGTTTGGAGGGATATGGGTGAAGCGCAGGCAGATCGGATTAGTTTAGTTTGGGATTATGATCAGCACAGACTGGTTGGACCGAAGGGTCTGTTTCCGTGCTGTACAACTCTATGACTCTCAGGGCCAGCATTTATTTCCCATTCTTAAGTGCCCTTGAGCTGAGCCGCTGGTTTGTTCATTGCAAGGGCAGTTAAAAGTCAAATGCATTGCTGTGGATCTAGAGTTACTGGAGTGCCAGACCAGGTAAGGACAGCAGATTTCCTTCCTTAAAGGGCAATAGTGATTTAGGTAGGATTTTACAACAAACGATGATGGATTTTACGGTCCTCATCACTGATACCAGCTTTATATTCCAGATTTTTGCGGATTGAATTTAAATTCTACCAGCTGCCTTGGTGGGAATTGAAATTATGTCCCCAGTGCCTAAGCCCCTTGATGGCTAATCCAGTGACGCTGTGCACTTAAATAAATCATATGAACACTCCAAAAAAAGCAAACAGCAAACTGAACTGTTAACCCAACCTCTCCTCATCGTCCCAATTCACTGCTAATGTGAATCACTTCTCACTCTTCAGGTGTCAACCCTCTGTCCTTGAAATCTCCCATCATCAGCTCCTTCTCGAAGAATAAAACCCTTGACCAGATCACTTTTACAATCTACCATCCCATTTTCAATCCCCCACTAGTCTCAAGGGTCCACCTCTCAAATCGGTGCCCACTTTTCCTTGAATTCCATTCTTGAATTCATTCTGATCCGATTTAGATCCTTGTCACCGAACTGAACTGGAAATCATCCTACATGACAGGACCTCAGCACAGAAAGAGAGAGAAGTACTGAGGGAATGCTGTATAGTTGGAGGTGCAGTCTTTCAGATGAGATGTTAAACTGTGGTTCCATCTGTGCTGATAGATGGGTCAGTGCAAATACACTAGCTTCTGGCTACGCTAGAACTGGACCTTGGAAGCTGATTAACTTCCATGCACAAGTTATAAAATAACTCCATTTCATGTCTGAAAAATAACAAATTCACAATTGATAAAATAATCTTCAAGTGAATAACGATATTAAGACAGACTTTCATGCTAACTATACCTGATTTCTTTATTTTTCTACTTAGCCCATGAAGATAATGCTTAACTTTTGAAACTTTGGCTCTCTTACTATTTTGTACCTGAGGTTTTTCTACCTAGATACTTGTGTTCATAAGATGGCGCTATGTGGGATGACATTATACACTTTTCACTATACTCCCGTAGTTTTGTACCTGACTACACGTAACAATAAAAATCTAAATCTAAATCTAAATCGAAGGCCTCTGGCATCAAAGCTCAGGCCCAGAGAAGCAGATTGTCAACACAGAGTAAGAAAATAGGTTCAAGGACAACAATCCAATAGTGATCACTCTTCTAGAAAGATTTGGGTCATTGTGAACAAGCCCAATCATCAGAGTCTTTAGGTGTGAGGCTGGAAAAGCACAACAGGTCAGACAGCATCTGAGGATGCTTATGCTTTTCCAGCCTCACATCTATAGACTCTGGCGTTCAACATCTCTAGTCCTTACTGTCTTCCAATCATCAGAGATCAGATGTGTCAATGACCATGCAACTGGGAGCCCTGTGGAAGTTCTAATGCATAGAACCCGAGGAGAATTGCCAAGGAACCTATGATATCTGGAAGCCGACTCCCCTGCTCCCTGCGACCCTGCCCATTACTTCCAACTCTGATTTGGAGACATCGGACAGTTTGCTGTTGCTTACCTGAAATTTACTTTTTTCATTCGTGGGATGTGGGCATTGACTGGGCCAGAATTTATTCCCCATTTCTAGTATCCCTTGAGAAGGTGGTGGTCAGCTGCCTTCTTGAACCGCTGCAGTCCACCTGCTGTAGGTAGACCCACTATGCCATTAGGAGGGAATTTCAGGATTTTGACCCAGTGACAGTGAAGGAATGGCAATACATTCCCAAGTCAGGACGGTGAGTGGTTTGGAGGAGAACGTACAGGTCATTGTGTTCCATGTAAGTGCTGCCTTAGTCCTTTGAGATGGAAGTGGTCATGAGTTTGGAAGATGCTGTCTAAGGATCTTTGGTGAATTTCTGTAGTGCATCTCGTAGATAATACGCACTGCTGTTACTGAGCATCAGTGGTGGAAGGAGTGGATGCTTGTAGATGTGGTGCCCATCAAGTGGGCTGCTTTGTCTGGAAGGTATCAAGCTTCTTGAGTGTTCTTGGGCAACAATTGACAGCAATTTCATGGTCATTGTTAGACTTTTATTTACAGACTTTTGTTGAATTCAAGTTTCATCATCTTCTTTAGAGGGATTCATACCTGTGTCCCAGGAACATTACCTGAATACTTAAAACAGTGACAACACTACTACATCATCACCCCCTCTTAAAGAAGGCTTCTAAAGAAATGTTAGACAGATTAAAACCTAGTCTAATGTCTGGGTAGCACCAGAATACTCAAGTCAGATCCAAACACCCAGACTATGCACCTCTGTGCCACTCCCCACCCCCACTAACCCCGAAGCTCCAACATCATGTGGACAACGCAGCCAGCTTTATTGGAACCCAATCCACCAGCTTAAACATTCAATCCTCAATCAGACACACAGTGGCATTGCAACAACTCACCAAGCCTCCTTCAGCCACACCTTCCATCATGCTACCAATACAACCTTGAAGTACCTAGAAGTTTGTGTCTCTCAAATTTGATTGAGTTTTTTGAGAATGTGACCAAGAAGGTAGATGAGGGCAGAAAGGTAGATGTTGTCTATATGAACCTTAGCAAGGCCTTTGACACAATTCTGCATGGTAGACATGTTAGTAAAGCAAGATCACATGGGATTCAGGGAGAGCTTGTCAACTAGATACAAAATTAGCATGACAGTAGGAGACAGAAGGTGGTGGTGGAGGGTTGGTTTTTAGACTGGAGGCCTGTGACAAGCGGTGTTCCACAGGAATCAGAGCTGGGTCCACTTGTCCCCTTATATAAACGATTTGGATGATAACATAGGAAGCATGGTTAGTGCTTTTTCAGATGAAACCAAATTTGGTGGCATAGTCGACAGTGAAGAAGGTTGTCTAAGAGTACAAAGGGATCTTGATCGATTGGGCCAATTGGTTGAAGAGTGGCAGATGGAGTTTAATGTAGAAGAACACAAGATGTTGCATTTTGGCAAGACAAACAAGGGTAGGACTTACATATAGGAGGGCCCTGGGGAGTGTTGTCGAACAGAGAGACCGAAGGAGTTCAGGTACATGTTCCTTGAAAGTTGCATCACAGGGTGGTGAAGAAGGTGTTTAGCATGCTTGCCTTCATTGCTCAGACCATTGAGTATAGGAGTTAGGGCGTCATGTTGCAGTGTATAGGACGCTGGCTTGGCCACTTTTGGGAGTACTGTGTACAGTTCTGGTCACCTTACTATGGGATGGATATTGTTAAACTGGAGAGGATGCTGAAAAGATTTACAAGGATGTTGCCAGGTCTGGAGAGTTTGAGTTATAAGGAGAGGCTGGTTAGGCTGGGACTTCTTTTCACTGGAGCATAGGAAGTTGAGGTTTATAGAGGTTTATAAAATCATGAGGGATATAGATAAGGTGAATAGCAAAGGTCTTTTTCCCCGGGGAGTTCAAACTAGAAAGAATAATTTTAAGGTGAGAGGACAAAGACTTGAAAAGGAGCTGAAGGGCCACTTTTTTACACAGAGAATGGCTCGTATGTAGAATGAACCGCTATAGGATGTAATAGATGCAGGTACATTTACAACATCGAAAGGACATTTGGACATGAATAGGATAGGTTTGGAAGGACATGGGTCAAATGCAGACAAATGGAACAGGTTTAGTTTGGGAAACCTGGTCAGCATGGACAAGTTGGACCAAAGGGTCTGTTTCTGTGCTGTATGACTCTTTGACTCTATAATTCTCAGTACAAGGACAAATTTTTAGGAACATCACAATAAGCAAGTTCCCATCTAAGACTGACTGAGTGTAGATTAAACAGAAGTCAAGAAGCTTGGCACCCTTGAGCGTAAAGAAGAAAGCTCAATTGGCATCCCATCCTCACCTTAAATATTCAATCTGCATCAGGACAGTTGACCTAGAGTGGCGCAGTGGTTAGCACTGCTGCCTCACAGGGACCCGGTTTGATTCCACCCTCGGGCAACTGTCTATATGGAGTTTGCACATTCTTCCTGTGTCTGTGTGGGTTTCCTCCGGGTGCTCTGGCTTCCTCCCACAGTCCAAAGATGTGCAGGCTAAGTGGATTAGCCATGTTAAATTGCCCGTGGTGTATCAGGGATGTGTAGATTAGGTGGGTTATAGGGGGATGGGTCTGGGTGGGATGTTCTGAGTGTCGGTGTGGACTTGTTGGGCCGAAGGGCCTGTTTCCACACTGTAATGGTGGTGATGATGATGACTGTTGGTGTGGAGTTTGCACATTCTCCCCATGTCTGCGCGGGTTTCCTCTCACAGTCCAAAGATGTGCAGGTTAGGTGGATTAGCCATGGTAAATGCAGGGTTACAGAGATGGGCTGGGTCTGGGTGGGATGCCCTACCGAGGCTGGGTGTACATTCAATGGGCTGAATAGCTTGCTTCCCAAACCGTAGGGATTCTATGACCTACTGGCACAAATACCATGGATATGATCTAATTTCCATTACAGAAACATGGCATTATGGTGAGCAGGACTGGGTGCTGAATATTCAAAGATGTTTGACATTTAAGAGGGACAGAGAAAGGAGGTGAAGTAAGGGATGATCTCAGATTGGAGAACAGTGGGTGGAATCTGTTTGGGTGGAGCTAAGAAAAAGAAAAGGCAGACAGGCATTTTTTATTCATTCATGGGATGTGGGCATCGCTAGCTAGGCAGCATTTATTATCCTTCCCTAATTGCTCAGAAGACAGTTAAGAGTAAACTACATTGCTGTGAGTCTGGCGTCACATGTAGGCCAGGCCAGTTTCCTTCCCTAAAGGACATTTGCGAACCAGATGGGTTTTTCCCGAAAATTGACAATGGATTCATTGTCATTGTTAGAATGTTAATTCCAGATTATTAATGAATTCAAATTCCACCATCTTCCAGGGCAGGATTCAAACCCGATTCCCAGAACTTTACCTGGGTCTCTGGATAAACAGTCCAGTGATAATACCACTAGGCCATCACCATCCCCTTAATTACAGTGCACCAAATAAAAGTGACAACTCAGGAGAGGAGAGAAGCATGTAACATAAGCAATATAGCTATCATGGTGTCTTCAATCTGCATATAGTCGGATAAAAGAACTGAGCACTAAAGCTGTGGAGGATGAGTCTCTGAAGTACATTAGGAGTGGTTACCTAGTTGAGTGTATTGAGGAGCCAACTAGAGAACAGGATATTTTAGATTGTGTATTTCGTAATGAAAAAGAACTAATCAATAATATGGTTGTAAAAGAACATTTAGGGATAAATGACAACAATCTGATAGCACTTTACACTATGTTTGTAAGTGAGCTAGTTCATTCTGAAGGAAGAGTGTTAAGTTTGAATAAGGGAAATGATGAAGGCATGAGGCACAAGTTGGCTGGGGTAGATTGGGAAAACACATTAAAGGGCATGTCTGTTCACAGACAGTGCATAGCCTTTAAAGGACTATTACATGACTCACAGCAACTATAATTCCTTCAAGAAGCAGACAGTCAATTGACATCAGTCAACCATGATGAACAAAGGAAGTTCAGAATTGTTCACTATTAAAGGAAAAGTCTAGATTTGTTCCTGACATGAAGAGACTGTTCTAGGAAGAAAGATTGAGTAAATAGTGGTCTGTATTCTCTCGAGTTTTGAAGAATGAGAGAGACATCATTGAAATTTACAAAATACTAAAAGGAATAGACAGGGTAGATGTAGGTAAGATGTTTGCCCTCGTTTGGAAGCCCAGAGTCAGTGGGATGCCACTTAGGTCTGAGATGTGGAGATTCTTTTGCTCAGAGGATTGTGAACTTTTGTAATTCTCTATCACAGAACTCCCTTATGCTACAAATCAATTGCTGCACCTTCTCTAAACTAATTATATCCTCCCTTAGGTTAAGAGGATGCTCAGTCCTTGAGTATGTTTAAGGTAGCATTCAATAGGTTTCTGATTACCACTGGTATACAGGATTATGGGGATTGGATGGGTAAAAGACATTGAAGTGTTCGATCAACTTATTGTGTTGAATGGTGGGACAGGCTCAATGGGTCGAAAGGCCTGTTCCTTTTCCTGTGTTCCTACATTCCTGCCACCAGGCGCACTGTGGTAGCATATACAAAATGATCAAGGCTCCTTAGACAGCACCTTCCAAACCCACCACCACTTCCATCCAAAAGGACAACAAATACATGGGAACACCATCAGCTGTAAGTTCCCCTCCAAATGTCCCCCTCACCATCCTGACTTGGAGCAAAACTATTATTTCTTCACTGGCACTCAGTCAAAATCCTGGCACTCACTTGCTAACAGCTCTGTGGATGTACCAACCCTCCCAATGATTATTGCATTCAAGAAGGCAGCACACCATTCTTTTCTCAAGGGGCATTTAGAGATGGTAACAAATCCCAACCTTGCCTGTAGTGTCCATATCCCAATACAGAATACAAACAATCCATCCATTTAAGACACTCTTTAGAATTGACCAATATTTGCTGATCTGTCTAAGTACCCCAAAAATTGGCTCAGTGTCAAATTTCTTCTGCTGATGTGTATGGTCCTGTGTTATAACCTTGGGCTCAAAGATTTGCTATCTATATCAATGACCTTAAAAAGGGACTAACAGTCAAACTGTACATCAAAATGTGCAGACAATAGAAAGCTGGGCACAAAAATAAGCTGTGGAGAGGACACAGTCTTTCTGCAAATGGACATAGTCTGACTAAGTGATTGGGCATGAAGGTGGCAAATGGGGAATAATGTGAGGCAATGTTAAGTTATGCATTTTGATGTAAAAAATGGAAAAGCAGATTTATTTTAAATATAAGAAGCTAGCAAATGTTGCCATTCACAGAGATTTTGAGGGAAGGTTATTCTTTCTTGCAAGGAATTTGGATTACAAAAGGAAGGAAGTCTCGCTTTAATTATGTAGGGCTCTGGTGAGGTTACACCTGAGTCCTGTGTGCTATGTTCATCCTCTTAACCCTAGGAAGGACGTAATTACCTTAGAGAAGGTACAACAAGTGATTTGTAGCATGAGGGAGTTCTGTAATAAAGAAATTTGAGTAGAATGGAACATTATTCTCTGGAGTTATGAGGATGAGCAGTGATTATTAAGGATGTAAGAGCAGAACATTTGGAAAATCAAAATCTAATCAAGCAGCTCAGCACGGCTTCATGAAAGGGAAACCATGTTTAACTAATTTATAAGAGATTTTAAAGGACATCTCAACTAGAGTGGATAGAGGAGAATCAGTAGATGCATTGTATTTGGACTTCCAGAAGGCATTCAACAAGGTACCTCAGAAAAGGTTAAGTCATAAGATCAGAGCCCATGGTGTTGGAGATAATATATTGGCATGGAGAGAGAATTGGCTAATGGACAGGAAACAGCAAGTGGGCTTAAGGAGTTATTTTTCAGATCAGTGACCTGTGAATAGTGAGTTTCCACAGAGATCAGTGCTGGGACAACAATTATTTACAATATATGTTAGTGACTTGGAGGTAGGAAGCAAATTTACTGTGACTAAATTTGCAAAACAACACAAAAATAGTTGGAAAAGCAGGTTGCAAAAGGGATGCATGCATTTCACAGACAGGTACTGATAGGTTAATAAGTGGGCAAAAGGTTGGTAAATGGGGTACAATATGGGAAGATGTGAAGTTGTTAATTTTGGAAAGAAGAACAAAAGTTTAGAATATTCTTTAAAAGGAGAAAAACTGCAGAAAGTTGCAACACAAAGGGTCTTTGGGATACTTGTACGTGAATCACAGAAAGCTAACATGCAGATGCAGCAGGTAATCAGGAAAGTTAATGGAATGTTGGCCCTTATTTCAAGGGGGTTGGAGTATAAGAGTAGGGAAGTCTTACTGTAACTGTACAAGGTGCTGGTGAGACCACATCCTGAGTACTGTGAGTAATTTTGGACTCCTTATTTATTTAAGGAAAGGTAATATTTCATGGGGGCAGTTCAGCGAAAGTTCACTTGGACAATCCCTGGAATGGAGGGATTCTTTTATGAGCAAAGGCTAAAAGGTTGGGTCTCTACTCACTGGAGTTTAAAAGAATGAGGGAGTACCTGCTCTGTTTCTGGTGTCAGTGTATTCCCTGCCTCAGCGTGGAGTACTGAGATGTCACTGCAGCTCCTTGCTACAGAAGCAGCTCTGCTTCCAGTTCAAGATGCTCAAAACCTTTCATAGCAGCTGGTTTTGGGACTTGCCTCCACAATGTGCATTTTAAATCACTGTTAATATACCTTTAAGAGTCAAGCTCATGCTATCATTACTGTACCATGACATGTGACATAGAACATAGAACATAGAACAGTACAGCACAGTACAGGCCCTTCGGTCCACGATGTTGTGCCAAACTTTTACCCTAAACCTAAGGTCTATCTAACCTCCACCCCTACCTTATACTATCATTCATACGCCTATTTAATAGCCGCTTAAATGCCCCTAATGAGGCCGACTCCACTACCTGCTCCGGCAATGCATTCCACGCCCTGACCACTCTCTGAGTAAAGAACCTACCTCTGATGTCTCCCCTATATCTATCTCCACTCACTTTAAAACTATGCCCCCGTATAATAGCTTCCTCCACCCTAGGAAAAAGTCTCTGGCTGTCCACTCTATCTATACCTCTGATCATTTTGTACACCATTTTGTGACCTGAGGGTATAAAAGCCTAGAGTCCATTTTAAATAAAAAACGAAAGAACTGCGGATGCTGTAAATCAGGAACAAAACAGAAATTGCTGGAAAAGCTCAGCAGGTCTGGCAGCATCTGTGAAGGGAAAAACAGAGTTAACGCTCTGAGGAAGGGTCACCTGACCCGAAACGTTAACTCCAGGACTCCATCCTAACTGGGCTCTCTTGAAGCATGGCACGTTGATGAAAATGTATTAATATTTGTAACTGAGAATGTGGAGGATTGTGTGCAGTTTTTGGTCTCCCTATCTGAGGAAGGATGTTCTGGCTGTGGAGGGTGTACAACAAAGGTTTGCGAGACTGATTCCTGGGATGGTAGGATTGACATATGAAGGGAGATCGGATCAATCAGAACATGAAGGTGAAGGTCTGAAGTTCAGAGGAGAAGGTGGTTGGAGGCAGCAGTTAACTTGACAGAGTCAATAACAGTGTGGAGCTGGAGGAACACTGTAGGTCAGGCAGCATCAGAGGAGCAGGAAAGTTGGCGTTTTGGGTCTGGACCCTTCATCAGGATTGAAGAGAGGGCAGGGAGCTCAGACCTTGCTTGGATTTCTTTTTTATGAGTATAAAGTGATGGGCAGAGTGATGCACAGTCTGCTGATTCACTTTCATTCATTCTAAATTCCCACCCACACATCACCTTGATAAATGTCCTTGTCCCACACACTGACTAGACCTAGAGTTAGGAGAAAAGCAGCTCAAATCACATTCTCCAACAATGACTGGAAAATAAGGTTCCTCACCCTTTCCTACACACATTGACAGCAAAGGAGGAGGCCATTCAACCCAACAGACCTTAAAAGGCTGGTCATTTAAAAAAATCTCACTGTTCTCGCTTGATGTTCTGAACGAATTAAGTAAGCCGCTTGCAAAATAAAGACAGTGAGCTCATTGTCAAGGCTGTTTGAATGGAAAAAGTTTGCGTTCTTCAGCACCACTGAAAGCTAACAATTTGACTCCCAGAGACGGAAAATTATCAGCCAGTTCCAGGACAAATTGTATTGCTTGCATTGTGAAATGGAAAGAGATTGATTGATCAGCGCCAAGAAACAGACAATGAGACAGGAGGGAATAACGATTATAAAACAGACATTAAATGACTGTCACAAGATCGCACTCCCAATGTGGTTAAATATAGATGCTGGCCGCTGATACAAGTCGGCTATTCCTATCACTCCTGATGCTGAGCTAATTGAAAGCACAGTCTGTACAATAAGGGTATTAATCCCAAAATATTAATCATTTTTATATTGAATGCACTGGCTGTTTATAAGATGGGACAAACGTAATCTCTGCTGGATGTAGTTAGACACTGATTGTCATAGCCTGAGATACCCTGATGGTGAGCTGGGAGACTAAAAGGTGCACAAAGTGCAAGATGAATTTCAGGCAGGAGGGAGAAGGTGAATTGGGGTGAGATGTTGTGACAGGTAAAAGCAAAGTTCCTTAAACAGAGGTGAGGGATCTTGAGGTGAAAGGTAATGAGGTCAGGTGTGGGGCAGTGAGGTATGGAATATGAGTTGAGAGATAGTGAGGTAAGTGATCACGGAGTGTGGGGTATATAGGTATGGAATCGTGTGATGGGATGAGGGGTCGTGAATTGAGAGACAGTGAGGTATGGGATGGTGAGCTGAGTAAGTGATAGTGAAGTATGGATTGCGAGATGAGGGTTAACAAAGTGAGTTGAGGGATAGTGAGATAAGAGGGAGTGAGTTGAGAGGTAGTGAGGTAGGGGAAGTGAGGTAAGAGGTACTAGAATGGTTCTGAATTCTCTCCACAGATGCTGCCAGACCTATTGAGATTTTCCAGCAATTTTTGTTTTTGTTTCTGATTTCCAGCATCCGCAATTCTTTCAGTTTTTAATCAGTACTAGTGATGTGGATTGTTCGCTGAATTAGAATTGTGACTTGAAGCATGCACAGAACAAAATATGACCAATTTGGAGACAAGAACTATTTTATACTTTCAGCAATAGGGGGTTATTCAAAGCATTTTGCACCTTTCAATCTAGGTGCTATCTGCTTGGCAAAAAACTTGTAAATTGAAAATGGACATCTGCTTTATAAGAGCTCATCTCAACAAGAACAAAGCACTTGAACAAAATAAAGCAATATGTTTTCTTTCATTCTGGTTATTTCAAGTGCGACTTTATTATATTACACGATCTTTTTTAATCCAATTTAAAACTCAGCGTCCAGTAATAGTTATTTCCTCCATGTCTCTGCCTCTAGTATTGTTGAACTAATTAGTTGAATCGTTTGGATACAGAAGCACCAGGTGATATTATTGCTGCGCTGTTAATTCAGAGACCCAGGTAATGTGCTAGGGACTAGGCTTTAAATCCTTTCATGGCAGGTGCTGGAATGTGAATTAAGTAAAAATCTGAGATTAATCATGACACTGGATCCATTGTCGATTCCTGAGTAAAACCCATCTGGTTCACTAATGTCCTTTAGGGAAGGAAACTGCCATCCTTACCTGGTCTGGTCTACATGTGGCTCAGCAATTTAGATGGTTCTTAATTACCCTATGGGCAATTAGGGATGGGCAATAAATGTTAGCCTAGCCAGTGATGCCCTCATTCTGTAAAAACATTAAAAAGCATCTCTGAAGCATTATTTGTGTTTGGTTTCAATAATTCTGCAGGAGATTTGCTGCGAATGATAGTTGCCAACATTTTCCCCATTTGCTGTAACACTCTCACATGTTTGTTTAATCTGCCTAGATCCTGCAATTTTCTCTCTGTTTCCGTCACTCAGTTGCAGCTAGAAGATGCACTGCAGAAATTCATCAAAGATCCTTTGGCAGCACCTTTCAAGCCCATGACCATAGAATCCCTACAGCGCGGAAACAGGCCATTTGGCCCATCGAATACACATGGACCATCTGAAGAGCATCCCACGCAGAACCCCCCCCATCCTGTAACGCTGCATTTCCCATGGCTAATCCGGTTGTCCTGTGCATCCCTGGTGATTATGGCCAATTTACAAAGAACAAAAAGAGCAAAGAGCTACACAGCTCAGGAACAGGCCCTTCGGCCCTCCAAGCCTGTGCTGACATATTTTGCCTTTCCATACTAAAACTGTCTTCACTTACAGGATCCGTATCCCTCTATTCCCTTCCTATTCATGTATTTGTTCAGGTGTTTCTAGAATGCGGCTATTGTGTCTGCTTCCACCGCCTCCTCTGGCAGCATGTTCCAGGCACTCACCACCCTTTTTGAGAAAAGGCCAGATGGTCGATGAACACTGGCATATTGGACTGATTGGCCTGTTTCTTTCTTGTTAAATCCGGTCATTCTCTCTGTAAACAGATACAATATTGCCAATCCACCTAACCTGCAAATCTTTGCCCTGTGTGAGGAAACCAGAGCACCCGGAGGAAATTCACGCAGACACAGGGAGAATGTGCAAACTCCATGCAGACAGTTGCCTGAGGGTGGAATCAAACCCGGGTCCCTGGCGCTGTGAGGCAGCAGTGCTAACCACTGAGCCACCACGCCCCACTTCCATCTAGAAGGATAAGGACAGCAGATACATGAGAACATCACCACTTACATGTTCCCCTCCAAGCCACTCACCATCCTGAGTTGGAAATGTATCTCCATTCCTTCACTGTCACTGGGTCAAAGTCCTGATAATCTCTCCCTAATAATATTGTGGGTCTACTGACAGCACATGGACTGCAGGGTTCAAAAAGGCAGCTCACGACCACCTTTTCAAGGGCAACCAGGGATGGACAATAAAAGCTGGCATAACCAGCGATGCACATGTCCCTCATGTCCCTCTTTTGCACCAGTCTCCCACATTTTCTCTCACATACTCTTTCTACCTGTGCAGTGTTCATGTGTTAAGATAATAAACTAAGTTCTGGGCATAAGGCAAATAGAAGGAATCTCAAAGAACCATCTTCACTCAAAGCACAGCTTTGGGAATTCCCTATCACAAGGAACAGCCAAGGTGAAAAACATAGCTGCATTTAAGGGGAAGTGTGGTATGTACCTGAAGGAAGAAAGAATGCATTGATGAAGTTTGATGAAAAAGGTTGGGAGAAAGCCCAGTTAGTGGATGAACACTAGCATCTTGGACTGATTGGCCTGTTTCTTTCTTGTTAATTTCAATCATTCTCTCTGTAAATAGATACAATAGGGGCATTTAAGGGGCTTTTAGATAAGCACATGAATACGCAAGGAATGTAGGGATAAGGATTAGTTTAACTTAGCATCATGTCTAGCACAACAACATGGACCAAAGGGCCTGTTCCTGTGCTATACTGTTCTATGCTCTATAAATACTAGAAAAAAATTATCAGTCTAAAGTTCTGGCCCAGTAGATATATTAAATAACATGGAGATATATGTACACTATAATAATAATGTTAATTCTATCAATTAGGTACATAGAGGTAGGTTAATCATTATTTGGAGAATTATTTGAGCATATAAGAAGAGGTAATTATTGACTCTAGTGATGGGTTGCATGGTTAGGAACTATATACTTAAAATGTTTCACTAAGTTCACGTAGTAATAAATTTACAACTGAGTAAGATTAACCTCTGGAATTGAAGTAAATGAGACATCCTGGATGGAAAAACAGGCAGGTGGGCCCATAAGTAAGGCTCTGTATCATTGAGCAAGTGCCCAAAGCTGCCCACACACCCAACGCAATTTTACAAGAGCCAGAGAGATGTTGAGCACATGATCCACTGGCCAGAAATGAAGCATTTAGTCTATTATCTTAACACATGAAAGCTGCACAGGTAAAAAGAGGATGTGGGAGAGGGAGACTGGTGCAAGAGTTTTTTTAATTCACTTGAGGGACATGTGCATTGCTGGTTATGCCAGCATTTTATTGCCCATTCCTAGTTGGCCCTTGAGAAAATGTTGGTGTGCAGCCTTCTTGACCCACTGCAGTCCATATGCTGTAGGTACAGCCACATTATTGTTAGGGAGGGAATTCCTGAATTTTGCCCTGTGGCTGTGAAGGAACGGTGATACATTTCCAACTGAGGCACTTAAGTGGGCAAATGATACCCAATTCAACGCATTATCGGCCCACATGGTTCATATGGGTGAAGGATAAATGGCCTACCTGATAAGTTTCTTTATGCAGAGCAAGGATTAAATCCTTATTACAGTTCTACAATGAACTTAGAGCACATGGATTCCTGCAGAGCCAATTTGATCAGGTTTGAATTCTGGAGGGTAGTATTGTGGGCAGAGAAGTGGCAGGTAACATTTCTTGTATTCATTCACAGGATGTGGGCATCACTGGCTGTTCCAGCATTTATTACCCATCCTTAATTGCAGTGAGAGAGAGTGATGGTGAGCTGCCTTCATGAAGAACTGCTGTCCTGGGGATAGGGAGACTCACAGTGCTATGAGGAATGGACTTCCAGGATTTTGATCCATGACAGTGACGGAATGGCAATACAATAACAAGTGGGAAAGGGGTGAAGCTTGGAGGGGAACTCACAGGTTGTGGTGATCCCAAGCATCTGCTTCCCTTGTCATTCCAGTTTGTTGAAGTTTGGAAGGTGCTGTCAAAGGAGATTCAGCGAGTTACTGCTGTGCATCTTGTAGATGGTACACTGTGCATTGGTGGTCAGAGTCCTAAAGGTCTACAGCACAGTAAAAGGCCCTTTGGCCCATCATGTCTGTGCCAGTCAAGAGCAAGCACTCAACTATTCTCAACCCATAGCTTTGCATGCCTTGGCATCACAAGTGCACATCTAAATAGTTTTTCAATGTGATAAGTGTTTCTGCCTGTAACACCTTTACAAGCAGTAAGTTCCAGATTCCCACCACCCTCTGGGTGAAAAGATATTTCTTCACATCTCCTCCAAACCTACCGCCCTTTACCTTAAATCTATGCCCCAGATATTAATCCATTCACCAAAGGATAAAGGCTCTCTCTCTACCCTGTCTATGCCTCTCATAATTTTGTACATCGCAATCTCCTCTGCTCTAAGGTCTAACTACCTTTAACTACTCCAGTCTGTTCAATCTGTCTTCATAACTGAAACTCTCCAGCCCAGACAACATCCTGGCAAAAACCAAAAGAACTGCGGATGCTGTAATTCAGAAACAAAAATAGAAGTTGCTGGAAAAGCTCAGCAGATCTGGCAGCATCTGTGAAGAGAAAACTGAATTAACGTTTTGGGTCCAGTGGCCCTTCCTCAGAACTGCTTAATAAGTGGGCAGGGACTGGATCAGGGGAGAAAAGACTGAGTAGGAAGAAATGAGTTCTATGGGGCTGGAACAGGCAGAAACAATGGGTCTGCCTGGACAGTCCTGTTTGTGGCTTTTCAGAAGGAGGTAGAAGCTAGATGTGCAGGGTTGGGATACTATCAGCTTGGAAGCAGTAGGTGGGAAATCACTAGATGAAATGAGGCTAGTGTCCATAGTTGATACAATGGCCTGATGTGTCATGGTGCAGGGGGAGATAGAAGGAGGCATGAGAGCTGGCACTCAGCCTCTGCAATGTAGAGGTCAGTATACCAGACTACAACAGCACCATCCTTATAGGCAAGATTAATAACAAAGTTAGGGTTGGATCTGAGCCCACTGAGTGCAGTCAGTTCGGAGGGAGATAGGTTGGAATGGTTGATGGGGGTGGTGCAGAGAACATGAGGCGACCAATGTCACGTCAACAGTTGTCAATGAACAAGTCGAGTGCAGGTAGAAGGCCAGAAGGAGAGGGGCCAGTTCTGAGGAAGGGTCACCAGACCTGAAACATTAACATCCTGGTAAGTCTCCTGTGAACCCTCTCCAGTGGACTCTATAATGTGGACTCCAGAACTGTACACAATACTCTGTCTGTGGCCTAATCAATATATTTTTACAGTTGCAAACAAACCTCCCTACTCTTAAAATTTTTACCTAGGCTAATAAAGGTACGTATCCCATTTGCTTTCTTAAGCACATTATCTACCTGTCCTGCTACCTTAAGGGACCAGTGTATTTATACACCAAGGTTCCTCTGATCTTCAGTTCTTACCAGGGTCCTACTGTTCAATATGCATTCCCTACACAAATAGTGGAGTGAGTGAACGTTGAAGGTAATGGAAGGAGTATCAATCAAGCAGGCTGCTTTGTATTTCAATGGTGTTGAGTTTCTTGAGCATTAATGGACAGGCACACATCCAGGCAGGTGGGGAGCTCCTCAGGCTTTAACCTGTGTTTTGTAAATGTCAAGGAAAGTTACCCTCATTTCACCTTCTGGAATTCAGCTCTTTTGCTCAGTTTGAAACAAGGCTTTAATGAGGTCAGGCGCTGTGGTCTGCTGATGGTGCCTTTCTTCACTTTGCCGTTGATTAAGAGTGGAATGACAGGGTGGTAGTTAGCCAAGTTGAATTTTATACATTTTTGTGTACAGAATAAACAACAAATACTGACCTTCTTAGTGACACTCGCATCTCATGAAAGTATAAAAAAAACCTCTGACTGCCTGTGAGTCCTCCTGGTTCTTATGGCTTGACTGTAATGTGAGTCCTCTCACCAGGATATATATTGAAGTGAGCTTTGATCTCACCAGATCTCCTGGCACTGACATGGTAGAGATTTGAATCATTCCACAGATCTTGCTTAGTTTTTTTTTGCAGGCATGTTTTTCCCCAGGTTATTTGCATGAACAACAACTCTGGAAATGTGGATAGTCTTCAACACTTCACCCCACCCCTCTCATATGCTGTCACCACTTTAACATCAGCCATGAATCATAAAATCTCTACAGTGTGGAGGCAGGCAATTTAGCCCAGCAAGTCCACACCAACCCCCTGGGGGGCATCCCACCCAGGCTGGCCACCTACCCTCTCCTGGTAGTCCTGCATTCCCCATGGCTAATCTACCAGGCCTGGACACTATGGGCAATTTAGCATGTCAATCCAGCTAACCTGAACATCTTTGTGCCGTGGGAGGAAACAGAAGCAACTGGAGGAAACCCACACAGAGACAGAGACAATGTGCAGACTCCACACAGTCACCTATCAAATCAAACAGTCACAGTCACAATCAAACACAGGCCCTCAGTGCTGTGAGGCAGCAGTGCTAACCACTGCGCCACTGTGCCACTTTTCACTCTGTTTAAAGATTCTAAGTTCTGACCCTACTTTGGAGATCTGAGCATGGAATCTAATTACCATCAACTATCCCTAAGCAGTTTACAGCCAATGAAGTACTTTTTGAAAGTGCAGTCACTGTTATAATGTATTTAAATTGCACAAAGCGAAATCCTTCTAATGGCAAAATGATCATGACTGAATTTTCTGATATTGATTGAGGAATAAATATTGACCAGCAAGAATTCCCCAACTCTTCTTTGAAATAGTGCCACACAATCTTTTACATCTGTCAGAGAGCAGACGGTAATGATTTAACATTTTGTCTGAAAGGCATCACCTGCAACAGTGCAGCACTGCCTCAGTACTGCATTGGTGCATCATTGTAGACATGTGTCTTCTGGAATGGGATCTCAGTTCACAATCTTCTAACTCAGAGGTGAGAGTGCTGCTAACTGCTACACAGCAGGCACAGAAGAAAAGGAAAATCTCTCCCACCCAGTGTCATGGTCAACACCTATCCTTCATCAACACCTCTTTAGTGGGTCTTAGCATTATCGCATGCTGCTTATGGGAGCTAGCTGTATACAATTTAGTTGACATAAATACTGCATCTGTGACTAGCCTTCAAAATGACTTAATTGGTAATAGTTTTGGGACTTTCTCTGGCCATGGAAAGCGTGGCTTTCTTCTTTCCTAACAGTGTCAGTGTCTTCCACAGACGCCATTCTTCACCTCACTGAGCATGCACTTTACAAAGGTGATAAGTACGGGTAGTCATCACTCTCCTCCAGTGAGAAAGTCCTCCTGCTGGTTGGGAACAGTGGTGGTGGCAGACATGTGAGGAATGTGAGTGTGTAAGAGCTGTGTATATAGCTGCTAAAAGGTTTGCTCAGAGATGTGCTCAGAAACCATCAGTAGTCTTTCTGAAAGTATGGTCGTACCAGAGAGATTGGTAAAGAAAAAACCCATCAAGCTTTTCCTATTCTCTCAAATTGATAAACAAAGAAATTGTTGCTCTCAAGTGCACAATTGGATGTGCAGAGAGAACAACTAATGTCTCTATAGCCTTCCTTCATTTCAAGGCTGAACAGTCTTAGGCTCTGACCTCAAACTGAAACCTCTAAATGTTTCAATCCAAACTTTCTACATTAATGCACTATACATTCCATAGGAGCCAATTCAAAGTGATGGACCTCAAACACATTTCACATTGTATTGGTCAATGTAAACATTACAGTTTGATGGTTCAATATGATAGATTGATGAATCATGTTCATGTGTGCTCATCAATTTGTAATTGAGACCAGGAGCTGATGGAGAACATGTCTCTGGCCTTCTCTGGATGGAGTCAGAAAGCAAAAGTAAAAATATAATAAATAAACCATTGAACATCAATACAACAGGAGGCTGTGTAACACAATACTATGTGATATGTTACACCATGTCACTGAGTTGGCTTGGAGTTGGTGACTTAGTTATAGATCTGTCAAAATGTTGCTGCTAGTGGCTGTTCAAATTCAGACTGAATTAGATATCTATTTTGTTTGGAAGGATTTGAATTTCCCAGATAATGAAAAAATTGGAACTCTTGGAGGATCATATTGTGCAGTGGATCACGTGTCAAAGTCTAAAAGGATATTGTAAATGCCAGAATTTCATGAATGAGTTCAGTGTGCTTATGACGAGTTTCTTTGCAATGCTACAATTCTCATCTAACTCATGTATTGTTATTAATGAGAGGCACCAACTCTACAATGTGATCAAGGAATGGTGTTAGTGAAATATAGAACATCACTCAGCTGTAATGGACAAGGGGAAATTAGACTGAGCATTAGTCCATGGCAGGACTGACACGTAATAAACAAACTTTGAAAGGAAAGCTCAGTTATATAGCATAAGCAGAGGATATTGTTTAATTGGACTATGGTTGGTATGAGACTCAACAGGAACTGTTAATTGTTAATCATAATTAGCTGCTTAAAAAAAAACTGACCAGTTTGGTAGACTTTATTGATAAGGGTGTTAACATGAGGAATGCGGCAGTTACCTTGAACAAATGAGAAATATGATATATCAGTATCTGTGCCAGTATGATGCCAGGTATGTAGATCATACATCCTAATGACTGGCAGACTGTACGAAACAACTTATCTCTTTGACCACTAATAACAACCAACATGTCAATCAAGCTCAATGAGAAACAAAATAGAAATTGCTGGAAAATCTCAGCAGGTCTGGCAGCATCTGTGGAGTGAAAGCAGAGTTACCATTTTGAGTCGAGTGACCCTTCCTCAGAACTGGCTCAATGAGTTGTACTTACGAACTGCAGAATAATGTCCAACATTAGATGTAATTCTGCCACTGGACAAAGCTTATTCAATAATCCTGACTGTGCTAAAATTAAAATGGAAAGCAACTCAGGATTATCAGTCTGTTCTGTGGTTTTACATTAGTGGGTACTAAAAGTTACTAGAATCATTCAGCGTTGGCAAGAGGAATTAATCTATACATTACACCTTTCTCTTTTATGAAAATGGTTGTGGAGACTGCCAGTCCCTATTGCATTCACCATGACAACATTCTAAAAAGATCAGAATATTGCCAGTTAACACTTTCTTCCTCCATTGTCATGCTAACCATGGTCCAACCAATCAGCACCCTCTTCTCATGTTGTGTAAATTGGTGTTCCCTTTCAAAGTTTTCTCATGTGACAGTCCTGATTAGTGCAAGATGAAAAGTTTTGACCTACTCTCTGTTTTTATCAACTTTCTGTGCCACCAAGCATTTATTAGGGCTTGAACAGCAACATGATTTGGAGGAGAACTTGAGGGTGGTGTGGTTCCCAAATATCTGCTGCTCTTGTCTTTCTAGATGCAAGTGTATGTGAGTTTGGAAGATGCTGTCAAAGGAGCCTTGATGAATTTCTGCAGTGCATCTTTTGGATGGTATTCACTGCTGCTATTGAGCATCGGTGGTGGATGTTTGTGGATGTGGTGCTAATTATCTAGGCTGCTCTGTCCTGGATGGTGTCAAGCTTCTAGCATGTTGTTAGAGATGTACTCATTCAGGCAAGTGGGGGGTATTCCATCACACTTGTGCTTTTAGCTAGTGAACAGGCTTTGGGGAGTCAGGAAGTGAGTTACTCGCCGCAAGACCTAACCTGCCCTTGACCCCTGGGAATTCATTTTTCCCAGCACTATGCTATCTCTTTAATCAATATTGCTTCTCATCCTCCTTTCTTTCCTTCTCCACTTTATCTGAATGCCCCTGTATATCTGGGAATATTTAGTATATAATCCTGCCCATTTTATGAGTCAGTTCTCTGTTCAGTTCTCTGAGACATCTCAGAGACAACGTTCTATTTTCACATACAGCTCACCTACTCATTGCAACTTCATGCACTCGCATTCATCTAATTTAGGCCTTATTTCAGCGGCACTTACCCTGACACGAGTTGGGGTGGCATGGTGACACAGTGGTTAGCACTGCTGCCTCACAGTACCAGATGCCTGGGTTCGATTCCACCTTCGGGCGACTGTCTGTGTGGAGTCTCCTCCGGGTGCTCTGATTTCCTCCAACAGTCCAAAGATGTGCAGGTTAGGTGGATTGACTGTGGGAAACATGGGGTTAGAGGGATAGGGTAGGGGGGTGGATCTGGGTGGGATGCTCTTTAGAGGGTCAGTATGGGCCAAATGGCCTGCTCCCACACCAGAGGGATTCTACTCTATGATTCGTCACCATTTCCTATGCTATTGTCCTTCTTCATTCTCCATGCACATTGGTTTTCCTGATGTTACCTCCCAGTTTCTGAGTCCTTACAAAATTACTTGTGCCCCTCCTCAACAGCAAGGTCAGCAATCCTGCAAGGTCAGTGGCCCAGTTCAGGAACAAACAGTTCAGCCTTCACAGGTCACAACTTCAACAACATCAGTCCCAACTTCAAAGGAATCTAACTCTCTCCTACTATATATTCATCTGCCATTACATCCTAGTTCTGTACTCACGAGTACCTTGGAGCTTCTGATGCTAGGGTCTTCCCTAGCTGCCTAAATTCTGACTGTGAAACCCCTTCCCTCTTTTTACTAATTTTGCTGATATTGATAAAGACCACAACATCTGTGTGGCCTGCTGACTCAGTGGTTAGCACTGCTGCCTGACAGCGTTAGGGACCCGGGTTCGATTTCACCCTCAGGCAACTGTCTGTGTGGAGTTTGTACATTCTCCCCGTGTCTGCATGGGATTCCTCCGGGTGCTCCGGTTTCCTCACACAGTCTAAGGATGTGCAGGTTAGGTAGATTAGCCATGGGAAAGGCAGAGTTAGAGGGTTGGGGGGGGGTTCTGGGTGGGATGCTCTTCGGGCGGTCAGTATTGACTTGATGGGCCAAATGGCCTGCTTTCACACTGTAGAGATCCTATGATCCCTTCCACCTCTGAGTGCTCTGCCAGTGACATCTTTGACAATGGCACCAGGGAGGCCATGCACATGAATTCACACCTGTAGAACCCATCTGGTTCACTAACATCCTTTAGGGAAGGAAACTGCCATCCTCATCTGGTATGGCCTATATGTGACTCCAGACCCATAGCAATGTTGTTAATCTCTTAACTGCTCTCTGAGATGGACAGCAAATGCTGGCCTAGCCAGTGATGCTTTCATTCTGTGAATGAATAAAAAAAAAGTGGCTGCAGAAATGCCTATTAAATCTGCTTTCACTATTCCTTTTCAAATTATCCTGCTCCTTGCTATAATTCCACAAGAAAGATGAAAAAGTGACATAAAGAGGTTGCAGACAGATATACATTGGTTGAGCAACAATTGAAGACAAAAATCTGGCAGATGGAATATTATGTGAGAAAATGTAAAGTTGTTCACCATGATAGGAAGGATTAACAAAAACAGTCTCTTTCAGATTTGTTTTAAATGTTGTAATTGTACCCGTCTTCACTACTTCCTCTGACAGCTCATACCATACACACACCACCATCATCATGAAAATGTTGCCCCTTAGGTCTCTTTTAAATCTTTCCTCTCTCACCTTAAACCTTATCCAAGGTCACCCCTCAGCCTCCTGACCAGCCAGGGTAAAAGACCCCAGTCTATTCAGCCTCTTCTTATGAAATGTATTCCCTATATGAAATTTCAAGCACAAACTATGCAGGCATGATCTCATTGAATGGAGAGTAGGCTTGAGGGGCCAAAGGGTCCACTTCTGCTCCAATTTCCCATGCTTATACCTTTGCATTTTTAGATGTCCCTCCTCTTGTAGTCACATAAAGCTCACGATTGGTGCAATGACTCATGTGGAGCTTCTATTGGTAGTATCATGGTTCACATGTCATTGCAGAGCATGTAGAGGGCAACCAAATTTGAGAAGGATATTCCATCAGAGTCAACCTGGTTCATCTTGTCCAACTTGATTGGAGTTGCAACGCAGTGATGATGTTACCTCTGTATCAAACCCTCCATTACCAGAGCAGGACAGAGGATGTTCTGCAATCCACTTCCAAATAAAGAAAACAGTAAATACACCAGGCTCGTGATCATCAGTTTGAGTCATCAACTTAATGTTGTTTTATCAAGGCTTTAAATGACTGTTAAAAATATAAGCAGGACATTCAGCCATGTCAGGCATCACCAGTTAACCCAAAAGGTCTTTCTCAGCCCAACTCTTGAATCACAGTGAAGAAAAAACTTCTGTTCTGAGGAAATGTCACCTGACCTGAAACGTTGACTCTGATGTTTTCTAAAAAGATGCTGCCAGGCCTGCTGAGCTTTTCCAGCAACTTCTGTTTTTGTTTCTGATTTACAGCATCTGCAGTTCTTTCAGTTTTCTTGGATTACAGTCTTTAGCTAGTGATCACAAGCAGGCATGATCAATATTGTAGCTTTTTCCGTTCACAAAGACAGGAAGCTATTGATTACCTAAGCAATGCCTAAAATAAGATCTTTATTGAACAACGTTTGGTTTATCCTGCTTATTAATGCAATGGTTCCTAAAAGAACTGAGGCAGGAAATGATCTGAATGTTTTTTGAAAAGCCAGATCCTTCAGCTGTTAATCAAACTGTTAAAAACAAAGAAAGCAGCAATGTTTGATTACATGGTGACCTTGTGGATATCAACATTGCAGCCAAACTCATATTTAACATTTTCCAGTATGTATCACACAGCTGCCACATGAATTAAAATAGTAGGTTTCATCAATCAGAGCACTTTTCACAAAAATTGCCTGTAGTTTGTAACTACCACTGAGAGCATCTTACTGAGTAAATGATGGCTGTATTAGAATTAGATTTAATTGTCACGTGTGCTCAAGTATAGGAATGCAAGAGTACAATGAAAAGTGTACAAAGTCACCATTCGCTAGTGTTACATTGGTTACAAAGCCAGAATCTTTAAAAACCACAGCAGAAATAAAAGCCAAACGGTAAGAAAAAGAACATCCTGGATCTTAAAGACTAAGTCTTATCTTGATAAAATTGTTTGGAACTACTGGTACAGACACCCTGGCTATCCATGGCCTGGAGCCTCGGTCAGTCTGTGAGTCTCACACCGATCACCAGGATGTGCTGTGTTCTTGCTGCTGGCACATCCTCCAATCACTGGAGAAACTTATCCTCCGCTGCCACTACCACAGGCCCTGAATGCAGATAGGAACCACGTCCTTGCTGCTGCTGTTACCTCCAGCTGCCGGGAGCCTGCTGCCATTCCACTCGTGGCCTGGTCTCACTGCCAATACCGTGCTGCCACCACCTCCAATCATCAAGAGGATCTCAGGCAGCACTGCATCGACCACCACCTCGGGCTGCCAGGAGACTGCCATCAATCCACACACGGCCTGCTCTCACTGCCCTACCGAAGCCGCCAATTAACCCGCTGCAAAATGCCATAAAGCAAATAAAAATGAGAAGAAATAACAGAAGAAAAGAAAGAAAAAGCAAAAAGAGAAAGAAAGCAGACAGGAGTGGACAAGCCCAGGCTCAGGAGGCTGCACACAGCCATGTTACTTCGCTGCCAAGTAATAACAATAAGTAATGAGGCTCACCGGGTGGAACAACAAATCCCTTCTGAGCCAGTCAGCAGATCGACAAGTGGGAAATAGACCACAGCATGTTGCAGACTGGAATGTGTTACACTTGGGAAACATAGACCAACTAATTTTACAGCCACTGATTTGTTCAATCACATCCTCAGCTCCAACTTTGGTTCCTTTATCCCCGATAAAACCATTACCTTCTCTTAATCCATTCTTGTATCACCATCACTTCCATTAAGGTCAAGGTGTATGGACTTGCAAGGATATGGCAAAGAGTTGGTTTATCAGATCTCATATATCAGATTCCATTCTTCTCTGTGAAAACACTTCACGTTTCCTGTTTCGTCCTGAAACGTAGGATAAACATTGGCTACTTTTCTCTGTTGAAAATTGTGAACTACACCCTCTATCCCATTTGGTACAGTGGTATATGTTTTGGAGGGAGCTATCCTAGAATATTTGTGCACTCAACACAATGGACAATGTTCTCCGTGTGAATGCAGGACTTTGTTTCAACAAGAAATCTTTGGTGTTTGTTGCGACTAAATACTTTTTTTTACATTTGTTCGTGGGATATGGGCATTTTGCCCAACCCTACTGCCCAGAGGGTGGTTATGAGTCACCACGTTGCTGTGGTTTTGGAGTCATAAGCAGGTCCAGACCAGCTGAGGATGGTAGATTTCCTTCCCCAAAGGACATAGACATGGAAGTCAATGCTGAGGACTCCCAGGGCAACTCCCTCCCAACTGTATATCATTGTGCCACCAGCCTTGCTGGATTTGTCCTGCGAATGTGAAAGGACATACTCAGGTATAGTGGCATCTGGGACATTGTCTATAAGGTATGATCCCATGAGAATACTCAACAACACTTTAGAAGCTTGACACCATCCCATTTGACTGGCACCACATCCACAAACATCCAACCCCTCTACACCGACACTCAGCAGAAGCAGTGTGAAACATCTAAAAGAGGCACTGCAGAAATTTGCCAAGGTTCCTGAGATAGCACCTTCCAAAACACCTTCCTAGCTTACTTCCATCTAGAAGGACAAGGGCAGCAGATCCATGGGACAACCAGCACCCGCAAATTCTTCTCTAAGACACTCATCATCCTGACTTGGAAATATATCGTCGTTCCTTCAGTGTCACTGGGTCAAAATCCAGGATCGCACTCCCTCATGGTATTGTGGGTCTACTCATGGATGACAACGGTTCAAGAAGGCAGCTCACAACCACCTTCTCAACAGCAACTGGGGATGGACAGTAAATGCTGGCCAGCCAACGACATCCACACCCCATGAGTGTTGAGGACTCCCATGGCAGTTCCCTCCTGACTGTGCGCCAGTGCTGTGCTGCTGCCACCTTTCCTTGGTCTGTGCTGTCGGTGGGACAGGATACATCCAGCGATGCTGATGGTGGTGTCTGGGACTTTGTCTGTAAGGTATGATTCTGTGAGTATGACTATGCCAGGCTGTTGCTTGACTAGTCTGTGGGACAGCTCTCCCAATTTTGGCACTAACCTCCAGATGTTAGAAAGGAAGTCTTTGCACGGTTGACAGGTCTGTGTGTACCATTGTTGTTTCCAATACCAAGTTCAATGCCGAATAGTCCATCCGGTTTTACTCCTTTTAGAATTAACTGCAAACTGTTCGGCCCTTTGAAGCATTTGATTATCATCTGAAGATTCTGGCATTTTAAGTAGTTCACAATGTTTCCTGCCTGAGGCCTCGTTGGAAATATTATTCAAAGATCAGGATAATGAAAGCCTCTAATTGCCTTCATCTGTAGGCCTACTTTGGCCTCATTCAATAATCATCGTATTTTGAGCAGCATTGAGTTCACTGAAAGGAATTGAGGCTATCATAGTTCCAAATCTTTTATTCATTAACAGGTTGAGGGCATTGCTGGCTAGGCAGCATTTATTGCCCAGCGGGTAGTTAAGAACCACCTACATTGCTGTGGGTCTGGAGTCGCATGTAGGCCAGACCAGGTAAGGATGGCAGTTTCCTTCCCTAAAAGACATTAGTGAACCAGATGGGTTTTTCCTCAACAATCAACAATGGATTCATGGTCATCATTAGACTCCTAATTCCAGATATTTTATTGAATTCAAATTCTACCATCTGCCATGGCAGGATTTGTAATCAGGTCCCTAGAAAGTTATCTGGGCCTCTGGATTAACAATCCAGTGATAATACCACTAGGCCATCACCTCCCCTTCTCAATATCGCTACTTGACGGAGGTGAGGTGAACCTCAGGTTAGACTTAACAACAGTTCTCTCTCTCTCTAATGAGAGAACAGTCCTCTGATACTATGGAGACTGTTACCTGTGTTGGAATTAGCAGCCAAGCCTTATATACTTCAACAATGTATTGAGTTGTCCTCCATGGTGCTATATAAAGGCTAGCCTGTCTTTTCCATAGGAGAACGCCTTCCATTTCTCCATATCGTTATGACCATTTTATACCATTGAAAAGGAATGAAATGTGGATGGATGAGTTAGTAAGTTTGCAGATGACACAAAGATCAGTGGAGTTGTGGATAGTGTAGAAGGTTATCAAAGGATACAGCAGGATGTAGATCAGATGCAGAAATGGGTGGAGAAATGGCAAATGGATTTTAATCTGGGCAAGTGTGAGGTGCTGCACTTTAGGAGATCAAACATTATGGAAATATATACAGTTAATGGCAGGACCCTGAATAGCATTGATGTACAGAGGGATCTTGAAGTTCAAGTCCATAGCTCCCTGAAAGTGGCCACACAAGTAGATAGGTTGGTAAAGAAGGTGTGTGGTGTTCTTGTCTTTTTTGGTCAGGGCATTGAGTACAAGAATGAGGATGTCATGTTGCAGCTTTATAAGACTTTGGTTAGGCCACACTTAAAGTATTGTGTTCAATTCTGGTTGACATGCTACAGAAAGTATGTGAAGGCTTTGGAGATGGTTCAGAAGAGGTTTTCTAGGATGCTGCCTGGATTAGAGAGACTAGAAAAACTCAGGTTGTTTTCTCTGGAGTAGTGGAGGCTGATGGGAGACTTGATATAAATCTATAAAATTATAAGGTGCATAGATAGGGTTGACAGTCGGAATCTTTTGAAATGTCTAACAGTCGGGCGCGTACATTCAAGGTAAGAGGGGAAAGTTATGAGAGGCAAGTGTTTTACCCAGAGTGTGGTAGGAGTCTGGAACGCACTGCCAGGTGTGGTAGTGGAGGCAGAACCAATAGGGGCATTTAAGGGGCTTTTAAATAAGCACAGGAATATGTAAGGTTTGGAGTGGTATGGATTAATGGCAGGCAGAAGGAATTAGTTTAATTTGGCTTCATTTTCGGCACAACATTCTGGGCTGAAGGGCCCTGTCTTGTGGTGTTCTATGTTCTTTTTTTTATGTTCTAAATCTACTTGTTAAATGTACTTAGAGAGATCCTGTGCTTCAAGCACTGAAACCATTCAGAGATGAGCTCATACTTCACAACAAATAGATTGAGTAACAAACACCAGACCAATATAATCGGCTTGTTACACGTGATATTTGATTTTGGAGTGGAAGATAGTGGGCAGGAGTGACAGTCCAAACCAAAATTGAGTTGAAATGCTGCTTTATTTTCTTCTACTTTCCAGAACCAAAAGTAATCTTGTTTACTCATCCAGAAATACTGGCACACAAAGGCACCTGAGATTCAAGGGAGATTTCCATCTCCCACAAATGATCTTCAGAAAGAAGGCTGAGCGATACTCTTCGTAAACAGATGCCTCTGTGAATGTTTTCTTAAGCAGGAATAGTCATTAGTGATGGGAATGCAGAACAAAGATCCCTCTGCACTGTCTCCACCGCCCATTCCCACGACAGGTAGAGCACAGGATTAGATATAGAGTAAAATCTCCTTCTACACCGACACCATCAATAAGTCCCAGGACAGGGACCGATGATGTTAGATGCAGAGTAAAGCTCCCTCTCTTCTGTCTCCATCAAACACTCCCAGGACAAGTAGAATTATGAGAGACAGTTGAAGGATTCCACTGACACAGCCCCAGGTTCTGCTGGTCACCGGTGAGATAGGAGGCTTTCACAGTGACCTGTTGAGTTTCTCCAGCACTTAACTGTTTTTATTTCAGATCTCTAGCATCCACAGTGTTTTGCTTTTATTCAATTAATCAGGGATTCCTCTTCCCAATGGCATCCAGTGATCCTCCTTCAAAATGAGTGAAGGACAGCCTTACTCAACATCCTGTCATTTGGACGTGAAACTTGAATTTATTTTTGGTTCTTTCATGGAATTTAAGTGTCGATGACTGGGCCAGCATTTATTGTCCGTCCCTATTTGCCCTTGAGCAGATGGTAATAAGCTGATTGCTTGTAGACCATGTGATGTGGGAACACTCTTACTGCTATTGGAAATTCCAGGATTTTGACCTTCCTGCAAAAAGAGATGTGATATAACTGATAGTGGTGGAGATCAGCTCAAGTAAAGTGTGAATGTTACTGAACTAATAGGTGGTCTCATTGTTTTAAACACAGATCAATGCCTCCTTGGAAGAACAGGAATTTGTGGAAGCTTGGGCCGAGAAAGCAAAAGAATTTTACAACATCAAGGACAAGTTCAATGATGCAAGCTTGACGAAGATCATCAATAAAATTGGTGTCCTGGGCCCTGCAAATCTCCCACCTAATGAAAGGAAAAAGGTAATTTTCTGATTATGAAAACAGCCCTGTCATCTCAGGCTTCTGGTGGTTTCATTAATACCACAAATATATACTCCAAACGTCAGGGTCCTCTGCAAAACAAGCTAGAAATCAATGTTGTAAATACTCAGATATTGTAAGTGGATGTGTTTTCTGCTGGGTTTAGAAACAGTTGCTCCCTAAGAACATAAAATGTAGGAGTAGGTATCCCAGCCTCTTCAATACGCTCCACTCTTCACTACAGTCATGACTGACCTTCTGCCTCAATTCCATTTTCCTGCCCATTATACATATTGTTTGAATCTCTGGGACATCAAGCATCTGTCTATCTCAGCTTTGAATATATTTTCCCTTTGGTGTACAGAATCCCAACAATTCTGAGTGAAGAAATATTTTTTCTTCTCAATGCAAATTCTTTAGTTCCTAATGCCCCAGATTCCTCAACCAAGGAAAACAACAACTCAATGCCTATCAATGAAAGTACCTTCTTCCCAAAAAATTTGAGAGTAAAAAGTGATCCCAATCCTCAGGCTTACAAATTCTTTTGCTAACTTTATAAACATTTCACTTTGATTTAATACAATGTTTCACTTAACTCGCTGCACTCCATACTTCCAAGTCCAACCCCAATCTTGTTATCAAACCAGCTAAGCACCCACTCCCAGACACTCCCTCCTACCCCCCCGGATGATGACCCCACCACTGAACATCAAGCTGTAGTTTCCAGGACTGTCACTGACCTCATCTCCTCTGGAAATCACCACACCCACAGCTTCCCACCTCAGTTCCCCAACCCTGCACAGCCCACTTCTACCTCCTTCCCTAAATCCACAAACAGGACTACACTGACTGACCCATCATTTTAGTTCATTCCTGCCCCACTGAATTGATTTCTTCCTATCTTGACTCTAGTCCCTCCTCCCTTGTTCAGTCTCTTCCCACTTACTTCATGATTCTTCTGATGCTTTGCGTCAGTTCCACAATTTCCAGTTTTCTAGTACAAACAAATGGATGTGCAATCCCTCTATATGCCTGTTCCCCATCAGGATGATCAGAAAACTCACTGATTCTTCCCTGAAAAGAGGCCTGCACAGTTTCTGTCTATCACCACCCCCCTCTTGTTCTCATGTTGAACAATTTTGCCATTAACTCATTTCATTTTCTCCAAGTCAAAGGTGAGGCCCTGGCTATCTGCACAAGACACAGTTGTGGCTCTCTCTTGTGGGGCATGTGGAATATTCTGTGTACCAGTCCTACCCACCTACAACTCTTTCTCCGGTACATCGAAGAGATCTTTGGTGCTGCTTCCTGATCTCATCAGAAGTGGATAAATTTATCAGTTTTGCTTCCAATTTCCATCCTTCTCTTGCCTTAATCTGGTCCATCTCTGACTCCTCTCTTCCCCTCCTTGACATCGCTGTTTCCATTTCTGAGGATAGGCTGGCTACCCAAATCCATTGCAAACCTAATGACTACCACAGTTACTTTGACTATAAATCCTCATGCCCTGCCTCCTATAAGGATTCCATTCAATTCTCCCAGTTTTTCCATCCCCATTACGTCTGCCATGATGCCACCTTCAACCGGTCGCCTCTGACATGACCTCCTTTTTCCTCAACTGAGAATTCCCCACCCCTCCCCATTGTGGTTTAGCCATAACTAACCCATATTCAACACTTTCACCCTCATCCTTTCCCTCTCTTTCCCAGAGCAATGGTAGGGTTCCCCTTGCCCTTACTTTCCACTCTACTAGACTCCATATTCAAAGGATCATCCTCTGTCATTTCTGCCACATTCAGTAGGATGCCACCTCCAAACACATCTTCCCCTCCCTTCCACTGTCAAGATCCCATAGGGACTATTCCCTCCATGCTACTCTGGTCCACTCATCCATCCTTCCTAACATGTTATCTAGACAACCCCCACCCCCCCCCCCCTCCCTCATCCCCCATAGGCACCTTTCCATATGATCACACAAATTATAATACTTGTCCATTCACCTCCTCCATCCTCACTGTTCAAGGCCCCAAGCACATTTTCCAGTCAAGCAGCATTTCACTTGTATTTCTTCCAATCCAATCTGCTACATTTGCCATTCACTGTGCAGTCTCCTTTACGTTGGTGAGACCAAACACTTTGTGGAACACCTCCGCTCTATCCTTAAGAATGACCCTGACCTCCCATTTGCTTACCATTTCAATAAAGTACCTTGCTATCATGCTAGCATTCCTGTCCTGGGCCTGTTACAATGTTCCAACAAAATACAACACATGCTTGAGGAACAACAAATCACTTTCTGCTTAGGTACTTTACAGCCTTGAAGTCTCAATATTGAATTCAGACTGCGTACTGTCTATTCCCCATTTTTTTAATGTTCTCTGCCCCAAACAGCCTTGTCTTGTTCATGTCTTGTTTACTTTGCTTACAGTAGAGAGGTCCTTTCACACCATATTTTACACCCATTTTACATCATTCTTTCTCCACCAATATGAGCAACCTCTTTTTTTTGACCATTTTGCTATTATTACATAGTCTTCTCTTAATCAGCACGGTTGGATCACATTTTCTTTTTCATGATTTTCATGGCTCAATGAAATTTAAATTTATTGTAACTCAGGTATTAATCCTTGGAGTGCTAGCCATTTTTTGTACACTGTCGTACCTTTGAATGGACTTTCCCAAACCAGCACAACCAACATGTGCATCAAACCTTTCTGGTTTCCTTTGTTAAAATCGAAGATCCTATTTTCTGTTTGAAATACATCACTTTATGGAAAGTTCTATAATTTTATGGCCACAGTTCTCAGTTTTGGGAGTAACATATTAACATGAATAGAGAATTGGCTAAGTAACAGGAAACAGATTCAGGATAAATAGGTTGCTTTCAAATTGGCAAACTGTAACTTGAGGAATCCCACAGGGATCTGTCTTAACTAACTATGTTGATATTAATAGCTCATATGAAGTATTGGACTGCATTGTAGCCAAATTGCCTGATGATCCAAGGACAGATGGAAAAGTAGGACTGAGTTGGCTCAAGGGACTGTGTTTTCAGCATGGAGTCAGGAACTAGGAATTGGACCCTTTCCCAATGGCATGACCCTACCTCCTAGCTGGCAGTGTCTACCAAAAGATCTACATGGGGGTGAAACAGGCATGGGGTGAGATTGAGAGCTGCTCCTGCTGCAGCAAGCCTAAGGTGTAGACAGAGGCAGGCAAATGCCAATTCAGTCAGATTAAACAGACCCCATCCCTTCATTGGAACATTAGCCCAGCTCTGGAGATTAGTGTGAGGCCCATTAACCCTCACCCGCTAATGCCACTCACCTCCATTACTCTACTCTCTAATACCACATTCCTCCCAACACCTCCATATTCACTTGGCCCTACATGACACCTCACACCCATAAGAGATTCAGAAGAGATTTTCCAGGATGTTGTCTGAAATGGAGAGTTTGAGTTATAAGGAGAGGCTGGGACTTTTTTCACTGGAGCGTAGGAGGTTGAGAGGTGACCTTATAGAGGTTTATAAAAAAATGAGGGGTATAGATAAGGGCAGGTTAATTTTCCCTCAGGTGGGAGATTTCAAGACTATGGAGCGTATTTTTAAGATGAGAGGAGAAAAAAGGCATGAGGGGCAATTTTTTTACACAGAGGGTGGTTCATGTGTGGATTGAACTTCCAGAGGAAGTGATGGATGTGGGTACAGTTACACTGTTTAAGAGACATTTGGATATGTAGATGAATAAGAAATGTTTGGAGGGATATGGGCCAAGCGTAGGCAGGTGGGACTAGTTTAGTTTGGGATTGTGTTCGGGATGGACTGGTTGGACTGAAGGGTTTGTTTCCATGCCGTATGACTCTATGACTCTATAACATACATAATAGTATATGAGTTAGGAGTAGAAGTAGAACATTCAGCCTTCAATCCTACTCCAGGTTTCAATATGATGATGGTTGATTTGTTTGTGTACGTATTCATCATAGATCATCATCATAGAATCATCATAGAATCCCTACAGTGTGGAAATAGGCCCTTCGGCCCAACAAGTCCACACCGACCCTCAGAGCACCCCACCCAGACTCATTCCCCATAACCCACCTGCATATCTGCACATCCCTGAACACAATGGGCAATTTAACATGTTCTATATTTCCATTTTGTGCCTAATAAATGTTGATTCCTTTGCCTAACAATGAATCTATCTATTTGCACCTCAAACTATTTAATAATCCTACCTAAACAGCCTTTTGAGGCAGTGAGCTCCAAAGTCATACAATTGTCTGAGAGAAGAATTGATTTCTTCCTATCTTGACTCTACTGCCTCCTCCTTTTATCAGTCTCTTCCCCCTTATATTCGTGATCCTTCATTATTTTAGACTCCAATGCACATAAGCCTAACCTGCTCAACCGTTCCTGATAAGAAAATCCGTCCATACCCAGGATCAACCTAGTAAACCTTCTCTGGACTGACACCAATGCCAACGTTTCTTTCCTTTGATAAGAAGACCAAAACTTTTCAGAGATAGTAAGAACTGTCGATGCTGGAGTCTGAGATAACACAGTGTGGAGCTGGATGAACACAGCAGGCCAGGTAGCATCAGAGAAGCAGGAAAGCTGACGTTTCGGGTTGGGACTCTTCTTCAAAAAACTATTCAGAGTTTTCCAGCTGTAATCTAACTAACGCCTCGTTTAGTTTTAGCCAAACTTGACTATTTTTATACTCCATTCCCTTTGAAATAAAGGCCAACATTCCATTTGCCTTCCCTATTACCTGCTGGACTTGTATGCTAAATTTTTGTGATTCGTAACACAAGGACTCCAAGAAATGGTTGAGCACGTTGAGCTTATACTCATTGACGTTTGGAAGAATGAGAGGTGATATTACTGAAATATGAAAGATTCTGAGAGGGTTTGTCGGGGTAAATGCTGAGAAGGTGTTCCCTCTGATGGAGAAATGTAGAATTGGAGGACACGGGTTCAAAATAAGGTCCCCCTTGTTTCAAGGTGGAGATGAGCAAGAATTTCTTCTCTCAAAGAATGCAAATCTTTGGAATTCATTGCCCCAAGTCATTGACTATATTCAAGGTTTAGATTGACAGGCTTTTGAACAACATGGGTGTCGATGTTTATGGGGAACAGGCGAGAAAATGGATTTAAGGGAAAGAGCAGATCAGCCAATGATGAAGCAGTTTTAATGGGTTTAATGGTCTGCTCTCGTTTTTATTTCTTCAATTCTTATAACATACTAAGAGTCTGTACTGAATGATTTAATAACTATTGATAGCCATAAATACCAGTCACATCAAGAAGCCCTGTAGCTGTAGCTCTGTAATCCTTATCATGTGTTCCAACCAGATTGACAAGCACTTTCCTGTCCTTGCAACATCACAAAATGTTTTGTAGCTGATTACTTTTCAAGTATCATTATTGTTAAAGAAGCAAATGGAACAGTTAACCAACACCAATTTGCCATACACAGAAAATTCAATACTCTGTTTTTAATGGAGTTGATTTGTGGGAGGAATATTGGCTGGGACATATGGAAATGTCCTTGACTTCCTTCAAGGAGTGCCTTGAGATCTTTTACTTTGGTATAAGGCGCTGACTGGATTACAGTGAAGTATCTTATCAAAAGCACAGCCCCTCTGGCAGTACAGTACTCTCTTAGTACTGCACTGGAAGGATAACCTAGATTACATGTTGGATTGGGTCTTGAACTCATACCTTTCTGACTCAGATGAAAGAGTTATACTGATGTATGATGGAAGCTTCAGCAAGAAAGCTTCGAGTCTGGTGTTTGTCCAGCATTAACTCAGGAAAATGAGTGAAGGTACATTTCAGAAACATACCCATAAATTTGTGGGCTCATTTGGTCCATATAATTGTAGCAGCACAGAAGCTAGTGGAGGTCAAATGACATGGATTTCTGTACTTATTTCCTGTCTATAATGACCTGGGAACATTCATGTTTGTGGCTCCACTCTGCCTCCTGCCGGTGATCTATGGCTCTTCCCTTAGGAGTGGAAAGTGTTGATCAATTTGTGTTTCTTTACAGTACAACACCATCCTGAGTGAAATGGACAACATTTATTCCACTGCTAAGGTGTGTCCACCAAATCAACAGACCTACTGCTGGTCTCTCGAACCTGGTAAGTCGAGTAGGGCATGAAGTGAGGGGCTATAATGTGAGAAGAAATATTGAACAGACTCACCACTGTGTGCACATATGGTGCCCCGAAGTGAGTATCCTCCTACACACCTTGGGAGCAGACTAATGTACTCACTTCTCTACTTTCATTTTTAGGCTGAGGGTGCCAATCTGCTGGAATACACACATTGGGAAGGAAGTTTCAGTAAGGATTATGGGATATAGGCTGAGTCTTCCAGTGTTTCAATCCTTGATCCAAAAGACAGCTGCTGGTAAATCTTGATCAAGAAGCGTACTGAGATGGAAGACAGGCAGTAACTGGATTGAATAACTCATCACGTAGTACAGACATGAGGGGCAAAATGGGTAGTGGAGTGATATTTCCGAAGATAAGGAGCTATGAGAAGGGTATTGAGTGGAATGTTCCAGTTATAATGTGCATTGTTGAGTGTCCATAAGATGTGCCCACATCTGGCAGTGCCAAGAAGTACAAAATTAAGCATGGTCTCTAATTTTGGAGACATGAATTACAGGATAGGACACTCAAAGATTATCTGGACCCCATTGTCGATTGTGACATTTATAATGAAGAGAGGGAAATGACAGAAAAATAACTAAAAAAAATACAGAAAATATCCGGGAAATACTAGGAGACCAAGGGATCTGTAGAATATAGAAACTTCAATAATTTAGGATTATGAAAGTGGTAAAAAGAAGTTGACTGGAGAATTTAACAGGATTGGAAGCTGATAAATCCCTTGGAACAGATATGTTTCATCCCTGAGTGTTGAAGGTGATGACTAGAAAGATAATGGTAGCATTGCTGGTAATCATTCAAAATCCTATAGATTCTAGAAAGGAACAAAAACAAATTTGCTGTAAAAGCTCAGCAGGTCTGGCAGCATCTGTGAAGGAGAAAACAGAGTTAACGTTTTGAGTCTGGTCACGGCAGTTCTTTTCGTTTTTATTTAGATTCTAGAAAGGTTTCTGTAAGCTGGGGAGCAGCAAATCTAACCCCAATACTTAAGAAGGGAAAAAGAAAGAAAATGGACAACTACAAACCTGTTCATTGGACTTCCGTAATAAGAAAAATGTTGGCAACAGCCATAAAGGATATGATAACTTGACATTTGAAGAGAATAGTAAAACTGCGCAGTGTTAATATGGATTTATGACAGAAAAACATCAATTGTTATGGAGTCATACAGCAAACCCTTTGGTCTAACCAGTTCATGCAAACCATAATCCCACCTGTGCTTGGCCCATCCCTCCAAACATTTCTTATTCATGTACGTATCCAAATGGATTTTACAGATAGTTCTCTTATAACGCAATAGTTGCATTCTTGCACGACCTCGCATTATAGGGAAATTGCTATAGAAAATCATGATACCTATACAGCAGAAAGTTTGTGTTCTACTAACAGCGTCCACTATTCATCAATGGTGTTACAGCCAATTCTCATTAACGAAACACGCGTTATAGCAGAACTACCTGTAAATGTTACTCGCATCCAACACTTCCTCTGGAAGTTCATTTCACACAGGAACCACTCTCTGTGTTAAAAAAATTGCCTCTCATGTCTTTTGTAAATCTTTCTCCTCAGTTTAAAAATATGACCCCTAGGCTTAAAATCCCCCACCCTAGGGAAAAGACATCTGCAATTTACTTTATCTATAACCCTCATGATTTTGTAAAACTCTATAAGGTCACCCCTCAATTTCCAGTGAAAAAATTCTAGTCTTTCCCGCTTCTCCTTATAACTCAAACCCTCCATTCCCAGCAACATTCTGATAAATCTCCACTGAACCCTCTCCAGCTTAGTAATATCAAAGACCACACGACACCAGGTTATAGTCCAACAGGTTTATTTGAAAACACTAGCTTTTGGAACGTAGCCCCTTCATCAAGCTAAGTTCCAAAAGCTTGTGGTTTCAAATAAACCCATTGGACTATAACCTGGTGTCGTGTGATTTCTGACCTTGTCCACCCCAATTCAAAACTGGCATCTCCATCTCACAGCTTAATAATACCCTTCCTATAACAGGGTGACTGTTAGAAAGATTTTGGCTTCTTGAAGATGTTACTTGCAGCATTGGTAAGGGAATATAAATGGACGTGGTGTATTTAGAATTTCAGAATGTTTTTGATTAGGTCCCACACACGAAGCTGGCAAATAAAATTAAAGTGTATGGGATTACTGGAAAGGTATTAGTATGATTTTGAGAAATAGTTAACAGACTGAAAGCAGACAGTATGAATGAGTGAATCATTCTCAGATGGAAGGCTGCGAATAGTGAGATATCACAAGAGTGAGTGCTAGGCTCACAGCTCTTCACAATCTTTCTCGAAGATTTGGATGTGGAGATCAATTGTAATATTTCCAAATTTGCTGATGGCAATAAATTAGTTGGGAAAGTGAGCATCCATCCTGTTTCTGGATGAAATCCTTTCCATCCTTGGATCACATTGAGTTGATGGAGCAAATGGCCATTCTGTTAAAGAGTAGGTAGCCTCCATTCTTCTTAAGATGATGCAAGGAGCCTCCAAGGCTAAGTGAATGGACCAAGACATGGGTAGGTGGAATATAATGTAAATACATGTGAAGTTATTCACTATAGTAGAAATAACAGAATTCAAAATATTTCTTTTATGGTGACAGGTTGGGAAGTACAGGCATCCAGAGGGATTTGGATGTTCTTGTTGATGAGTTGCCAAAGGTTTCCATGAATATGCAGCAAGCATTAGCAAGGCAAACACAATGTTGGTATTCATTGCAAGGAGATTTAAAGACAAGGTAAAGCTGCAGTCATTTACAGCTTTGATTATACATAACCTTTGGCATTATATGCAGTTTTGATCTCCTTATCTAAGGAGGGTAGCAAAAGAGAATGCAATAGAGGTACATCAGATTAATCCCTGGAATAGTGAAATTGCTTTATGAGAGAAGATTGAGGAAGCTGGACTTGGATTCTTTAGAAGTTCAAAGATTGAAAGATAATCGCGTTTGAAACTTACCAAATTCTAACAAGACGTAACAGGAAGGAAGTAGATAAGGAAGTTTCTGAAGAAGGGTCTAGGCCCAAAACATCAGCCTTCCTGCTCCTCTGATGCTGCTTGGCCTGCTGTGTTCATCCAGCTCTACACCTTTTTATCAAGGAAGTAAATAAGGTGTTTCCTCTGGCTGGTGAGAGTTAAACCAGGAGTCATTTTTAGGCTAAAGAGATAGGGTCTTTCAGATTCACATGAGGAGGAATTTGTTCACTCAGGACAGTGGTGAATCTTTGGAATTCTCTACTCCAGAAGTCTCCAGAAGCTGAACCATCAAGCAGGTTTCAGATATAAATCAATAGATTTCTGGAGTTTAAAGACATCAAGTGACATAGAGATTTAGGAAGGCAACTGGCATTGAGGAGATAGATGCTCAGCCATGATCTAGAATGGTGAGGCTGGTTTGATGGGCTGAGTGGCCTACTCCTCTTCCTTCTTCTCCAATTTTTTGAGCTTGAAGAAACCAGGACTGCCATGTTCTGCATGTTGCTGCTATTGTTTTGTCAGTTAATTTAGGGATTTTGAAGATGTTACCTGTAGCATTAGTAAAGGAGTATAAATGGATGTAGTGTATTTAGAATTTCAAAACATTCTCAATAAGGTCCCAAGCAGGAAGCTGGTAAATAAAATTAAAGTGTATGGAATTAGTGCAAAGATATTACAATGGATTGAGAAATGGTTGACAGACAGAAAGCAGAGTGTAGGAATAAATAGATCCAGTCAGTCTCATTTACACACTCAGTTCCTATCATCCTTTGAGTTAATTTCCCTGAAATGTCCATGTAATTTCTTATTGAAATAATTGATCATTTTCCACTTCCACCACCCTAGCTGACAGTGAGTTGCAGATAATCACTCAGTGTCTGAAAGGGTTTTTCTTCACAACCCTTGTATCACCAGACTCAATATTTCTTGGTGAAATATCCTGACTGATAGACAGCTGGTTAATACCAGACTCTCTTTACCATCCTAATGGGTGTTTGAAATGACCTCAACCTCACTTGACAGTCAGTATGATGTGACAATGTCAGGTTTTTATTCATTTAAATGTTGAGGGGAAAAAGATTCAAAAGGGACATAAGGGACAACTTTTTCATGTAGTGGGTGGTATGTGTTTGGAACGAGCAGCCAGAGGAAGTGGTGGAGATTGGTACAATTACAACATTTAAAAGGCAAATAGGACTAGATTAATTTAGGATATCTGGTGAGCATGGACAAGTTGGACCAAAGGTTTTATTTCTGTGATTCAATGACTCTACTCCTCTTGGAATATTGGGGATGGAGAAGCATCTGAGGAACTGTACACAGAAACTATGGGAATGAAAGAGAAAGCTGAGCCGCCTCAAAATGTAAAAGTGTTTAATTACTTTGCTCCTTTTTCTCTCTGGTCCTCTAACAGTGGTCTTTCCCAAGACTTAATTTCTGATACTCCATCATTCCAGTGTTTATGATTCATTCCTCTGGATCCCATATCCACTTCCTTCACATATTTCAAAAGGCTCCATAGAACCGAGGCTCATATTTTCCACCATCACTCCTCTATCCCTCTGCCCACCCCAACAAAATCTTCCTGACTGCTCAGAATCTATGTATTTGGAAAACACTAGATTCCAGATGCTCTTCCCAAGTGAGCACCAGTGAGCAGAATAATTGTTATCAGAACTGGAAGAATTGCCCCACTGTCATTGGGACAAAGATATTCTAATGGGGCAGATTTCAGAGAGCTCTAAATCTCGTTCATGCAATCCCTGTCCTGGGAGTATTTCATAGGGACTGTGTAGATGGACCTTTACTCTGTCTAACCCTGCGCTGCCCCTGTCCTGGGAGTGTTTGATGAAAACAGTGTAGGGAAAGCTTTACTATGTATCTAGCCCCATGTTGTCCCTGTCATGGAGTGTTTGATGAAGATAGTGTAGGGTGGACTTTACTCTGTATCTAACAAAAATGTACTCTGGGTGGGGGATTTCAATGTCCACCACCAAGAGTGGCTCAGCAGCAGTATTACTGATCGAGCTGGTCGGGTCCTAAAGGACGTAGCTGCAAGACTGGGTCTGCGGCAGGTGGTGAGGGAACCAACAAGAGGGAAAAACATACTTGACCTCATCCTTACTAATCTGCCAGCTGCAGTTGCATCTGTCCACGACAGTATCGGTAAGAGTGACCATCGCACAGTCCTTGTGGAGACGAAGTCCCGCCTTCACATTGAGAATATCCTCCATCGTGTTGTGTGGCACTATCACCATGCTAAACAGGACAGACTTCACACAGATCTAGCAACTCAAGACTGGGCATCCATGGTGTGCTGTGGGCCATCAACAGCAGCAGAATTGTACTCCAGCACAATCTGTAACCTCATGGCCTGGCATATCCCCCACTCAACCATTACCATCAAGCCAGGGGATCAACCCTGGTTCAATGGAGAGTGCAGGAGGGCATGCCAGGAGCAGCACCAGGCAAACCTGAGGATGAGGTGTCAACCTGGTGAAGCCACCAAACAGGACTACTTGCACACCAAACAGCAAAAGCAGCAAGTGATAGACAGAGCTAAACGATCCCACAACCAACAAATTAGATCTAAGCTCTGCAGTCCTGCCACATCCAGTCGTGGACGATGGTGGACAATTAAGCAACGCACTGGAGGAGAAGGCTCCATAAATATCCCCATCCTCAATGATGGAAGAGCCCAACACATCAGTGCAAAAGATAACACTAAAACTTTTGCAGTAATCTTCAGCCAGAAATGCTGAGTGGATGATCCATCTCGGCCTCCTCCAGTGGTCCCCAGCATTACAGATACCAGTTTTTAGCCAATTCGATTCACTCCACGTGATATCAAGAAACGGTTGGAGACACTGGATACTGCAAAGGCTATGGGCCCCGACAACATTCCGGCAATAGTACTGAAGACTTGTGCTCCAGAACTTGCTGCTTCCCTGGCCAAGCTGTTCCAGTGCAGTTACAACACTGGTATCTATGCAGCAATGTGGATAATTTCCCAAGTATGTCCTGTACATAAAAGGAAGGACAAATCCAACCTGGCCAATTACTGCCCCATCAGCCTACTCTCGATCATCAGGAAAGTGATGGAAGTTGTCATCAACAGCGCTATCAAGCAGCACCTGCTCAGCAATAACCTGCTCAGTGACGCCCAGTTTGGGTTCTGTCAGGGTCACTCAGCTCCTGACCTCATTACAGCCTTGGTTCAAACATGGACAAAAGAGCTGAATTCCAGAGGTGAGGTGAGAATGATCATCCTTGACATCAAGGCTGCATTCGACTGGGTATGGCATCAAGGAGCCCTAGCAAAACTGGAATCAATGGATATCAGGAGACAAACTCTGCTGTGGTTAGAGTCATTACCTGACACATACAAAGATAATCGTGGTTATTGGAGGTCAATCATCTCAGCTCCAGGACATCTCTGCAGGAGTTCCTCAGGGTAGTGTCCTCGGCCCAACCATCTTCAGCTGCTTCATCAATGACCTTCCCTCCATCAAAAGGTCAGAAGTGGAGATTTTCGCTGATGATTGCACAATGTTCAGCATCATTCGCAACTCCTCAGATAATGAAGCAGTCCATGTTCAAAAGATCTGGACAATATCCAGGCTTGGGCTGACAAGTGGCAAGTGACATTCACGCCACATAAATGCCAGGCTATGACCGTCACGAATAAGAGACAATCTAACCACCGCTGCTTGACATTCAATGGTGTTACCATCATTGAAACCCCCACTATCAATATCCTGGGGGTTGTCATTGACCAGAAACTCAACTGGACTCACCACATAAACACAGTGGCTACAAGAGCAGGCCAGAAGCTGGGAATACTGTGGCGAGTAACTCACCTCCTGGCTCCTCAAAGCCTGTCCACCATCTACAAGGCACAAGTCAGGAGTGTGATGGAATACTCCCCACTTGCCTGGATGGGTGCAGCTCTAACAACACTCAAGAAGCATTGACGCCATCCAGGACATAGCAGCATATTTGATTACGACTACATCCACAAGCATTCATTTCCTGCACTACCAACACTCCGTACCTACAAGATGAACTGCAGAAATTCACCAAAGATCCTCAGACAGCACCTTCCAAACCCACAACCTCTTCCATCTAGAAGGACAAGGACAGCAGATACATGGGAACACCACCACCTCCAAGTTCCCCTCCAAATCACTCACCATCCTGACTTGGAAATATATCGCTGTTCCTTCACTGTGGCTGGGTCAAAATCCTGGAATTCCCTCCCTAATAGTATTGTGGGTCAACCAACAGCAGGTGGACAGCAGCGGTTCAAGAAGGCAGCTCACCACCACCTTCTTAAGGGCAACTAGGGACGGGCAATAAATTCTGGCCAGCCAGCGACGCCCTCATCCCAAAAATGAATCGATAAAAAATCCCCTGCTATCCAAGTCCTGGGAGTGTTTGATGGGGACAGTGTAGAGAGTTTAACTTTGTACATAATCCCATTCTGGACCTGTTCGGGGAGTGCTTGATGGGAACAGTGTATGGAGATACTGCTCTAACACTGTCAGGAGAAGGTGTGGGTGTAGTGGTATAGTAAGTGGACTGGTAACCCAGACACGTAGGTAATACTCTAGGTTCAAATCCATGACCACTACTATCTCGAGAAACAAGGACAGTAGATAAATAGGAATGTCACCACCTGCAAGTTCCCCTCAAATGTCATTCATTATCCTGACTTGGAAACATAACACCATTCCTTCTGGCTTGAAAATCCTGGAACTCTGTCCGTCCCAGCATTGTGATGTACCTACTTCATAATGACTGCAGCCATTCAAGAAGGCAGCTCGCAACCACCTTCTCAAGGGCATCTCAAGGGATGGGTAATAAATGCTGTCCCAAACATTCCCAGATACCTACATCTCATGAATGAATAAAAGCAATTAATACAAAAAAAAAGTGCTCTACCTGCCCTGAGGAGTGTTTGATGGGACATTAAATGGTGAACTTTATATTGTTGTGTTGTACTTGCTGTACTTGCCCTGGAAGTATGTGAATGGACATTGGTTGCCTGAATGAGGGAGTATTTCTTTATCCAATGCAAACAATGTGACTTTGATGTATGTGTCTATCTTCTGACATCCTCTCAATGCTCTAACTACATGTCTGTGGTGTTCCAGATCTTGTGGATCTATTGGCAGCATCTCGGAGTTACAAAAAGCTGCTGTATGCCTGGGAAGGTTGGCACAATTCCGCAGGAAATCCACTAAGAGACAAATACACAGAATTTGTGAGAATGAGTAACAAAGCTTCTCAAATGGATGGTAAGTGACTTTACCCAAATGACGCGGATCTCATGTAACAATCAGATCAAGATGACCATCTCCCAGGAGCGGCCTGATAAAATCTATTGTAGTCACACTGAAAATAATGGATCCAAGGTGGTTCCTTACTGCAAGCACTAATTTTTTTTAAATGATTTTCTCTTGCATAGTTCATCCCTGCCTCTTACTGTTGTTAAGAGAGGATGTCTACACATACGGCCCATGAGAGGGTGTTGCAGAATTCCTCCCATGAGTACATTGGCTGAGTAGCCTGTCAAACTGTATCCATCCTTCATGGCCCTTCACAAGCCCTAGACCAGACTATGTGCATTTATCCACACTCCATGGTGCTATACACCCATTCCAATCTATCCAGCTCCCATGCCTCTCATACCCTAATGCTGCAAATCATCTCCATGACCCTTTGAAGCCTCTGTTTCAACTCAGTGCCAACTCATGCACTCTACCAACCACACTTTTCTTTTCCCTTCCATAGCTTTTCACCTATAATCCAGCATGGGCATACTCATGGGGCTTCCTGACATAAAGCAAAGTTGTAAGCTTATTGGTGATGTCTCTATGTAAACACAAAAGCATTCATTTTATTTTAAAAGACCCAATACATTGGAATTTCTTCAATGAAACCCTTATAGAAACAAACATTTCACTTAAGTACTCAAAAACTTACAAAGAAAAAAATTTAACTCATATACTCCGTCCATCATGTCAAAGATTATTTCCATTCAATAGCAGCTGGAGTTGTTCATCAAAAGGCACTCCTTTCCGGAAACTATCAAAAGAAATTTATCTTGCAATGCACAATCCTAGATACTTTGAAATAGCCAGCATTGAATTTTAACTTTTCCCATTTAGTTGGACAGTTTCAATTTTGCCAATCCTCTTATGACTTTGTGTACTCTTCATGCACAAACACACTATTACCTAAATTGAAAGGGTACATACTCCAACAAAAGTATCCCAATGGAGGGCCTTCCTTCTCTGAAAGGTGACTAATATGAAACATTTCTCCATCCCTCAACTTTTAGATGCCTTCCATCCTCCTCAGCCCCACACACTGCCCATGTCCAACCCATGCTAATACATGCAACCTCATTTCTTCTACCTATCCCTCATGGATCCCACATCCCCATGCCAACTTAGTGCTTACCTCTATTCATCACCCTTTCCTCCTCTACTTACTGTACCAACTCATTGAGCATTCACAACTACCCATAGGAGAAAAAAATATAGTTCTATTACTTAAATTTCTATTTTATGGACTACACTGTATTGAAAAATCACTGTCATTCATAAATAAACATTTTGACACTTCTTAACATTTATTGACACTTTTTGACAGTCAACATTTGTGAGCAGGTTTGACAACTTGGACAGTTCCAAGGGTTATATGAACCTTTGACACATAATCTACTGCCCAGTTAGTAGTCCCAAAGGGCATCTGACCCCTTCCTTCAAAGGATACCTGACTCACCTCCGCAAAAATAATCTATGAACTCACTCCAAAAGTGTCCTGGGATCACATCCACAGGGGTATTTACCTCGGCTCTCCAAAGAGGTTCCCTGCCCACACAAAATAAATACACTGCAACCCAACTCTAATAATGTGACTTAATCTCCACAATCCAGATTGCAGATACCAGGAATTCCCAAATCCTATTTCAGTGAAGTCATCAATTCATCTATATGGTCAACCATATAGATGCCCCCATGAGAATGAAAAATGCCAGCTTCAGGGACATGGCTTGGGATTCCTGACATTTTCCAACAATTTTCTCTGCAACAGAGGCACCATCTATTGTAGGAAAAGTTAGGGCTCGTCCATCCATTTCATCGTTTTAAATGATAAACATGTTCAACACCAATTTAAATCATTCTGCTTCTTGTACAGGCTCTGGAATCCCATCCTAAAATTTTTCACCCCTCTCCCTGTCCTCTTTTAAGAAGACTCTATTAATACCAACTTCTCTGCCTAAGTTTTGCTTACCTGTGCTATTACCTCTTCATGTTGCTCATTGTCAACATGATGACTGTCCCTTAAAACATTTTGGAACATTTAAATTAAGTGAATAGCATTGTATAAATGCAAATTGTTCTCATGGAATGAAACCATGCTCAGCCTTGTAGTGACACTCAATTGGCTTTGTTTGCAGGGTTTAATGACACAGGAGCATACTGGAGATCATGGTATGAGTCACCAACATTTGCAGATGATCTTGAGAAGATCTATGACCAGCTCAAACCACTGTACAATAACCTTCATGCCTTTGTGAGGAGAAAGTTATATCAGATATACGGACCCAAATACATCAATCTGAAAGGACCGATACCTGCACATCTATTGGGTAATTGGTAACAAATTTAAATATTTCACATGAGATAACAAGGTGTAGAGCTGGATGAACACAGCAGGTCTAGCAGCATCAGAGGAGCAGGAAAGCTGACATTTCGGGTCTGGACCCTTCTTCAGAAATGAAGATCGCTTCTGAATTGATTTGAAGTTTAAGCAAACCTTCCAATTGTTTAGAAGTCCCCAAAGATGAAGCATTAAGATACGAAGGGAGCTCTGAGCCACAACCTGGAAAAGCATTATAGGGCAAAATATTGCTGTTGAGTTGAAAGTCAATGCATAAAATTATAAGAGACAAGAAGGATTGCAGATGCTGGAAGCCAGACTCTATAGGTGTGAGCTGGAAAAGCACAGCAGGTCAGACAGCATCTGAAGAGCAGGGAAGTCAATGTTTCGGGCTGAAACACTTCATCTGGACTTGGGAGGGAGAGGGGAGCCCAAACATAAATAGAGGAACGGGGGTGGGGCTGGTGGAAGTGTAGGAGAGATGATGATAAGTGGATGCAGGTAGGGGGTTATTGTGATTGGTCTGTGGGAAGGGTGGAGCAAATAGGTGAGTAGGAAGATGGACAGGTTAGGTCAGGTCAAGAGGGAAGGGGCTAGACATGGAATAAGGCTGAGGGTGGGGGGGTTTTGAAGCTGGTGAAGTCAATGTCAAGGCCATTGGGCTGTAAGCTTCCAAGCCGAAATGTCAGGTATATATTGATACTCTTAGAGTGGACGAGGCCAAGGATGGACATGTCATCAGGGGAGTGGGAGGGGGAGTGAAAATGGATGGCAACAGGAAGGTCGGGTTGGTTGGCACAGTCGCTCCACAAACCAGTCCCTGTGTCTGCGTTTGTTCCCCGTGATGTAAAGGAGACCACATCGGGAGCAATGGATACAATAGATCAGGTTGGATGAAGCGCAGGTGAATCTCTGCCAGATTGGGAAGGATTGTTTGGGGTCTTGGACGGAGGTGAGAGTGGAGAGTGTAGGGGCAGGTCTTGTACCTCTTGCGGTTGCAGGAAAAGGTATCGGGTGTGTGGAGGATTTGGTGGGGTGTGTAAAGCTGACGAGGGAGTCATGGCATGAACAGTCCCTGCAGATAGTAGACAGCGGTGGGGAAAGAAACATGTTTTTGCTGGTGGGGTCTGATTGTAGGCGATGGAAATGTTGGAGGATGATGCGTTGGATTCGGAGGTTGGTGGGGTGGAATGTGAGGACTAACGGGACTCTATCCTTATTGTTGTTGCGGGGAGGGGGTTTGAGGGCAGAAGTGTGGGAAATGGAGGAGATGTGGTTGAGGGCATCCTTAATTATAGAGGAGGGGAAACTACAGACCCTAAAGTAGGAGGATATTTGGGATGTCCTGGAGTAGAATGCCTCATCCTGGGAGCAGATGCAGTGGAGGTGGGGGAATTAAGATAGCATTTTTGCAGGAGGGAGGGTGAGAGAAGGTGTAATTAAGGTAGTTGTGGGAGTCAGTGGGTTTGAAATGGATGTCGGCGGTGAATCAATTTCCGGAAATGGGGACGGAGAGGTCCAGGTAGGGGAGGGAAGTGTCAGAAATAGTCCAGGTAAGTTTGAGGGCACAGTGGAAGATGTTGGCAAAGTTGATGAACTGCTCGAGCTCCTCACGGGAGCACGAGGCAGTGCTGATACAGTCATCAATATAGTGGAGAAAGATGAGGGATGGTGCTGGTGTAGTAGTTGAAGAGGGACTGTTCTGTGAATCCTACAAAGAGGCAGGATCAGCTCGGGCCCATGCAGGTGCCCATGGCCACCCCTTTGGTTTGTAGGGAGTGGGAGGAATGGAAGGAAAAATTGTTCAGGGTGAGGATCAGTTCAGCTAAGTGAATGACAGTTTCAGTGGAGGGTGTCTGTTTGGGCCTACAGGAGAGGAAGAATCGGAAGACTTTTAAGCTCTCCATATGGGGAATACAGGTGTACAGGGACTGTACGTCCATGGTGAAGATGTTGGGAACTGGGAATTGAAAGTTTTGGAAAAGATAGAGGGCATGGGTTGTGTAAGTAGGGAGTTCCTGGACCAAAGGGGAAAGAAATAGCATTGTATAAGTTGTCTAAATAAGGTATCCCAATAGAGGAAGGAGTCCAGCCGAGGGAAACAACCTCTCAGCAACTACTCTGTGGCACATTCTTAGAAATACCTACTTTAATGAAATCCCCTTCCATTTTCACCACAATGCAAACGTATGATTTTGGAGTAGAGATCATCATTCCCCGCTCAAACCTGCTCCACCATTTAGTAAGATCCAGGCTATTCTGATTATGGCCTCAAGTCCGCATTCCCATCTAACCCCAATAGTCTTTGTCTCTTTTGTTAGTCAAGAACCTATTTATCTCTGCCTTTGCTTTCACCACCGTCCAGAGCAGTGAGTTTCTCAGACTCATGCCCTCACAAAGCAAAAGATTCTTTTAATACTCACCTGGTCAAGTGCCTTCAGGAGTGTGTATATTCTAGATCCCCTCTCATTCTTCTAAACTGCAGTGGATATCATAGAATCCCTCCAGTGTGGAAGTGGGCCAAAATGTCCACATCCACCCTTCCAAAAACATCCTACCCAGACCTCCTCCCCTAACATATCCCTGTAATCCTGCATATCCCATGGCCCATCCACCTATCCTGCACATGCTATGGGTAATTTAGCATGGCCAATCCCCCTAATCTACTCATCTTCGGACTGTGGGAGGAAACCAGAGCCACCCATATCAGTCCAATCTTTAGACCAGGCAGCATCAGAGGAGCAGGAAAGCTGACGTTTCGGGTTGGACCCTTCTTCAGAAATGGGGGAGGGGAAGGGGGCTATAAAATAAATAGAGGGGGACAGTGATAGCAGGTAGATAGTGGAGCGGATAGGTGGGAGAGAAGACGGACAGGTCAAGGAGGCCCGGCTGAAGCTAGTAAAGGTGAGTGTAGGTAAGAAGTGTGGATGGGGATTGGTCAGTGAGGTGGGAGGAGCGGATAGGTGGGAGAGAAGACGGACAGGTCAAGTAGGTGGGGACGAGGGGAGGGCTGGCCTTGGAATGAGGTCGGTGGTGGGGAGATTTTGTCCACATTGAGACCATTGGGTTGTAGGCTTCCAAGGCAGAATATGAGGTGCTGTTCCTCCAGTTTCCAGGTGTCATCATTGTGACACTGGAAGAGGCCCAGGATAGACATGTCATCCAGGGAGTGGGAGGGAGAGTTGAAGTGGTTCATGACTGGGAGGTGTTGTCGTTTGTCATGAACCGAGCATAGGCGCTCCATAAAGCGGTCTCCGAGTCTTTGTTCCGAGTGTTCTGAGGATGGGTTGCCGGACCCAAAACATTAACTCTGTTTTCTCCTTCACAGATGCTGCCAGACCTGCTGAGCTTTTCCAGCAACTTTGTTTTTGTTCCTAAAAAAAATTGAGTCTTCTGTGCCCTTGTTGCCACTTTCTTTCCCATTTGGTTTTGTACTGTCACCAAACTTGGATACATAACATTCTATCATTTCATCTAAGTCATCAATATGACATGCAAAATTCTGAATGGACCTCTCAATATTTAAATTTAATGTTGATCTCGCTCTCTGGCCATCTTCTATGCAGCCATAAAATTGTATTCCTCGCTCTGTTCTATTACTCTAATTCACTTTGTATGGTATGATCTGCCTGTACTGCATGCAAAACAAAAGTTTTCATTGTACCTAGGTACATGTGACAATAATAAGTCAAATCGAAAATCAAATCAAATAGCTAAAGCCTCAGCACTGATCTATATGGCACCCCTTGATAACAGTCCACCAAATTGGAAATTGACTAATTCTATGTTACATCTTATTGAATGCCTTTTGGAAATCCAACATATTAATATCTACTGTCTCCCTTTTATCTACTGCAAAAAAGAATCCTCAAAGACTCTCTAAGATATTTGTCAAACATGATTTCCTATTCATAGAACCATGTTGACTCTGCCTAATGATTTTATGATTTTTCAAGCGTCCTCTTACTGACTACTTCTTGGGGAATAGATTCTAGTATTTTTCTGACAACTGATGTCAGACTAAGTGACCTGTAGTTCCTACTTGCTTTGCCTTTCTTCTTTCTCGAATTATGGTGTTACACGTGCCATCTTCCAAACTGCAAGGCTCTTTCCAGAACATAGGCAGTTTTGGAAAATTTCGCTGACCCCCTCCAATGTCTCAGCAGCTATATTCTTTAGAATCTTCAGATGCAAGCCCTAATTTGAACATTCTGGCTCTAATTTTGAGACTGTGCCTGAGATACCCCAACCAGCAGAAATACTATCTCTTCATTAAAAACACATTTTTGCTCACCTGTCCAAATATTTCCCTTATTTCCTCTGTTTTAATATATCTGATTATAATCCTATGAAGCACTGTGAACCATGCTGAAAGTGCTATAGAAATTCATATTGTTGTTGTGAACAAGACAGGTCCATTCATGCTCTTCCTCCTCCTTTCAGGTAACATGTGGGCCCAGCAATGGAACAACATCTATGACCTGGTGATCCCATTCCCAGGTAAAGGCAACATAGATGTCACTGATGTAATGGTTAAGAAGGTGAGTTGGTGTCCTGTTTGATTCTGCAATCCAGAAATGTTGCTATTTGTAGGTTTGAATTTCCCATTAGGATTTCAAACAAGAAAGTGCAGGGGGTCAATTTTCTGCAAAGGTTTGATGGTAGAGACAAAAACATCCATGCAACATTCCAAGATCCCAACTAATTTTTCCTGCAAAACCTGATGGTACAATAAACAGTTAGAACCAAGGGTAAACATATCATTTTAAAATTTGAACAGAACCGCAATGGGCTAAGCTGGTACTTGTTTCATATCCAACTCACTATCACTTTATCTGTAACAGATAATCAGGTAATATTTGCTTACAGTATAATATACTGTACCTTCTAATTAAATTATAGCACCAGTGTGTGCCAGTATATATCACATATTTGAAAATGATAATATCTTGTATCTATGAAATAGTTCAAGCACTCCATCCAGTTTCTATCATTTGTAAAAGAGCCATGTTCCTCCATCAGAAATATCTCATCAGATCCAATTTCTATAACATTATCAAATACAATATCTATACCATATCTAAAATTATGTAATCTGATGTGTTTATTGCTGCAGCATCTTTTAAAAGGAACATATCACTGTATCTATGTAATATATAAATTGCCGCTGTGGCAAGGCCTGTTATAGCTGTCTGCTGCCTCTGTGTCTGACCCACTCCACCCCAAACCCCACCCCCACACCCCCCAGTTCCTCAAGGCTGAGGCTGCCTCAGAACTCTTTGTTGAGGTGGTGGGCCTGACTCCTGCTAGCATCTCAACCCCAACACCAAAGACCCAGATAAAATATTGACTATCTAGGGCATTTTCTCTCAAAACAGTCATTTTACCAGCTCTGTGCTCTCTTCTGGAAACAAAAAAATCTGAGTAAAGTAATTTACTTTGAGGTCAGAGAATATTGGGGTTATGGCTCAATGAAGGTCACAATATGGTGTTGCAGTTGTCCTGAGAAGTGACATCTCATTGAACTTCCATGACAATATCTTACAGAACTGGAATGCCACTCACATGTTCCAAGTCTCGGAGGATTTCTTCACTTCCCTTGGACTCATCAAGATGCCACAGGAATTCTGGGATTATTCAATGCTCAAGAAACCCAGTGATGGGAGGGAAGTTGTCTGCCATGCTTCTGCATGGGACTTCTACAACCAGAAAGATTTCAGGTCAGTTCTTAGCTTTGTAGAATGTGAAGATGAAAAAGAATGAGGAACATAGTGTGTGTTTGATGAAGAAAGCCCAGGGGCCAACTGGTTTGCCTTTTAGCATTTTGGTAGTTAGGTGGAGCTCTGGGGTTTTGTCTAAGGCCAAGTTGATAGGTTATTCTCCTCTGATATTGAATGTTGTGGATTCAGGTCCCATTGCTGATAGTTAATCTCATAGTGGGGGCTGAAACCTCAATAAAAGGCTGCACCCTCCCAAGTATAGGCCCAGACTAACCAGATACCTTCTCAGGAGAATGCCAAATATCCCCAGCTATTTGCAAAAGAGAAGTTCTATCCAGTCTCCTGGCTAATATCTACCCATCAACCAATATCATCAAGATGGAATGTGTGAGCATTTGTTTACTTAGTACTTGTGAAATCTTGCTATGTCTAAATTAGCCCCCTATGATATTCCTTATATTACAATGACTAAGTTCAAAATTATTCATTGGTTATAAGGTACTTGGGATATTATGAAACCCCATTATTAAATGAAAACACATGCCTTTGTACTAATAGAAGGCGATTCTCTGCTTTGTTGTAATTGGTTGGTTTGTTCTGGAATAAAAACAGAAGGTACTGGAGAAACTCAGCATCTGTACAGAAAAAAAAACAGAGCTAACTTTTCAAGGCCAGTATGATTCTTCTTCAGAGTGTTTACTTGATTTGTACTGGGAGGTGGTCAGTTGTCAGGTCTTATGGCGAAACTCTATCTTAACCATGGCCCCCTCTGGCCCCCTAGAATCAAACAGTGCACGACCGTCACTATGGAGCAGCTCTTCACTGTACATCATGAAATGGGCCATGTGGAATACTACCTTCAGTACAAGGACCAACCAGTCAGCTTCAGGGAAGGGGCCAACCCAGGCTTTCACGAAGCAATTGGAGATGTAATGGCGCTTTCAGTATCCACACCCAAACACTTGAAAGAAATTGGACTGCTGGAAAATGTTGTGGATGACCAAGGTAAGAGAAATCCTCAGAGAACTAAGGGGCTAAGGGGCGCATCAGGCTATGGCTAAGGGTGGAAGCTGATTTACTTGTAACTTTCAGAAGGCAAGAGAAGATATACTTGAAAGGAAAATATTTGCAGGTCTAATGTGAAGTTTTGAGGATAGAACCCATTCTATCACCAGAGGCATTTAGAATTAGAACACTATGAGTGGATAAACATGATCCTTTTCATCTCTGAATGGACACAATCTACCACTATATGTTTATATGGTAGCCTCAAATGATGCTTGAGTCAATTTTCAATAGACTCCAGCTACATTAAGAAAAGGTAGGAGAAGAATAACTGGATGAATCTTTTAAGAGGCTTTACAATAGATTAGGTCAAAGGACAGGAACTCTGCAGTGAGTAACTCGACTCCGTCTTCCCAAATCTACAAAGAACAAGTTAGGATAATGATGGAATACTCTCCATTTGTTAGAATTCTTTGAGGAGATAACAAGCACATTAGACAAAGGAGAGCCAGTAGATGTGATCCATTTGGATTTCTAGCAGGCCTTTGACAGGGTGCCACACAGGGGGCTGCTATATAAGATAAGAGCCCATGGTGTTAGGGACAAGGTACTGGCATAGATACAGGATTGGCTAACTGGCAGAAACCTGACAGTCGGGATAAAGGGGTCTTTTTCAGGATGGCAATCGGTGACTAGTGGATTTCCACAGGCATCGGTGCTAGGACCATAACTATTATATTATACATTAATAATCTGGATGAAGGAACTGAGGGAATTTTGCTAAATTTGCAAATGACTCAAAGATAAGACTTGGACAGGCTAGGACAGTCAGAAAAGAATGGACAAAGAATAGGTAAATGGATTATAACGTGGGAAAGTGTGAGGTTATGCACTTTGGTAGGAAGAATAAGAGCATAGACTATTTTCTAAATGGAGAAAGGTTTCGAAAATCCGAAGTACAAAAGAACTTAGGAGTCCTAATTCAAGATTGTCTTAAAGTCAACATGCAAGCTCAGTTGGTAGTTAGGAAGGTAAATGCAATGTTAGCATTCATTTCAAGAGGGCTAGAATACAAGAGCAGAGATGTACTGCTGAGGCTGTATAAGGCTCTGGTTAGACCGCATTTGGAATATGTGAGCAGTTTTGGGCAACATATCTAAGGAAGGATGTGCTGACATTGGAGGGAGTTCAGAGGATGTTTGCAACAATGATCCCAGGTATTAAAGGCTTGTCATATGAGGAGCAGTTGAGGGTTCTGGGTGTGGGCTCGACGGAGTTTAGAAGGATGAAGGGGATCTGACTGAAATTTGCAAAATACTGAGAGGCCTAGATAGAGTGGACATGGAGAAGACGTTTTGACTAGTCAGAGACACTAGGACCTGAGGGCAAAGCCTCAGAATGAAGGGTAACCCTCTAGAACTAAGATGATGAGGAATTTCTTCAGAGGATGGTTAATCTGTGGAACTCATTGCCGTAGAGGGCTGTGAAGGCCAAGTCATTGAGTTCATTTAATGTTTGAGGGTTACAGGGAGAAAATAGAGAATGGGGCTGAAAAACATATCAGCCATGATCAAATGGCAGACCAGATTTGATGGGCCAAATGGCCTAATTCTGCTGCCATGTCTATTGCCCAGATGAGTGCAGCTCCAACAATACTCAAGAGGCTCAACTTCATCCAGGATAAAGCAGTCTGTTTTACTGGAAGCCCATCCACTACCGTCCCCATTAGCATTCCCATGTAATGGCAACAATACCATCTACGAGATGCACTGCAATAACTCACCGAGGCTCCTTCAACAGCCCTTTTCAAACCCTTGACCTCTACCACCTAAACGGATAAGAACAGCAAAAGAATGAGGACGTCACCACCTCAAAATTGCCTCCAAACCAAACTTGGAAAGATAATGTGATTCCTTCAATGGGTCAAAATTCTGGTACTCTGTTTTTACTGCTATAATCTTTGTTTGCCACAATCTTTGCAGGCATAGTCTGCTTCCTCACCCAAGGCCTTTGATATCATGGCTTCTAACCACTAGAATTCCTACAGTGTGGAAAGAGACCATTCAGCCCAACAAGTCCACACCAGCCCTCCAAACAGCATCCCAACCAGAACCAAACCCCCAACCTTAACCTTGTAACCCCACATTTCCCACGGCTAACCCACCTATCCTGCACATCCCCGGATACTACAGGGCAATTTACCATGACCAATCATCTAACCTGCACATCTTTGGACTGTGGGAGGACACCCAGGCAGACATGAGGAAAATTTGCAAACTCCACACAGACAGTCACCTGAGGCTGGAATCAAACGCAGGTCCCTGAAATATTTAAGGATCATCAGAGATTCTCCTATCCCATTCTGCCACCTTTCGACCAACAGCTCTATTGGAGCTAAGGGTTTAATATACAGCCTTACATAGGTTAGAATCCAAGACATTTGCAAATGTAACTTACACCTCCTTCACCTTTATCACAGGTAAGCACTCCATATTCAACTCCAACAAGAGTTGGACAATATCCAGGCTTGGGGTGAATAGTGGCAAGCAACATTCACGCCACACAACTGCCAGACAATGACCATCTCCAATAAGAGGCAATCTAACTCCTGCCCCTTGACATTCAATGGCATTACCAAGACTGAATCTTCTACCATCGACAACCCAGGATCTGCCATTGACTAAAATCTCAACTGGACTCACCAAATAAATACAGTGGCTACAAGAGCAGGTCAGAAGCTAGGAATACATCAGCAAATAACTCACCTCCTAACATCCCTGTCCCCCAAAGCCTGTCCATCATTTACAAGGCACAAGTCAGGAGCGTGATGGAATACTCCCAACTTGCCTGGATGGGCACAGCTCCAACAACACTCAAGATGCTTGACATCATCCAGGGCAAAGCAACCCACTTGATTGGCACCACATCCACAAAAACTGTCCATTCCCACTACCATCGATGCTCAGTACCAGCAATGTGTGCCACCTACAAGATGTACGACAGAAATGCACCAAAGATTCCTAACCAGCACCTTCCAAATTCACAACCACTTCCATCTAGAAAAACAAGGGCAGCAGATACATTGGAACACCATCGGCTATGCGGTTCCCTCCAAGCCATCCATTATCTTGCGGTTGGAAATATACTGCTGTTCATTCACCATCACTGTCAAACAGCATTGTGGGTTTACCTACACCAGATAGACTACAGCAGTTCAAGAAGATAGCTCGCCATCACCTTGTCAAGGAAACTATTTATTATTTGTTAACAATTTGGATAATGGTGTATAAATGTAATATGTCCAAATTTGCAGATGACTCAAGATCAATAAACAGGATCACACTAATAATCCGAGATAGCAAGATGTAGAGCTGGATGAACACAGCAGGCCAAGCAGCATCAGAGGAGCAGGAAGGCTGACGTTTCGGGCCTAGACCCTTCTTCAGAAATCAACCACATTAGTAATCCCATACTTTTCAACCAATTCACGCCCCACTGGACTTATTTCTGCTTATCTCAACTCTACTTTTGTATTTTCCTTGTTCCCATCTACCCAGCAGCCTCTGTATTCAAAGGATCATACCCAACTATCTCCACCAGCTCTAGCATGATGCAATTACCAAACACACATTCCTCTTCCCTCCTAATTCAACACACCCAAAAGGAATATTCGCTCCTCTCATCAATTACTGCTAACAACGTCCTCTCTCCTTACAGCACCTTTTCTTGAAAGCTGTGAAAGCCAGATGCAAATCCTGTCCTTGTACCTCCTCCCTTCTCATTGTTCAAAGCCTTAAACCATCTTTCCTTGTGAAAATTTCCATTAACATTACCTCTAACAATCTAATCGACTCTATTCGCTGCTCATGTTCTGGTCTCCTCTGTAATAAGGAATACAAGTACAAACTGAATTGTCGCTTTGGTGAACACCTCTACTCTGTTCCCACATTATACTCCAATTTTCTATTTGCTTGTCAGTTGACTTTTCCATCTTGCTCATTAAGACACTTAATGACCTGTTGAGTTTTTCCAGCTCTTTATTGTTCTTATCTAACATTGCTTCCTTTTTTTCATACACTGTGCCCCTATTTATGAATCCCAGGGTACCACATACTTGATTAACAACTGTCTTAATCTCCCTTGGTACCTTTATAATTTTGCATGGAGGCCTAGCCTCTCCTCTTCCTGCACGCCTATTTGAATTCCATTGTTCTTCACATTGTTTTTCTTCATTCTTCCTACTGGATTGTATCACTTCTCACTTCCCAGTTCTAATGTCCATGTGTTACCTCCTGCTCATTATATCAGACTGTCTCCATGTCCTTTTGTAAAATTATCACCATTGTCCTCATAGTCCATAATACTTGTATGCTTCCTGTCAACTGCAAATTTTGAAATCGTGTCCTGTACACCTAAATCTACATTGTTAATGTACATCAAGAAAAGCAGTGGTCCACCCCCTAGTGATGATAATCCTCACTTTGATCTGAATAAATTCACAGAATAGAAGGGAAACTGAATTTCAATTCAATTAAGGGTGCAAGATAACCTTGATGAACATTCTTCATCTAGGTTGTTCTGTGATAATTCAGTTAAATTTCTGCTTATTGGTATGGGCAGTAGACCCTTTGAACTTGCCTCTCTGATTTTCCTTCAATGCAATAAATCCCCAACGCACGCATTTCCTGCTCACTGTGTTGTAATTACTCTATCTTCTCATTTCCCTAAGTCAGACAGCTATTGGGTCAAGTTCCTTCCAGAGGTTTCAGTACAAAATTCAAGCTGATACTGTCAGCACTGAAGGAGTGCAGCACTGTCAGAGGATGGGACGTGAAGCCAAGGCCCTGCCTGCCCTCTCACGTGTATGTGAAACACCCCACTATTTTTACAATTGGTAAAGGAATTTTCTCAGGTGACATGGCTGGTATTAATCTCCCAGTCAACATTGGGTAAACAGACTAATCTAGGGGTGGCTCAGTGGTTAGCACTGCTGCCTCACAGTGCCAGGGGCCTGGGTTCGATTCCACCCTCGGGTGACTGTCTGTGTGGAGTTTGCACATTCTCTCCGTGTCTGCATGGGTTTCCTCCGGGTGGATCTGGTTTCCAACCACAGTCCAGGGATGTGCAGGCTAGGTGGATTGGCCATGCTAAATTGTCCACAGTGTCCAGGGATGCCTTGATTAGGGCAGATGGGTCTGGGTGGGATTCTCTGAGGGTCAGTGTAGACTTGTTGGGCCAAATGGCCTGTTTACACACTATAGGGATTCTATGAATGGTTTTAATCACATAGTTATTTGTGGGAGCCTGCTGCACACCATTCACATTTTCTACATGACTACAGCAACTACACTAAGCTACATCACTGACTGTGAATCAGATCAGCCATGATCACATAGAATGGTGTAGCAGGTTCAAGGTGGCCTCCTACTCCCAATTTGTAAATTACTAATTTTGGATTTCCTAAGGTAGAATAGAAATGCTTCGTCTTCTTGTCAACGGTTTTCAAAACCCTAACTTGATGTCAGCTGGTCACCGTTTCCTGATTATTTCTTTCTTCAGTTTCCTGGCCCCTTTCCTGGGAACTGCTGCCTCTTTTTGGGGCAATAGTTTTGTGGCTGCACTTTGTCAACTCTCCCTGGTGTTACAGTGAGTGCGTGTCGACAAACTGTTGGAATGCAACCAAACCATGTTGCATCCACATGTCTGCTCATGGTAAAACCAGAGGGAAGGGTCATGCCAAGACCACACTGCCAAAATCCGCGGCTGACTGTTAACCTGGGCAGAGTCAGTCAATGTGGAGCTGGAAAAGCACTGCAGGTCAGACAGCATCTGAGGATCAGGAAAGTCAATGTTTCAGGTCCTGATGAAGGGTTTCGGCCAGAAACGTTGACTTCCTTCCTCCTTGGATGCTGTCTGACCTGCTGTGGTTTTCCAACTCCACATTTTTTGACTGTAGCTTCCAAAATCTGCAGTCCTTACTGTATCCTGTTATCCAGATCACAAAGGTCTGGTTGATTTTCCTGTCACTTGGCAAGCATAACATTTTATACACACCTACAACTACCAGAAACAGTCTGCATCTAATTAACCAGTACCATCATTTTCCAATCAGAAGCATTTACACTATATCGCCCCATAAGCTGTATCTTTCTCATCATAAAAGAGTGGATTATTCAATATCCCACTGACTAGCTTTCTCAGGTATAGTGTGGTAACAGTGAATAGTGCCCTCTGATAAAGATTGGAAACTCAGAAATCAGTTGATCAGACTGAACACAATAGTCTGGGGTGCTGTTGTAGAGCAGAAAGCAAATAGAACTTGTCAAGGTATGACTTTTGCCCAGTATTCGCAGAGTTTGAACTATATGCTCAAAAAAAGTTCATAGTTGGAAAGAACTTCTTTCCTAGTTATTTCTATTACCTTGTTCCTTTTATATAGTTTAATAGATAAATGAGAGTTAATCTAGGGGTAAATTGAAGTTCCAACCATTCTGATATATAACACAGTCACTGGGTGGGGTATCAGCAGCTCGGGCAGAGAGCTATTGATGCTCCGTCCAATCTTCTCCAGTCTATTTCTTGTTAGTAATAGTTAAATATCTCAGTGTTAATGTATCCTGGAAAAAGTTATTAAGACATAAGAAAACCCATTTTGTTACGTCTTCTGCTAATATTTGTGTTTCACCCTTCACTACAAAGTACTAGAAAGCACCTAGACTAACACAGGAAGAAGGTCAATGCATTTACCTATGGTACCCAGGCCTTACCATCATGATTACAATACTGCTGTAAGTGAGCCCTCTCTAAAGCCTCAATATCCCTCTATAGAATGGTGCCCAATGCATGAGAGTTGTATGAGACATTATGAGTGACCATGGGATTATAGGCAAATGGGAGAACCTTCAGGAAAGGAAAGAAAACTTGCCGGGCGATGGGGATAAGAGCCTTAACAAAGCAGGTAAGATCACTCAGATCTCAGGGTAAGATGTCACCCAGTTAGGACAGAAATGAGAAATTTTGTCTATCGATGGATGGTTAATCTATGGATTTTTTTTTACTACAGAGGCCTGTTGAGGTTGTGTTGTTAAGAATATTCAAGGCTGAGGTAGACAGAATTTTAATCAGTAAGGGATTCAACACTTACGGGGAAAAAGGCAGGAAAGTAGAGTTGAGGATTGTCAGATCAGCCATGAACTCATTGAATGTTGTAGCAGACTTGATGGTCTGAATGGCCTACGTCTGTTTCTACGTTTTATGGTCATTCAACTTCTATTTTACTCAACCCAGTCGTCTGATTTTCTTTGACAGAAGCCGACATTAATTACCTCCTGAAAATGGCCTTGGAAAAAATCGCCTTCCTCCCATTCGGGTATCTGATTGACCAGTGGCGCTGGGGAGTGTTCAGTGGGCGGATTACACCAGAAAATTATAACTTTGAATGGTGGTACCTGAGGTAAAGTAACAACATTTCTCGTTCTATTAAGGGAGACTTTATACTGATAGAGAGGGGCAGTGGAGGAATTCTAAGTAGCAGTGTAAATAGAAAGATTGATGGGGATGATTGATTGATTTTATTGTCATGTGTACCAAAATGCAGTGAAAAGCTTTGTTTATGAGCAGTACAGGCAGATCACAGCAAGCAAAGGATGTACAGATCAAAAAGACTTAGAGACATACAGGTTACATTATTTGAGGCTAGAGTCCATTTCATCAGTCTGATAACAGCCTGAAAGAAGCTGTTCCTGAACCTGCTTGCGCCTGTGTTCAGGCTTCTGTATCTTCTGCCTGACAGAAGAGGTTGTAGGAGATCATTACCGGGGTGTGATGGATCTTTGATGATGTTGGCAGCCTTTTCGCGGCAGCGAGCCATGTAAATGGAGTCCACAAATGGAAGGTTGGCTTCCATGATGGTCTGGGCTGTGCACAGCACCTTCTGCAGTTTCCTACAGTCCTGGGCAGAGCCGTTATGCACCCGGACAGTATGCTTTCAATGGTGCATCTGTAGAAGTTGGTGAGGGACCTTATGGAAATGCCAAATTTCCTGAGCCGCCTGAGGAAGAAGAGGCGTTGTTGTGTCTTCTTGACTGTCGCATCTATTTGGGAAATCCAGGACAGGTTGTTGGTTATTGTCACTCCAAGGAACTTGATGTTTTTCACTCTCTCACCTTCAGTTCTATTGATGTAGATGGGGGCGTGTTCTCCTTTTATCTTTCTGAAGTCGACGATCAGTTCTTTAGTTTTGCTGACATTGAGAGACAGATTGTTTTCATTGAACCACATCACCAAGCCCTCTATCTCACTTCTGTAGTTTGACTCATTGTTGTTAGATATCCATCCCACTACGATGGTGTCGTCAGCGAATTTGTAGATGGCGTTCATTCGGAATTTGGCAACACTGTCATATGTGTACAGGGAGTACAGTGAGGATGCATCCCTGGGGGGCTCCAGTGTTGAGTGTTATTGTGGAGAAAGTGCAGTTACCTATCCTCACTGATTGTGGCCTATGGTTCTGAATGTGAAGACTGCAGGTAAAATAGAAAAGAAAGATGTAAGAGTCAGAGCATATAGTAACTCTGAAGAACTAAATTGCATTTATTTCAATGCAAGGGGTCTTACAGGTAAAGTTGATGAACTCAGGGCATGTTTAAGAACATGGGATTGGGACATCATAGCTATTACATAAACTTGGCTGATAGATGAACAAGGCTGGCACCTCAATGTTCCGAACAGGGCAGGTGACTGAAGTAAAAGTGGGGGACCTCTTTGGGTCTAGCAATCATAATTCTACTGGTTTCAAAATGGATATGGCAAAGGATAAGCTTTCCATAAGAGTTAAAGTTTTTAATTGGAGAAAGGCAAATTTTAATGGTATGAGACAATAACTTTAAAAAGTTGATTGGACTAGACAGTTCACACGTAAAAGGACACCTGACAAGTGGGAAGCTTTCAAGAGTGTGATGACGAGAGTTCAGAGCATTATGTTCCTGTTAGACTGAAGGGCAAACTGGTAAGAGTAGGGAACAATGGATGAATAAAGGTTTTGAGGACCTAGTCAAGAATAAAAGAGAATCTTATTTTAGATATAGACAACTTGGCTCAATTGAATTTCTTAATCAATGTAAAGAGTATGGGGCATTCTCAAGAAGGAAATCAGGAAGGCAAAGAGGGGATATGAAATAGCATTGGCAGATATGTTTAAGGATAATCCACAAAAAGCTTCTACAAATACATTAAGAGCAAGAGGGTAAATAGAGAGAGGGTAGGGCCCCTTAAAGATCAAGGAGATCATCTTTGTATTGAAACCCAGGAGTTGGGAGAGATACTAAATGAGTATTTCATGTCAGTTTTTACTGTGGAGAAAGAAATGGAGTCTAGAGAATGCAGAGAAATAAACTTTGATGTTTTAAAAACTGTTCACATTACAGAAGAGGAAGTTTGGGAGGTCTTAGAGAATATAAAGGTGGATAAATCTCCAGGACCTGATCTAATGTATCCCAGAATGTTGTGGATGTAAGGGAGGAAATTACAAGACCCCTTGCAGAAATATTTGCATCATGTATAACTATGGATGATGACTGGAGGGTGGCTAATGTTGTACCTTTGTTTAAGAAAGTTTGTAAGGAGAAACTATAGAACTGTGAGTCTGACATCAGTTGTGGGTCAATCGTTGGAGGTAATTATAAAAGATAGGATTTATGGGCATTTAGAGAGACAAAAATTGATTAGAGACAGTCAGCATGGTTTTGTGTGAGGAAAATCTTGTCTCACAAACTTGGTTGAGTTTTTTGAGGAAGTTACCAAAAAGAATAATGACGACAGAGTAGTAGACGTTGTTTATTTGGATTTTAGTAAAGCTTTTGACAAGGTTCCACATAGTAGACTAATTAGTAAAGTTGGGTCACATGGGATTCAGGGTGAACTTGACAATTTGATACATAATTGGCTTAACGGTAAGCGACAGATAGTGGTAGTAGAGGGTTGCTTTTTGGACTGGAAGCCTGTTACCAGTTGTGTTCCACAGGGATTGGTTCTGACTCCTCGTTCATTTGTCATTTGTATAAATGATTTGGATGAGAATATAGAAGACATGGTTCGTAAGTTTGTAGATGACACCAAAATTGGTGGCATTGTAGACAGTGAAGAAGGTTTTCTAAGATTACGAAGGGATCTTGATCAAATGGGTCAATGGGCTGAAAAATGGCAGATGGAGTTCAATCTGGATAAATGCAAGGTATTGCATTTTGGTACAACAAACAAAGATAGGGTTTATACAATTAATGCTAGGGCCATGGGTAGTGTTTTGGAAAAGAGAGACCGAGGGGTGCAGGTACATAATTCTTTGAAGTTTGCATCACAGATAAACAGAGTGGTTAAAAAGGCATTTGGTATGCTTGCCTTCATTGCTCAGCCCTTTGAGTATAGGAGTTGGGAAGTCATGTTGAGGTTGTATAGGACATTAGTGAGGCCTCTTCTGGAATACTGGTCACCCAGTTATAGGAAGAATATTATTAAGCTGCAGAAGGTTCCGAAGAGATTTATCAGGATGTTGCCAGGCATGGAAGGTTTCAGTTATAAGGAAAGCCTGAATAGACTGGGACTTCTATCACTAGAGTGTAGGAGGTTGAGAGGTGACCTGACAGAAGTTTATAAAATAATTCGAGACATAGATAAAGTTAAGGGTAGTTGCCTTTTCCCCAGGATGGGGGATTTCAAGACTAGGTGGCACATTTTTAAGGTGAGAGGAGAGAGATTTAAAAAAGACATGAGAGGCAATGTGGAATGAACTTTCCGAGGAAGTGGTGGATGTGGGTTCAATGACAACATTTAAAAGACATTTGGATAAGTACATGGATGGGAAAGGTTTGGAGTGATATGGGCCAGGATTAGGCAGGTGGGACTATTTAGTTTGGGATTATGCTTGGCATGGACTGGCTGGACCGAAGGATCTGTTTCTGTGCTGTATGACTCTATGACTCTATGACTATAACAGAACATCTAACGGCCCATAAAAAGAGGATAACATAGCAGTTTGTGTTTGAGTCAGGACTTGGTTTGTGATTGCTCTTTTCTTTTCCAGGACAAAGTACCAAGGGATCTGCCCACCAGTTCCAAGAAATGAGAATAACTTTGACCCTGGTGCCAAGTACCACATCCCCGCAAACACACCTTACATCAGGTAAAATTGTCTGAGGGGGTTGAATTTCAGAGATGCTGATAAAAACACAAGAAACTCAGGGTGTGATATTTTCCTCATTGAAGGTGGTGAAGGATTAGGGAACTCACCCTCTCCCTCACCCCTCACTCATTAACGTCTGAGTGAGAAGATCCATGGATAAATTTCCCAACCAGGCACCATTTAGATAACTGAAATAGTCAATTAATAGCCATGTAAGGACCTTAACTCACCTCTCTATAATTACCAGGCAGATGAGTTGGGCGCCTAGTGTCCTAACCTAAAGCAATCCGCCTGTGGGAACTGCTCCAAATGCCCCAACCTGGAGGCAATCAAAGACATGGATCCGAGGCAAAGGAGATAACCTCTGAAAGCTACCCTCCTATCCTTGCCTGCTATCTGTCCCCATCTCATGAGAACAGCACAAAAAGACATCTTCTCACCATTGGATCTCCCAAGCTATGGCCACATAAGGAGATATTGGTTAGATGACCATCACTTTGGTCAAAGAGGCAGGGTTCAATGAGTGTCTTAAAGGAGGAGAGGTGGACAGTTGTAGGGAGAGAATTACGGAGCCTGAAGACAGGCAACAGAAGACATGGCCATTAGTGGGGATTAAAATCAGAGAACAAGAGGCCAGAACCAAAAGAATGCAGACTATGAAACTGAAGGAAGTTACAGAAATATGGAGGGACAAGGCTATGAAGGGAAGTTGAAAACAAAGACAACTTAAAAGTTAATTTTTGATTGAGTGGGAGCCAAAGTTAATCATCAAGCAGAGGGATGATAGGAGAATGGTTTTCCCAATATTGAATTGGACGATGTGATCGCCTTATCCAGCACTGGATGTCAGGTTAACAGGGATGAATGAGAATGAGCTGAAGCAGTGATGATGTTGGAATCAGTGGTGTTAACAATAGCGCAGATGCATGGTTGGTAGTTCCCCCAGGGTCAACTCTGACAACAACATTGTGAAAAGTCTGGGCAAGTGTCAGACAGTTGACAATGACAGGAGGGGAGTTGGTAGCTCAGGAATGGAGCTTGGAATCTAAAGAACGGGGATGAAGGATCATTTCAAATATTCTGAAAGGAAAGGGATTAAAGACAGGTAAATGGAGTGAGTTAACACCAATGATAATTGAATTCAATAGCAAGAAGTCTCAAACATTTGAATGGCTTCCTCCAGTTGCTATTTTTCCTCAGAAACCAAGTTTCTCTTACCATTTACAGGTACTTTGTGAGTTTTATCCTGCAGTTTCAGTTCCACAAAGCTCTGTGCAATGCTTCAGGACACACAGGACCTCTGCATAAATGTGACATCTACAAGTCTGTTGAAGCTGGCAACGTTCTCAGGTAGGTATTGATTTTTTTGACTAAAAAGTGGGGAAAAAAAATAACCCTTCACTAAGGAGTAAGAGAGCACAAATATTACTAAAAGGAGACAAGAGGTTGAATTTGCACTCATTTGGGTAAGAACACAAGAAACAAGCTGAAAAGAGGAGATACCATTTTATCCAGTTTGAGCCAAGTGGTCTGATATGGTTGGGCCATCATTAACATGGAAATGCAGTGAGAACAATTAACTGCAGTTCTTGGTTAAGTCCAGTTACAGTGTGGGCGTGATTCAAATGGGTCTTGTTAATGGTGCAGTCATCTCCAGTAGCAGTACAGAAGCACAAACTGGTTACATCAAAAAATGAAATAAATTTGCACACTTCAGACCAAGCTGAGTGTAAAACACAACATGGATCTTAGAATCCTCACAGTGTGGAAGCAGGCCATTCAGCCCATCAATTCCACACCAACCCTTCTGAAGAGCATCCCACCCAGACCCAGCCTATCCCTGCATTTTCCATGACCAATCCACCCAACCTGCACATCTTTGGACTACAGGAGGAAACCCACACAGACACAGCGAGATTATGCAAACTCCACACAGACAGTTGCCTGAAGCTAGAACCAAACCCAGGTCCCTGGTGTTGAGAGGCAGCAGTGCTAACCACTGAACCACCATGCTGCCCTTGGATGTTAATGGTCTGTTGTATTTCATGTTGGATAAAAACAAGTTTGACCTATTTTTCTACCTGACCTGTTCGGAGATGTTATTACATACCTCAGGAGCAGGTGGGACTTAAACCCTGACCTCTGGGTCCAGGGGTAGGGACACTACCACTGCACCACCAGAGAATTGTGGCTATAGAGCTGAGATAAAGGTACAGCAAGACCAAATTAAGGGTATCAACCACATTATTAGACTCACAGGAAACTTAAGAAGTGCCAAACCATCTGTTGAATTTCTCTGAAAGTACACTGGACCCAGCATCCTGCCAGGATTTATTTCCCTGTGTTTTGATTGAGCTAAAGTGAGACACAGTCCTACAACAGGACACAATTTTATGTAAAATGGGATTAAACAGATTGATAGCACAGTCACTGATCTGAGTCATTTTCCACACTACACTTGGTCTGAGGTCAGCAAATTTATTTCATTCTTTGATTTTTAAATTTATTCTTGGGGCTGTGTGAATTGCTTCCTGAGCCAGAATTTATCACCCATCCCTAGCTGCCCTCAAGAAGGTGGTGGTGAGCTGCCTCCTTGCACTGCCACTATCCTTTTGGTGTAGGTTGACTCAAATGCCCATAGGGAGAGAATTGCAGGATTTTGACCCAGCGACAATGCATGAACATCGATATATTTCCAAGTCGGGATGGTGAGTGGTTTGGAGGGGAACTTGCAGGGGGTGGTGTTCCCATATATCTGCTGCCCTTGTCCTTCTAGATGGAAGTGTTTGTGGATTTGGAAGGTGCTGTTGTAGGAGTCTTGGTGAGTTGCTGCATTTTGTAGATGGTACACACTGCTGTTGTGAGTATCAGGGCTGGAGGGAGTGGATGCTTGTGGATGTGGTGCCAGTCAAGTGGGCTGCTTTGTCCTGGATGGTGTCCAGTTCCTTGAGTGTTGTTGGAACTGTTGTCATTCAGGTAAGTGGCAGCTATTCCATCACACTACTAACTTGTGATTTGTAGGAGGTGAACAGGCTCTGGGAAGTCAGGAGGTGAGTTAGTTGCTGCAGGGTTTCTAGTCTCTGACCTGCTCTTGTAGCCACTCTGTTTATATGTCAAGTCTAATTGAGTTTCTCGTCAATGATAACACCCAGGATGTTGAGAGTGGGGGATTGAATGATGATAATGCCATTAAACATTAAGGGGTGATGGTTAGATTGTTTCTTGCTGATGATGGTGATTTTCTGGAACTTGTGTGAAATTAATATTACTTTCTACTTGTCAGCCCAAACCTGGATATTGTCGACATCATGCTACATTTAAACACTGCCCTCTTCAGTTCAGATTTAATCCAATTGTGGGGTTATATTTTCTCTATAGGTAACCATCCCATGAACAACCACCCCACATTCAAAGTTTTCCAGGATTGGCAATTAACTGTTCTTGCTGCATCTCCATGCCAACAATGGCCTCACCAATCAGCACCCTGTTCACATGTTGTATAAATTGATGACCTCTTTCCTGAGATAACAAGGTGTAGAGCTGAATGAACACAGCAGGCCAAGCAGCATCAGAGGAGCAGGAAAGCTTCTGAAGCAGGGTCTAGGTCCGAAACATCAGCTTTCCCGCTCCTCTGATGCTGCTTGGCCTGCTGTGTTCATCCAGCTCTACACCTTGTTATCTCAGATTCTCCACATCTGCAGTTCCTACGACCTCTTTCCTGAAGTCTGTTTCTTGCACCCTGGTCCTAATGTGTGCGAGATGAAAAGTTTCCTCTTCTTGGCTCCTTATAGCAATATTTAAATTCTGTACTACCAAGCAAACACTTAGCGACCACAAATAGACATTGCCATAAGAATAATAAGCACGATGTTCACTGGGTGTGGAGATTCCTTTGGCGATACACATCTTGTTCATATCTCACTATAGTCACAAATTATAGTAAAAGTTTAAACTTTCTGTAAATGTCATTCTTGAGAATAATAGGAAGGTCCAGTTACAGAATATTAGTTTGGTAACCAGGGTGATCATCTCTCAATTGTAGGAGCACCTTTCGTTTTTAATCTCCTCTTCTTTACTTGACCTTGAGTCATTGCTGCCTGATTGTCCTCACCACTTGGTAAAAATGGTGGTCAACTAAAAGCCCTTTGACAGAGTTGTTCATTCCTGTCGTTAGGGGCCCAGAATAATTGAGTTCTTTGAATGACTGGACTTATTTTTATGATATAAAATTAATTCTACGTCATCCTGTGCAGTCAATCACACAGTGTAGGAACCTAACATCCAGATGTGCTGATAGCCCAGCCAGAAATTGGCCGCACAATGTCCACCATTAACTCCAACCCCACTGACCTCTGGGAATTAAGCAGCCAGGGCGGGAGGAATGGTACCCATCATGCTTCTTGAGAGGACGCACCTGTAGAATCCAACATAATGCTACAGACAGATGCCCTGAAAATCTATCTTCTCTCTATCTCAGAAATGAACCATCCAGAGAGCTTCCAGAACATTATACAACAAGTCTGTGAGATTCTATATAACAGACGTTAAATATTTTTCTGTGGTTTCTCTTTCAGTAAAGCACTGAGTGCTGGTTCCTCTAAACCTTGGCAGGACATCCTTCAAGAGCTGACAGGCAGCGGCAAGATGAATGCAAGTGCCTTGCTTGAGTATTTTAAACCCGTCACTGACTGGCTTCAGAAAAAGAACAATGAAAACAAGGAAGAACTGGGTTGGTCTGATTTTACCTGGACCCCTCCAATCCCTGACGGATACCCAAATGGCATTGGTAAGTGTCACAAAAGGCAGATGTGAGCTATGGGCAGGGAGGTTAGAGGGTATTTCCCTCAGGCATATAGTCATAGGATTCCTACAGTGCAGTTGGAGGGTATTTGACCCATTGAGTCTGCACTGATCTTGCAAACAGTATCCCATCTAGACCCACCCATCCCCGCATTTACTGTAGCTAACCCACCTAATCTGCGTATTCTTAAACACTGCAGGACACGTTTACATGGCCAATCCACATAATCTGCACATCTTTGGACTGCGGGTGGAAACCAGAGCACTTGGAGGAACCCCACACAGACACAGGGAGAATGCGCAAACCCCACACAGACAGCTACCCAAGGCTGGAATCAAGCCTAGGTCCCTGGTGCAATGAGGCAGCAGTGCTAACCACTGGGCTACCACTGAACCAGCAAACAATCAGCTTGATTAAACCAAATTCCATGAGCTAATTGACTATGCCTTGACTCTCTTATTGACATAACTTTAAAAGGAAAGATTTGGCTCAACAAAAATTGATTGGATGAAGAGTTCTGCAGACTCACTATCTGCAGTCTTCCCTTTGCTGCTTGTGACATGACCAATGTACAGGCTATTGCTCAGTCAGTGCTCAGGATGCCTCTGCACTGTCTCAACAGGATTTAAGTTACATCTGAGGTTCTGTACGTGAGTAATGTGACCTGTGGGCAGTGTAATGTGCCTGGGAGCAACTGAAGTATTCAAGTCAATGGTTCCCATCAGAGGAGATTTCTTCGTTTCATGTCTGACTCTGTTATAGAGATTGATTACTGTCGTTAATCAATACTGTCATTATCATTTTATCACCTGGCTACCAGGATAGATGGATTTAATGCACCTTAGTTCACTTCATTTAATTATATTTTGATGACAGCAAATTACTCACCTTAATTCCTATATCACAACGTTGGCAACACTGAAAAAATACTTCACTGCGTGTAAATTTGAAACCATGAAAGGTGATATGTAAATGTAAATTGGTTTCTTTATGCTCCTTGAGTAACTTTCCCCTTCACAAACTAAGTGATAAATTGCTGAGTTCCTGTTCTTGAACAATGAATGGAAATCCATTTTTTACTGAGCCAGTGATGCACCCACCAGGTTATCACAAGGGATGGGGACGGAGTTTACCCATCTCCCTACCTCCTAATATACGTGAGCATGATTCTTCCTCAACATCACACTGTTTTGGTTTAAAACGTTTCATTATAAACAAACAGTTGATGAATGAATGGGAAAAATGTTTTTTATATACCTTTCAGTGTTCACAGCAAGGGGAGACACTTCCCATATACTCTCCTCTTGTCTGGTTCCCCAGGAAGTTGACATAACAAACAGAAGGAGAATTGTGTTTCTCTGACACCTTTCACATCCTCAGGTTCTGCTTCACGGCCAACCAAATCATTTGTGAAGTTCAGTCACTCTTGGAGTGTTAGAATTGTGGCAGCCAATTTCTGCGCAGCAAGATCCCACAGCGATGTCGCAGTGAGCAGATCGCCTGTTCTTCTTGTAATTTTGGTGAAGGGGCAAATATTGGGCAGGACCCCAGTATCAACAACTCCTTTATTTTAAGATAGTGGTGCAGAGTCTTTTACATCCAAAGGGGAGGACAATCATGGATTAGAGCCCTTCTCTTCTAACAGGAGACATTTCTTCTCATCTCTGTCTTAAATGGGCAATCCCTCTCCCACGTCTATCATGTACATGAAGTAAATGGCAGAACCCTTATAAGCATTAACATACAGAGGGATCTAAACGTACAGGCCCACAGTTCCACGAAAGTGGCAACATAAGTGGATAAGGTAGTCAAGAACATATATGACATGCTTGCCTTCATTGGTTGGAACATAGAGTATAAATATTGGCAAGTCGAGTTGCAGCTTTAGGCCACAAATTAGGCCACATTTGGAATATGGTGTACAGTTCTGGTCACCACACTACCAGAAAGATATGAAGACATTGTAGAGGGTCTAGAAAAGATTTACCAGGACGTTGCCTGATCTTGAGAGTATTAGCAATGAAGAGAGATTGGATAAGTTTGGTTTGTTTGCATTAGAACATCGTAGGCTGAGCGGGCAACCTGATAGAAGTTTAGGAATTATGACAGGCATGGATAGAATGGATAGTCAGAGTCCTTTTCACAGGGTGGAAATGGCAATTACTAGAGGACATAGGTTTAAAGTAAAGGGGAATGTGTAAAGGAGATGCAAGAGATAAGTTTTTTTACACAGAGGATATAAGTGTCTGTAATGCACTGCCAGAGGAGGTGGTAGAAGCAGATCCAATAGCAAAGTTTCAGAGGCATCCTGACAGACACAAGAATAGGCAGGGATTAGAGAGATATGGATCATGCAGAGGCAGGGGGTCTTTAGTTTAGAAAGGCATCATGTATCAGTGGTGGGCCAAAGGGTCTGTCCCTGTGCTGTACTATTCTTTGTCCTTTGTGCTCACTTCCTCCTCATAAGGCAGTCCATCCAGACCCGGTATTAGCCTAATGAACCTTCTCCCATATATCTTTCCTTAGTTAAGGGGCCCAAAACTGTTCACAGTATACCAGCTGTGGCCTGATTAGTGCCTTCTTAACAAGAAGTCCCTAGTTTTACTGGTTTGTACTTCCTCAATTGTATGGGCCTAGAGTTTTGGAAAGGCATCTTCTTTGAGCTGTTAGCCCAGTGGGAGGTAGATGCCCTCCAACATCTGTTAGTACTAAAATCTTGGAGTGTATTGTTAGTAAAAGGAACATGGGTTTATGCTCTGTGAACCTGATTATGTGGCACCTGTACAATGACCTCTGGGCACTTGTTGCCTGTAATTCGTCACTATTGGAGACAAAGTGATGGATCCACAAATCTGTCAGATCAGCCCATTTATTCTCTCTCCTGCATGCTTGAACAGAGAATTAGATTATCCATGCCCCATCTCTAACCTGGTTTATGCTCATTCACGCAGCTCCCACTTCAGCAAGGGCTTCAATTTAAAATGTACAATCTTGAGTTCAAATCCCTCCATGGTTTCTACATTCTGTTTGCAACTCTCAAAGCTCTCCATGATCCTTCAATTCTGGTTTTCTGTGCAATTCTTTGCTCCAGAGATGCCTTCAACTAACTAATCCCTGGAACCCTCTTCCTGACCTTTTCTACTTCCCAACTCTCTCCTTTTCTTTAAGATGCTCCTTAGAATAGGTTGTTCGTCCAAGCGTTTGGTCACTTGTCCTCATAGCTGTAGGCCAATGTTAATTTTTGGCTGGTTATGGGCAACATGATGGCTCAGTGGTGGGTTAGCACTGCTGCCTCACAGTGCCAAGAACCTGAGTTTGATTCTAACTTCAGAGCCTGTGTGGAGTTTGCATTTTCTCCCCATATCTGCATGCTGGGAGTTTTGGTTTCCTCCCACAGTCCAAAGATGTGCAGGTTAGGTGGATTTGCCATGCTGAAATTGTCCATAGTGTTCAGGGATGTATAGGGTAGGTGGATTAGCCAGGACCCATGTCGGAATTTGATGAGATGGTCCTCGGAGGGTTATTGTGGACTCGATGGGCCAAAATAGCCTCCTTCCACACTGTGGGGCTGTTATGTCATTGTAACACTGTGGGTCATTTTATCACATTAATGGAGCAACATAAATGCAAGTGGTTGTAAACCTTTATGTCCCATTTGGCTTCTTACAGACAAAATCACCGATGAAAAGAAAGCGCAGGAGTTTGTCGACAATTACAACACAGTCACAGAGAAAGTGTGGTATGACTACACAGAGGCCTCCTGGGCATACAATACCAACATCACCGAACAAAACAACAAGGTCATGGTATGTTCATCCTCTGTGCCGTCACACAGAACCCAGTAGGTGGTTACATTTGGACTCAAGGGCTGCATTAACCAAAACTAAAGACAATACATTTCTTGGGGGATGACCATTTCACCAGCAATTTGTCATCCAGTGGGATTCTAATTGTTTGAATACAAAAGATGCAATGTAGAAATGAATAAATACACAATTTAATATTCTCTAGAGATCAAACCAAATCTGATGACCCTATGCTAATGCACAATTGCTTTTCACACACCCATATCTATATATATTGAATTTGGATAAAGACAACTATCACAAGGCATTCAAGATTTACAAATGTCCGATTGTAAGTCAGTAATATAGTACAAACAACAGTCTCAGCGGAACTGTCCACTATCCAGCAGCCAACGCCAACCAACGAAGAACTTAGCACCTTTTACTACTTACCAAATTTTATTATCAGCAAATCGCCCAATTAAGCAAATTTCATCGCAACCCACTAGAATCAGAACACACAAAGGGGAAGCAACAAGGTAGGGGACTCAATTAAAATGGAGTCCCTGGAGAAATAATGCACCCCAGCCCCCGTTGTGCCCACCTCCCTCTGAAAGCTTCAAGGGAACTCAGCTCACTCTCAGATATTACATTCCAGACCCTAACCACTCGAGTGAACCTGCCTCCCCCCACACTCTCAGACAGTACATTCCACACCTTAACCTATTGCTGTGTGAAAACATTTTTCCTGACAAGACCACTGTTTCTTTTGTCAATCACCCTAAGTCTCTGGTTCTTGGTTCTTGAGCCTTCTAACATTGGAACAAATTCCCGAAATCCATCTGTTCAGATCTATCCTTCCTTTCTCTTCTCGAAGGGAAACAAGTGCCAACTTATCCAATTTATCTATGTGACTGAAGATCCTCATCTCTGGAACCACTCCTGTGAATCTTTTGTGCATTCTCCCTGATAGCGTCCTAAAGTATGATGTCCAGAATTGGATGCAGTACTCCAGTTGACATCACATTGGTATTTTATGAAAGTTTAACAGGACATCCTTTCTCTGTGACCTTATTAATAAAGCCCAGGGCACTGTATGCTTTATCAGTTGCTCTGTCAACCTCACTTGCTACCTTCAATGAATTATTCACATATGGATCCTACTTTCTCTGACCCTGCACCCCTTTAGAATTAAACTCTTTATTTTGTATTGCCTTTCTGACCTCTTTGTACCAAACCGATTCAGTTCACACTTCACTGCATCAAACTCCGTCCACTACTTGGCTGTCCATTCCACCAAACTGCCTATGTCCTTTGGAACTATCTCCTCCCGGTTCACAATTCTTCTAAGATTCAGTTCAGCAATAAATGTTTAAATCATGCCCTGTACCTAAGGCCTAGATCATTAATATTAATCAGGAAAAGCAAGGGTCCCAAACCACTTAACCCTGGGGAACTTCTCCACAGTTAGAAAAGCATCAATTAACCATTAAAAACAAAATACTGTGGATGCTGGAAATCAGAAATAAAAACAGAAGAAGAGTCACACTGAACTTGAAATGGTAACTCCATTTCTCTCTCCACAGATGCTGCTAGACCTTCTGAGTTTCTCCAGCAATTTCTATTTTTATTTCATTAACAATTATTTGGTTTCCTATCACTTGGCACATTTGTGTTGCTATTGTCCCTTCCATTCCATGGCCTATAACTTTGCTCACAAGTCACTGACGGGTGGCATTTTATCAAATGCCTTTTGGTAGTCCCCACATACCACATCAATAGTATTGCCCTCATCAACCTTCTCTGCAACCTGATTAAAAAGACTCAAGCAAGTTAGTTATACATTCTTCGCCCTTAACAAATTCATGTTGGTTTTCCTTAATTAATTTACATTTTTCCAAGCGACTTAATTTTGCCCAAGAAAACTGGGTTTTTGGTTTTCACTCCCATGACAGGCAGCTCAGGTCAGGGTAAAGTGTCCTGAGTGGCACTGGGTGAACTCCAGGGAGAGTGTATGTGAAACTGAGAATGGCCTGTTCTGCCTTACATACTGATTGGAGATGGCCACAGGGGCTACCAAATGAGGAGGTCAGCTGATTCTTTTTTCATTGTTACACCATATGGTGATATTCTGTGACGGCGTTGGTGGGAAGGCACAGCATGTAGCAGATGGTGAGGTGACAACGTTGACAGCAAGTGTTGAAATGCACAGAGAGTCAGGAGAGAGGAAGAGGGAGCAGGAACAAATAGGTTTGCACCAAAATGAGTTTGAGTTGACTTAGAGTCATAGAGCTCTACAGCATGGAAACAGACCCTTCTTTTCAACTTATCCATGCCGACCAGTATCCTATTCGTCTAGTCCCATTTGCCAACATTTGCCTCATATCCCTCTAAACCCTTCCTATTCATATACCCATCCTTTTAAATGTTGTCATTGTACCGGCCTCCAACTTCCTCTAGCAGCTCATTCCATACACGTACCACCTGAGCCGATGGCCTGGTGGGTTTGAATTCTGCCACAGCAGATTCAATAAATGTGTGGAATTAAGCATCTAATGATGACCATGAATCCATTGCCATTTGTCAGGAAAAACCCATCTGATTCACTAATGCCATTTAGAGAAGGAAACTGTCATTCTTACCTGGTCTGGTCTACATGTGACTCCAGACCCACAGCAATTAGGCTGACTCTTAACTACCCTCTGGGCAATTAAGGATGGGCAATAAATGCTGCCTAGCCAGCAACACTCTCATCCCATGAATGAATAAACAAACACCCTCTGCGTGAAAAAATTGCCCCTTAGTTGCCTTTTAACTCCTTCCCCTCTCATCTTAAACCTAAGCCCCTCTAGTTTTGGACTCTCCTACCCTGGGGAAAAGACATTGTATACTTACCCTATCCATGCCCCGTGTAATTTTATAAACCTCTATAAGATCACTCCTCAGCTTCCAATGCTCCACAGAAAATAGCCCCAGCCTATTCAACCTCTCCCTATAGCTCAAACCACCCAACCCTGGCAACATCCTTGTAAATCTTTTCTGAACCCTTTCAATTTCACAGCATCCTTCCTATAGCAGGGAGACCAGAAATGAACGCAGTATTCCAAAAGTGGCCTAACCAATGTCCTGTAGCCAGAACATGACCTTCCAACTCCTATGCTCAATGCACTGACCAATAAAGGTAAACGTATCAAACGCCTTCTTCACTATCCTGTCTACTTGTGACTCCTCTTTTCGGGAACTATGAACATGCGTTCCAAGATTTAGTTATTCAGCAAACATTCCCAGGACCTTGCTATTAAGTGTATTAGTCCTGCCCTGGTTTCCCTTTCCAAAATGCAGCACCTCACATTTATCTGAATTAAACTCTGACTGGCACTCATCTGGATGGATACAAGGAACAAGAAATGAAATATTTTTTAAGTACTGAATAGTCAAATATGTAAAAAAAATGTCCAGTGCACACATTCAGGGAAAGCAAGCTCAAATGGCTTGGCTTCTGACATGTGTGTGAGTCACAGCCCACCCCTTTCTCATATCAGTAAAAGTTAGAGTCTGATTAAAATTGGCTATGTTTGTTTCTTGCCCTGCCATCAGAGACAGCATTTCCTGCACTTGCAGCAAAGCAGCATTGCTGCCAGTGAAATCCTAGGCATTAGAACTAATAACAATTGTCATAAAAAGAATCATTGATCTGTTTCCTCCCTTCACCATGACTCCTCACTACTACAGTCGCTGCTGGCTCGCTTGTGGAATGGATGGTGGGGAGTGGAATATAAAAGCAAAGGGCTTTCAGGAGGGAATGGGGGAGACGTGCCAAATGGTGTGGGCATGAAGTAGAGGGAGCAATCCCAAGTGAGTTAGTGCTGAAAGAAGCAGCGAGACGCTGTGGTGATGTGGAGGAAGCAGGGAGACGTGAAAATACATGGCAAAGGGAGCCTTTGAATGGGGGAGATTTAGAGATGCACAATGATGGTATCAGTAGTTGAAGAATCCACACAGAATCTGGAGAGTGTGGCCATTACATGTGTGCCAGTCATGTCTGTTTGTGTGTGCAACCATGAATAAATCTGCTCTAATTGCATGCATTCGCGTAGGTATGTATAGACGTGCGAATGCCAGCAAAATTCTGTAGATTCAAACAATTGAAATGCACACCTGGAAAGTGCTTCATGACTGTTTTTCTTTAACTAGCTGGAAAAAAGCCTCGAGATGTCCAACCACTCACTGGTGTATGGTGTCCAAGCTCGACAATTCGACTCTACAGACTTCCAAAGCCCAGAAATCAAACGTATCCTGAAGAAACTAAGTGATATTGAACGTGCAGCTCTTCCTGAGGAGGAGGTGAAGGAGGTCGGTGCAGGTTCTTACTGCTACAAGAAAATGCCTGTTGTTGCATAGTTATGAATTGGCGTTGCATTGGGTGCATTCATTTCTTGATAACCTAATTTAGAGATGCATAGTAGACTACAGAGACAGGCATCAGACTGATCCTGAACCCAGACTGGTATTGTCTGGTAGCTTTTTCACAAGCAGATAGTTGTTGCTGTGTGGGTGGATCAACTGTGAAGGTTTAGAGCTCACTGATTCTCCCATAGTGTTACTCATTGAGAATCAAACATCATGTTGTTGTGGGGCGGGATTGGGGGAGATGCTGAATTAGCACAGGCTTGAACTAATTCAAAAAATATCTGGAAAGCAGCTTATGAAATCTGCTCACAGATCACAGAGGTAACATTTTCATGATGACATCCTTGAAACATAATGAGTTTATTATACATCACAGGTTGATGTAGAAAAGTATTCCTGCATAAGCCAGTTACATTAATAAATATTTCCATAGACATAATATTTGTACTGCTGATTTGTTATGTGAATGAATAAATATGAATTTATGAATATTGAGTTCAGTAAAAAGTTTACAAGTTGCCACTTATAATGCCATCTTAGGTACAAGGTACCTAGGTACAGATTCTTCAGGACAAGTTCTTAGGAAATAAAATGAGAAAAGTAAAGAAATAAAGAAGCCAGCACTGCAAATTGTAGGAATAAATTAGAAAATAGAAAAATACAAAGTTCAGAACAACAGTCCTTCCAATCCAGTCTGTGGCAGCACCCAGTCTCTAGTCCATGTCGAGCTCGGACTCCAGCCCACACATGGCTCATGAGGCCGGGAGACTGCCGTACAATCACCTTGAGGTCAAAGGTTCACACTGAGGCCATGTCGGGCTGAAAGACCACCTTGCTGGGCCGGGAGACTGCCACACCAGACCGACAGATCGCTGCACCAGACTGCCAAGAGACTGCCACGCTGGACCAGGAGACCACTACATGCCTCAGGGAGACCACCATGCCAAGCTGCCGAGAGACCGCCACACCAGGCCACCGAGAGATGGTCATGATAGAGCACCGAGAGACCGC
>NC_063361.1:3460829-3466953 GCF_021869965.1 Rhincodon typus | reverse complement strand
GAGAGACCGCTACACCAGGCCACCGAGAGATGGTCATGATAGAGCACTGAGAGACCGCTACAACAGGCTGCCGAGAGATGGTCATGCTGGGCTGTGAGACCACCACACTGGGGCAGGAGGATGCCTCACTGGGTGCACACACTGAGGCTTAGAGTCTGAGCCCGTGCTGAGACCAGGAGTTCAGAATGTCACCGAGAAGAAAGAAGAGAAAAATAAAAAATACAAAAGCGGAAGAAAAAGAAAAAGAAATGGAAGAAGTGGACAAGCTCCAGCTGAAGCGTCCTACTCTGCTGACATCTTCAGTGACCAAGAAAGGGAAAACAGAATATCGAGAAATGTAAAGGCGGAAGCAAAAGCTTCTTTAGATACAGCAGAGACAAATGTGCGTCCATTATAGATAGAGATAGGAAAGTTTATAATGGAGATTAGGGAAATAACAGAGGAACTTTAAAATATGTTGGCCTTTATGTTTGCCAGGACAGGGAGCATATCAATTATTGCCAAAATGCTTTAAGAAGTCAGGAATCCCAAATCTCATTCTAATGGCGCTGGGGGTGGGGGTAATCAGTAACTCAATCAGGGCAGAGTTCCTGAATGTAACTGGCCATTTAAAGACTGGCTGCTACCACTGAAATGGGACTTTGGAGCCCCTGGTGGCTGTAATGTGGAGTTTAAAGCATGCCAGAGTAGATTTGTTCTCAGTGCATTTCTTTTGGATAACCAGAGTACCACTTTGGGCACTTGAGGTACTCCTGTGGACATCATCCCAGCTCACCCTGATCGTGGAAGTTTATGTGAGCTTTGCTACCAACAACATATGTTACCTGATGTAGTATAGCTTATGTTATCCTTTATAATATAAGAAGCTAGGTATCATCAATGTGGTATTGAAGGATACAACAGACTTTTATTACAACTAGCTATTATGTAAAACATTACATTCACAAGCACATCAGTGGTTGGGCTAACATTAAACTGTTGTATAATGTAGTCTGCTTCTCATAGGATATCTTGCTGCAAGTGATCTGATTTCATATGAGACAGTTATACCCTCAGGTCACATGTTATGATATAGTGAGAATCGGGTATCCTTTGGAGGTAGGTGCCAGAGTTCATTTTGGGATGTCGGCTGCTATTAGGATGGTTAACTGTGGAGAAGATTGGATGTAAAAGGTGCATAAATCCCTTGGAACATCCAACTTGTCAACACTTGTCAAGAAGTGTTTAGAAGTGTCAGAAATTGTGGATGTGTCAAGGAGTGTCAACAAGATTCAGGAAATGTCTAGTCATGTCAACAGGTGTCAGCCTGTCAAGAGCTGTCAAGAACTACCAACATGTGCATTCATGGATGAGAGTGTTTTGTTCAGTAAAATATAACCTGCAATAGAGAATATCAAGTTAAATCGCTATTTTTGTTCTCACTTTTGCAAGGTTATTTGTGAATGCTAAGTGAGTTGGTATGTTAGGTGAGGGGATTAAGGGGATGAGTTGGACGTAGGCATTATGTTGGCATAAGGATATGAGGGACTATAGGGAATGGATATAGGGATCATTAGGTTGAAATGGGTTGGCATGGATGGGACATGTAGAGTGAGGGGGCAAATGCAGGAAGCATATCTCCCCTAGATTCAGGATCATAAAGGTTAGATCATTTCAAACTGAGATGAGGAAGAATTTCTTCAATCAGTGCGTGGTAAGTCATTGAAATTCTCTAACCCAGAGAGCTGTGTCATTGAGCACTTTCAATACATAACTCAATAGATACCTCAATAACAGTTACATAAAGTGTTATCATGGGGATAGCTTGGAAAAGCAGGATTGAGATAAGAGATCAGCCATGATTTAATTTAATGGTGAAGCAAGTTTGATGGGCTAAAGTATCTATACCTGTTCCTATATTCCTATGTGCAGCAAGTATGTGAGAAAATGCAATGTTCTCCGAAAGGAATTATGCCCTCTTTCCAGCATCAAGATAAAACAGAAGATTGGGCCCAAAAAGCCTCAACAGATTCCAATGCTTTTTTTCAAATTTATTCTTTCATGGATGTGGGCATCACTGACAAGGCCATTGCCAATTTGCTCTTGAACTCAGTGGCATGCCTGCCATGGTGGATGTAGGGAGGAGGTGATGATGGTGGAAGTAGGTGTTACATTGGTATTGGGGTAGTTGGTATGGGAGAACTTTAGGTTGAATGGTTTGGTGTGGGTGGGGCATGAGAAATGTGTGTGAGTGAGGGGCATAAAAGATGAGTGCTGCCTGTATGTTTAATATTTTTCTCCTTTCGGAGTTGTAAAGAACGCCCCTTAGATCTGGCCCCAAAACACCTTTGACAGAGGAAAGGCACCCTTTGGAATTGTGAACAGACATACTTGTACGTAAACTCTTTGGGACTTGAAAAGATGTCAAGGAACTGTTCAAAGAAAATGTCCACTTTTTAAAAAAAAACAAGTGATAGGTATTTCAGAGCACCTGGTTATAAAAAACCATTCTAGGCATAATGTAGATTACAGATTTTGCTGGGAAATATTTAGTATAAATTCCTGACTTTATCATTTGGGCCAATTTGTTAAGTTGCTTTGAAATGTGAGTATGGGGGATGATTGATAGAAACCTGCTGGACAGAAAAAATACGAAATGTCGAAGCACCAAGCAGAGTGAACAAACAAAGATATTTGTAGAAAGTAGTAAGGAAAAGACAGAGATTGGATCCAGCACATTTTAATGTGAAAAGATAAGGCACAGGACAGACAGCTATGGATTGTGAGCCAAGGACATGTTTTCAGGAAAAGTGCCCATCATAATCATCACATTATATATGATGTATATAACAGATTTGTCTCATGCATTACAGATTAATTAGAATTATTATTTATATCTTACAATACTTGATGGAAACTATTAATGTGTTGCGTAGTATTTGTTATGCCTTAGTGATTGCATTAAATACTATCCAAATTCAATACGAATTGTTAAATTTGCCAGATTGAATTTAGCATAAACTACTGAATGTGCCATTTAGTAACTAGTATAATTGACTGATTGTATCTGTAATATTTGACATGAATTGGTTAACGTCTTATTTAGTATTTGATATCAATTACTGTTTGTGTCCTTTAGTACTTGTGGTGAATTACAAATAGGGTGATTACAAACAGGGAGAAACACCAATTTTGTCATTTAAGTGTTGATGTGATTACTGGCTGTAGCTTGTAGTTATTAATAAGAAAGATTGAATGTGCTAGGCCAAATTTCCTATTACTTACTGCTCCTATAATAGGGCAAGATTTTGAATTATATATTATTGACTTGGTACCATGCATTGTTTCACCCGTGTTTCTAATTGTGTTCACATAGTATTTGATATGAATTCTTGATTGTCTTCAGTTAATCATAGAATCCCTACAGTATGGAAGCAGGCCATTCAGCCCCTCGAGTCCACACCAACCCTCCTAAGAGCATCCCACCCAATTCCTGTAAAGCTGCGATTCCCGTGGCTAACCCACCTAGCCTGCGTGTCCCTGGACACTATGGGCAATTTAGTATGGTCAATCGACGCTAACCTGCATGTCTTTGGACTGTGGAAGGAAGCCAGAGCACCTGGAGGAAAACCACACAGACACGGAGAGAATGTACAAACTCCACACAGACACCAAAGGTTGGAATTAAACCTAGGTCCCTGGCGCTATGAGGTAGCAGTCCTAAGCAAGTGAGCCAGCATGCTCGGATTTAACAGCACTAATAATAGTGACACCGCAAGGGCTCTCTGTCATTGCTCCATTGAAACCACAGTAATTCCTGGAGTGTCCTGTCCAGTTGTCTCGTGTTTCATTATGGAAGCCTGAGATCTATGTTTTAAAATGAAAATAAAGAACTGTGCATGCAGGAAATCTGAAGCAAGCAAAAACAGAAAGTGCTGGAGAAACTCAGGAGATCTGGTAGCATCTGTGAAGGGAAAAACTGTGTTAATGTTTTGAGCCCAGAAGGATCAAAATGTTAGCTCTGTTTTCTCTCCCCAGGTGTCGCCAGACCTGCTGAGTTTCCCCAGCACTTTCTATTTTTATTTGGTAATTGATCTATGCCCACTGTGCTAATTGGTTAAGGCTAGATATGGACTCAAAGAAAAGTAAACAAACTGCAAAAGTTACAGGAAAGCTAAAAGCTAGGGGTAGAAGTATGGAAGCATTTTAAAGCACTAAACAGAATCTGTTACATAAATTAACCCACATAGTGAACATCTTGAAGTCGCTCCCCAAACTGCAAACAATTAGCAATCACTGAATTGTTGAGAACTGGTCCTTTCAGGCTTTTAATCACTGTGTGAAACCCTTGAAAAAATTGCAACTTGTTGAATATATAAGTGGGTTTTTAATGTGTCAAATTTACAATTACAAATGAAATACCCCTGTGGTATTAACAAATCTGTACACGTAGAATCTCAATTTTAGAGTAATAAGAAAACTATTTTTAATAATGACTTCTTTTAAAAGAGTCCTTCTGATTTTTCACCTTTGCCTTAATCCATGTGTATGTCTCAATCATTTATTTCGCTTTCTGCAAAAATTTCATTGAAAGCGAATAATCCTTGAGAGTGACAGGATAGATTGAGAGGTGAGTAAAAAACATAAGTGGCCCTGAGCTTTAAAAATAGAGGAATGGATGACAAAAGCAGGGAAGGTTTGACAAAACTTATTGCTGGCACCATTCTCATGGAAGGATCTAGAAAGGATATGGAAAAGACTTATGACAATGTTTCCAGGTATAAAGGACTAGGTTGCATGTTTAGATTAAAGTAACTGAGGATAAACTGCTCAAGGAGAAGACTGAGAGAATATTTGATAGTGGGCTCTAGAATGATAAAGGGTCATCAATAGATGAGAAGGAACTGAAAGGCTGAGGACCAAACTTGCCCTTGAAAAGAACTTGTTTATCTTGGAAGGGAGAACAAAAGAACACAATATTACTTAAAAGGAGAAAAACTGCAGAAAGCTGCAACACAAAGAGACGCAGGGGAACTTGTGCATAAAACACTGAAAGCTAGCACACAGGAGCAGCAGGTAATCAGGAAGGTGAGAGTGGAATGTGGCCCTTATTTCAAGGGGGTTGGAGTACAAGAGTAGGGAAGTCTTACTGCATCTGTACAAGGTACTGGTGAGAACACAACGGGAGTGCTGAAACTAGTTTTTGTCCCCTTATTTAACAAAAGATATTATTTCATTGGAGGCAGTTCACTAGGATGATTCCTGGTGTGGAGGGATTGTCTTATGAGCAAAGGTCAAACATGTAGGGACTGGAGTTTAAAAGAATGAGATGTGATCTCATTGAAATATATAGGATTCTTAAGGAGTTTGATGGGGTGAGTGCTGAGAGGATGCTTTCCCTCATGGAGTCTCTACTGTGGGGAAGCAGGCCATTTCACACTGACACTCTGAAGAGCACTCACCCAGACCCAGCTCCCTACCCTGTAACTCCACATTTACCATGGCTAACACATTTAGGCTTCACAACCCTAGACACTATGGCCAATTTCCCACAGCCAATCCACCTAACCTGCATGTTTTTGGCCTGTGGGAGCCACGCAGACACAGGGAGAGTGTGCAAACACCACACAGACAGTCACCCAAGGCTGGAATCAAACCCAGGTCCCTGGTGCTGTGAGGCAGCAGTGCTAACCACTATATGACCATACCACACACATGGGAGATTTGAGGACTAAAGGGCATAATCTCAGATTAAAGGGGCTCCAATTTAAGACTGAGATGAGGTGGAATTTCTTCTCTCAGAGGACTGTGAGTCTTTGGAACTCCTTGCCACAGAGAGCTGATGGGGCAGAATCTCTATGTACATTTAAAGCTGAGATAAATTCTTGATCAGTCAGGAAAACAAGGGTTACAGAGAAAAGCCAGGAAAGTGGGTGTGAGGAATGTCGGATCAGCAATGACCCTATTGAATGGCTCTTCTCATTGTGAATTACTGATTGCACCGTGCAGTATTCATTGTGAATTATTGATTACACTGTGCAGTATTCAGTGTGAATTACTGATTACACTGTGCAGTATTCATTGTGAATTACTTATTGCACTGTGCAGTATTCATTGTGAATTACTGATTGCACTGTAGGGTGTT
>NC_063361.1:3458954-3460819 GCF_021869965.1 Rhincodon typus | reverse complement strand
AGGGTGTTCATTGTGAATTACTGATTACACTGTGCAGTATTCATTGTAAATAACTGATTACACTGTGCAGTATTCATTGTGAATTACTGATTACACTGTGCAGTATTCATTGTGAATTATTGATTACACTGTGCAGTATTCATTGTGAATTACCGATTGCACTGTGCAGTATTCATTGTGAATTATTGATTACACTGTGCAGTATTCAGTGTGAATTACCGATTACACTGTGCAGTATTCATTGTGAATTGCTGATGACACGTGCAGTACTCTTTGTGAACTACTAATCACTCTATAAAGTATTCAGTGTGAATTACTGATGACAATGTACTGTATTCAGTGTGCATTCTCTTCCAAAGTACAGCACATTTAATCACCATAGTTTTGCAGCTTCCTGCTGGTGAGTTTATGGACTCTAAATGGCTATATTTTTAACATGGCAACATTTCTCCTTTTTCAGTACAACAACGTCTTGTCTGAAATGGAAACTACCTACAGTGTTGCAAAAGTATGTCGCACAAATGGGACTTGTCACCCTTTGGATCCTGGTAAGTGACGGGCAGATATTTTATACCTTCACCCATTTAATGTGTTTAACAAATACCATTCAGTTGTTGCTATGTGAATGTACAACATCATTTGTACACTGCGATGTGAGTGTACGATGCTTTCAGCAAACAGCTTTTGCCACTAGCACTCAACATCATGTCTCATCAGCTTTCGTAGGTTTGCTGTGTGTTCTGAAAAGAAATATGAAAGAACTCATGTACTGGATCAAGCCAAGGAAATTACTCAGTTTTTTTTGTGTCCTGAGGACTTGGGTTGATTCTATCAGTTGTATACATCATTCTGAAGAACTGGCATTCTCCCATGTTCACAATACATTTGTCTGTGTTTAGCTTGATGCCAGCTTTGCTGGTTCTCTCCATAGCTTCATGCAGGTGGTGGTCATGATTTTTATGAGTGACACCATAGCCCCGGATATCATCAGCTATACAGAGTCTTTAGGAGGAGACAGGAGTTCCAAACTAGCCTTCACCGCGAAAAGACAGATGTCCAATTCCTGAGAGTTCTTTGCAGCAATGCCTGACTAGGAATTTAATTGTACCTATTGCCTTTATGTAATAAGCAAGATACTTAAGTAAGAGAATGTCTCTTATATTTAGACTCATGGGTGGTCTATCCTTTACCACTGATAATTAGACAGGACCCAGACACTGTAAAGACAAAAGAGGACTGGTGGCAGTGAACTATCTGAAATGACTGTAACTCTGTACTGCATACTGGCAGAAGTTATAGATACCCTCTGCTCCAATTTCAACCTTCAGTTTCAGATTCATAGAGTTTATTTCTTAAACTCATCCTGATCTAAATGATTGTGTGGAAGAATTTTTCCCTGGGAACTGTCACATCCAGCTAGGTGTCTGGTATGTTGTGTCCTTAAGCCAACCATCATGGTAGAGATGTTTTGGTTTCTTTTCTTTATCATTCACCTTGCTGCTCTGCCCTAATAACTCAATAACCATCCCCTCTCTGCACATCAATTCCCAGCGGCTGGACTTTCCACAAACTCTGCAGTTTGGTCCATGTACAGAATATCACCTTCTTGCTGTGAACTCATATGGCCACTCCTTCTCTCTGTCTGGTTTGCATTCTTTCCTTCTGTTTCACTGCATCAACTCTGCTATTTTTCCCTTCTCTTAATTGAAGGACCTTCACCTGTCTACTCATGGTCTTAAGTGCTCTGGTGGTATCTTTAATCTTCAATATTTCAAGTTTGTCCATTCCAGTTAATTTGTTATAACAAGGTGCAGAGCTGGATGAACACAACAGGCCAAGCAGCATCAGAGGAGCAGGAAAGCTGA
>NC_063361.1:3421015-3453954 GCF_021869965.1 Rhincodon typus | reverse complement strand
GTTCATCCAGCACTACATCTTGTTATCCCTTAGGTTTAGATCCTGTTACAAGGGAAACATTCTCTCAGCCTCCATCCTCTCAAACTCCCCTCAGGATTTTATATTCTTCAATAAGATCACCTCTCTGTTCTAAAAGTGGGCCCAATTTGTTCAATCTTTCCTCACAAAAGAGCTTCTTCATCCCAGGAATCAGTCAGGTGAACTTTCTCTGAACTGCTTTTAATGATATAATGAAAGCAGAAATGTACACCTTATTCTAAATGTAGTCTCACCAATGCATGTCCCTACACGATTGTAGCAGAACATCACAATTCTTATATTCCATTCCCCTCGTAATAAATGAAAATCTTCCATCTATCTCCTAATCACATCCTGAATTCTAATGTTTTATGATGCCCATACCCAGACATATATCCAGCTCCTGCTGGAAGGCCAGGTTTCAGTAATCCCTCTCCAGTGAAACAATATGTTTTTGTTATTTCTTCCCACTAAAGTGGACAAGTTCATATTTTCCCACTTAAAACTCACCTGCCAATTTTTTTGCCCACTCACCCAACCTGTCTACATCCCTTTGAAGATTTCTTCTATCTTCTTCAAAACTTAATTTCCTACCTATCCTGCTACCATCAGCAAATTTAGCTTCCATACGTTTGGTTCCCTCATCCAAGTCATTGATATAGATTGTGTATGGATATAGAGTCCCTGAGACCAGCTGCCCTCTGGTATCACAAACAACTGCAGCCTCTCAGCTACTGCCATCATCAAAATGAGCTAACAATACAGATGTGGGATGTGGCTTCCTGAATTGAAGCAATCAGTGGCATAGTTGACAGTATATGAACTACACTGAATCACAGAACCCTGCAGTGTGGAAGCAGTCCATTTGGCCCATCAAGTCCACACTGACCCTCCAAAGAGCGTCCCACCTAGACCCAGCCTCCCTACCCATCCTTTCAACTCCCATGGCTAAATCACCTAACCTGCACATCCCTGAACACTACAGGCAATTTAGCACGGCCAATCTACCTAGCCTGCACATCTTTGAACTAGGGGAGGAAACCGGAGCACTCAGAGTAAATCCACGCAAACACAGGGAGAATATGCAAACTCCACACAGACGTTCACTGGAGGGCGGAATTAAACCTGGGTCCCTGGTGCAGTGAGCCAGCAGTGCTAACCACAGAGCCATCGTGCCACCCCAGCACAATAAACAAATGATCAGTGTCATTGCTTCAGCTCCTACTCCCTCTTACCTGTCAGAATAATCTTTCCTTCAATAGACCCATGTGAGCCCTGTTCAAAAAGCCCTCTGCAAAAAAAAGGCATTTCCTCCACCCCGAGTGGTAAACCTCACAATTCACTAATTCAAGAAACTATCCTGCACTCTTACTATGGCCGTCACTTTACTTTAAACAGCTCTCGTATCATGGCTTCAATGTGAACTGTTTCTTAGAGCTATACCAGTTCACTCTTACAGATATAATGCTAATGAATCTTTCCCCACACCCTTCCTATAATTATGTGCAACAAATATTCCATACTTCATTTGTATACAATTGGTTAAATAGGTACAGCCTTACAACCCTCTCATACGCAGACACTCCTGCAGTATACACAAACTAATTTTTCAGGGTTAGACAGAATTATTGGAATAAATATGACTTTTTTTGGAAGGGTTTGATGAAGGAGAAGGTATTGAGCTGATTTTCACTCTGATGCCTAGTGTGACTGAGTGCTGAAACCCTGCAGGTTCCTGCTCATTACCAAGACCCACAGCTTCATTGCCTTAGGTATCACACTGTCTGACCTGTCAATTACCTACAGATCTAACAGAGATCATGGCAACTTCAAACGACTACAACGAGCTGCTGTTTGCTTGGAAAGGATGGAGAGATGCCTCAGGAAAGAAAATGAGGACCAACTTCAAGAGATATGTGGAGTTAAGCAACAAAGCAGCAAGACTGAATGGTGAGACGCACTCTGGTGTAGGAGGGAATGGGATGTTATTCTAGAAGCACGTACAGAAATTTAATTTGCTGAATACTTCAGTGACTGTTACGACACTGCATCTTGTCCCCGTTGTTTAACTGCAATCATCCAGAGTTCATCCAGCCTGGATTAGACTGTCAACTCCTTATTCAAAAGAAATGTAATTTCAAAGTGTGTAATGTTAATGCTCTGTTTTCAATGTTGGAATCAAAACTCCCAGGATAGGGACAGCATGGGTTTAGATACTGAGTAAAGCTCCCTCTAGACTGTCCCCATCAAAAACTCCCAAGACAGGGAAAGCACGGGGTTAGATACAGAGTAAAGCTTCCTCTAATCTGTCCCCATCAAACACTACCAAGACAGGGACAGTGTGGGATTAGATACAGAATAAAGCTCTCTCTACTCTTTTAAAGTAAAAGTAATAGGGAACTAAAGGGGAGGTGATGGCCTAGTAGTATTATCGCTGGACTGTTAATCCAGAGACCCAAATAACGTTCTGGGGATCCGGATTCAATTGCCACCACGGCAGATGATGGAATTAGGAATCTAATGATGACCATGAATCCATTGCCGTTTGTCGGAAAAACCCATCTGGTTCACTAATGTCCTTTAGGGAACGAAACTGCCATCCTTACCTGGTCTGGCCTTCACGTAACTCCAGACCCACAGCAATGTAGTTGACTCATAACTGCCCTCTAGGCAACTAGGGATGGGCAATAAATGCTGCCTAGCCAGCGACGTCCTCATCTCGTTAATGCATAAAAAAAAAAGCTCCCTGAACACTGTCCCATCAAACACTCCGAAGACAGGTACAGCATGGGGTTAGATACAGAGTAAAGCTTCCTCTACATTGTCCCCAATAAACACTGCCAGGACAGAGCCGGCACAGGGTTAGTAAAACTCCTTCTACTCTGTAACAAAATTAGAAATTGCTGAAAAAAATCTTTCTAAACTTGTTCTACACTGTCCCCATCAGACACTCCCAGGATACGTACAGCTCAGTTTATATTTGCAAGAAACACATTTTGAACTTTTCTACCTGAACCAGTCACCCTGTGACCATGGAGACTTAACAAGAAGAGCTCCATGGATTTAGCTATTACAGCTAGTTGTTAGGTTTGTCAAAAATATAAGGGTCTTATTGCATCACCCAGTCATAATTTCAATGTGCTCATGCATTGCCCTCCCAGTATGAGGGGAGATAAAGAAACTTGATTTAGTGTGTGCTTTACCTTGGAATGATACAATCTCTATTTTCTTTCTCTCTCTGTTTCCAGGTCACGCTGATACAGGAGCTTTCTGGAGATCCCTTTATGATTCCAAAACTTTTGAAGCAGATTTGGAGAATATTTACAACGAGCTGAAGCCCTTGTACCTGAACCTGCATGCATATGTCAGGAGAGCATTGCACAAGAAATATGGAAACACATACATCAACCTGAAGGGTCCAATCCCAGCCCATCTCTTGGGTAATGAAGACATTTAAAATATCAACTTATTCTGGGTGTCGTTGTCGTACCTATCTGCCAGATACTTCCTTTCTTCAATTCCACAGCTGCCCCTGGACAAGTTTATTCGGTCATGGGATGTGGGTGTCACAGCTGAGCCAGCATTTGTTGCCTATTCCCTAACTTCACTGGAGAAGGTGGTGATGAACTGCCTCTTGGCCCACTGCAGTCCAGTTAGTATACGGACTCCCATGATGTTATTTGGGAGGGAGTTCCAGGATTTTTTGATGAAGGATCAGCGATTTGTTTCCAAGTCATTGGTGGGTTAGAGGGATTCAAACAGGAGTTTGCAGTAAAGATGAACACAGACTTGGAACAACGCCCATTCAAGCACTTTGAAACAGATGGCGATGTAAAAAATGAAGTGATCACTGGCAAGGACAGAGACTGCAATGTTTTTTTTTAAATTACAAGAGAGTTGATGACAGTGGCATTGAAAAGAAAGAAGTCAGTAATTGACGGGTTGAGGGCATCAGGAAAAGTGGTTAATTGAGAAATAGACGACAGCATTGGAAAGACAAAGGCCTCAGCTATAGTTTTCTATTCAATTCTGGGTGCCACATGTTAGAAAGGATATCAATGTCTCTGACAGAATGCAAGGAGGATTTACCAGAGAAATGCCAAGGATAAGGAACTTCCATTGGAGGGAGTGACCAGAGAAACAAGACTTAGAAGTGGCTAAGAAGACAAAAGATCCAGTCGTTCAAAATAACGATAAAGGTTTGGGAAAGTAAACAGGGAGGCTTTTGCGTGGTGCAGGGGTAGTGTCCCACCTGCTCCAAAGGTATGTAATAACATCTCTGAATGGGTTGATTAGAAAAATAGGTTAATTTAAGGAAGGGAATTGGGTCCCTCCTGTGGTTCAGTGGTAGTGTTCCTACCCCTGTACTGAGAGGACCCAGATTGAAGTCCCACCTCTTCCAGATGGGTATAATAACATCTCTGAACAGGCTTGTTAGAAAATACAAATAAAGTGAACAGATCCCTACCTCTCCCTCACCTTTAATGATGTACATTATCCTTAACAGGCTTTACATGTAAATTATTTAATTGGAAGCCTGGGCCATTTACTGGTGGTGGTTAATAGATGGAAAAAAAATACCATGGGCGATTTGGTGATGGAAGAAAAACCAGTTCTGTAAGAGCACTTCTGGACATAAAAAGAAAGATAAACAGGGAGGAATTTTTTTCAGTGATGGAAGGACACAGACATAATGCAACTCACAAATAAACCAGAAATGGAAAGATGGAAATCTGTGGCGAGATGTGTGGAATCCACTGCCAGCAAGGCTGGTGGGAGCAGATTCAAGAGTGACTTTGAAAAGGAAGTTGAATAACTACTCGTAGAATTAGTATTTGCAGGACAATGAGGAAAGCAGAGGAAGTGGCACTGTTTGAATGCTGCTTTCCAGTACCTGCCATGGGCTAAATGGTCTCCCGCACTTTTAAGAAAACGTTTATATGCCACCTGGGAATGTTTTAAGAAATTTGAACAAGGGAGAGAGAGAAAAACTGGCAGGTTTGAAGAAATTTTGGGTTTTCAAAGTTGAGAGTTGATTGAAAAAGTGCAATGGGTTTGTGGGTTTTCATACACTGCATTGTTGAATATAAGAGCAACAAAACGTGTTGAATTTATACTTTGGTTGTTATGTGCAGTTGTGGAAGCTATAGAAATGGTCCTGTGAAGATTTAACTTGAATAATATAGCACGGGAGATAGCCTGAAAAGTTGCATTTATGTAGCACCTTTCAGAACATCTGGCTATCCTAAAATTGTTTTGCATCAGCAAAGCATTTCTCAAACATGTACATTGTCAAGTTGCGTGCATCAAACTCCCAGACACAGTGATGTGATAATGAGCAGATAGGCTGTTTTGGTAAGTTGATTGATGAATAAATATTGACCAGAGCTTTGGGAGATCTTCCGTGCTCTTTTTCAAATACTGTCATGAGATTTTTACAAGGGAGGACAGACAGGGTTTCACAAAATACAGTGCCTAAAACAGTGCAGCACTCCCTCTGATGCTCAGATCACACTGGAGTGTCAGCCTAGATTTTGCACTGAAGTTTCTGGAGTGGACTTGAACCCGTAACTGACTCAGGAGATTGAATGGTCTCAACTGAGCCATGTAGGATGGAAGGACAGTTTTATGGCTGTAGCCATAGATGTTCTGAGTTGGTACCAGCATAAATAGAAGTTTGAAGAGTTGTCTAATCAATGCACAATGTGAGAGTATTTCTGCCTTCTGCATCTGGTTAATATTATCATTCTGCTGTGGCAGGGAATATGTGGGCCCAATCATGGAACAATGTCTACAAACTGTTGATACCTTACCCCAATGCCAGCCACGTTGATGCAACACCTCAAATGATTGCCCAGGTTAGTCTCTTTCTTGGCACTTGTCTCCTCCATCACCCTCTCCCCCATCTCTAGCTTCTTTATTTCGGCTGGAGCTAACGAATCTGTTTAAGATCGTGGCATCATATTCCACTAAGCGATAACAGTGAGAAATTTAAACATTAAGATTGGAATATAACCAGCAGTGAGACAGGTCCCATTCGAATCCCAGACTTTGTGATCCTAATTGACTGGGGAGGTGATGGCCTTGTGGTATTATTGTTAGACTATTAATCCAGAAACTCAGCTAATGTCCTTGAGACCTGGGTTCAAATCCCGCCATGGGAGATGGTGGAATTTGAATTCAATAAAGAATCTGGAATTAAGGATATAATGATGACCATGAATCCATTGTTGATGGTTGGAAAAACCCATTTAGTTCATTAATGTCCTTTAGAGAAGGAAACTACCATCCTTACCTGTTCTGGCCTACATGTGACTCCAGACCCAAGCAATGTAGTTGACTCTTAACTGGGAAATTAGCAATGGGCCAATAAATGCTGGCCTAGCCAGTGATGCCCACATCCTATGAATAAAAAAAAATCAAATCCTGGACTGTATGTTTCCAATTGAATTTGTCACTGAGAGATCCCAATCGAATCCTGGACAGTGAGATCCCAATGGAATTAGTCATAGTAAGACTTCAATTGAATTTCTTTCGGTGAGAACCCAATGAAATCTATCACAGTGTGATCCCAATCTAATGATCAGATGTTTAAAAATGCACAGTTAGATCCCAATTTAAAGGCACAATTTCACCCAAATCTCAAATGCACAGTGAGATCCCAACGTAAATCTCACATAGTAAGGACAAAATCTAAACCCTGCATGGCAAAATCCCATTCCAAATACTTTACAGTGTGATCTTGACATAAAAAGGGAGATCTCAACCTGGCTCTGCACAGTAAGATCTCAACCTAACCACACGCTGTGAAATCCCATTCCATCACACAGTGGGATCCCAATTTAAAGGCACGGTGTGATCAAAATCCACTCATGCACAATGCAATCCCAATGTAAACATGACCACGCAACAGAGTCCCATCCAGCACCTGCGCAGTCTGATCCCAATCTAAAACATGAAGGGTAAGATTCCAATCTCAGTGTTTACGGATTCAAACCCATGCCAGCTCAGTAGAATTGTGATCTAACTTTTAGAGTAATATTCTAATGTTTAAGTTATACACCTGTGCACTGTGAAGTTATAATATCATTTACTAATAAGTCAGTCATCTTTCTGAATTCATGTCCAAGTGTCTTGTGTTTCATGAGGTTGAGGACAGAGAGACAGCATTTCTAGAATCCCTACAGTGAAGAAAGAAGCCATTCAGCCTATCAGGTGTACACCAATCCTCGGGAGAGCATCCCAACCAGATCAAGCCCTGATCCTACCCTCGTGACCACACATTTTCCCATGGCTAATCTACCCAACCTACACATCCCTGGACATTATGGGAAATTTAGCGCAGACAATTCACCTAACCTGCAAATCTTTGGACTCTGGGAGGAAACCTGCACAGACACAGGGAGAACATGCAAACTCCATACAGACAGTCAGCCAAGGGTGGAATCAAACCTGGGACCCTGGTGCTGAAAGGCAACAGCACTAACCAGTGAGCCACTATGCTGCCCAGTTTTCGCCTGTTGCTTCAGTCCATCGTGCTGCATTTAACACAACCTTCTGTCATCAACAGCATTGGAATCCCATTCGAATGTTTCAAGCATCAGACCAATTCTTCATATCACTCGGCCTCATTCCAATGCCAGAGGAATTCTGGAACAAGTCAATGCTCGAAAAGCCGAATGATAGGGAGGTTGTTTGCCATGCATCTGCCTGGGACTTCTTCAATAAGAAAGATTTCAGGTCAGTGCCAAAGTACTGCTGAGAGGCAATTTCCAGTCACAGCTAATGATGTACTTTTAGAACAATGTCACTAATATACAGTAAAATTCGAGCATACAGTTTGCACACAGCTGGGTCCCACTGACAGTAATTTGGTGATGACCAGCCCCTTTAGTTTTAGTGACATTGGATGACTATTGGTCAGGCTAGAACAACCCTGTTCTCCTTCACAAAATGCTGTGAGTCTTCTATGTCCTTCTGACAGACATATCTCACTGCTCATCTGAAAGATGGTCCTCCAACAGTGCAGCACTCCCTCAGTATCACCTCTGACAGTGCAGCACTCCCTCTGTATGAGCGTGGATTATGTGTGTACAACCCTGAACATGTACTGTGTGGTCCTGAGTTTCTGACGACAGTTACTATCATTTGACTGCAGATACTCTTCAAGAATAGAGTAAGAGGTTCTTGTGGCATAGAGGTAGTGTCCCTACTTCTGAGCTAAGAGACCCAGGTTCAGGTCCTGCCTTCTCCAGAGGTGTGTAATAATATCTCTGAACAGGTTGATTGGAAAACCTCTAAAAAAAAGAGGTGAATGGATTCTGTTTTGGGTAAAGTATCATTGGCAGGGAGTAGGGTTAGATGGGTTTAACAGAGAACCGATGCAGGAGTTGAAATTATGAGCATTTTTTGTTAAACTGATCGAGTCTGGAGATTCCAATAGCCAGGTTTAAAACAAAGAACTGTGGATGCTAGGAATCAGAAACACCAACAGAAATTGCTAGAAAGTCTCAGCAGTGGAGAGAAAGCTGAATTAACATTTTTGGGTTCAGTGACCCTTCTTCAGAACTGGCTAGTCATTAGAGCAGTGTAGACAGGAGGTGAGTGTTGGAACCAACACAGGATCGCAGGCTATGTGGGAATTGCCTGAGAAATTGAAGATCGCCCTGCATCTGCAACCATCTAAAAGACTCCAGGAAAGTCAAAGATTTCAGAGGGTTCCATTTCAGTTCAGCTAATAGCTACCCAGGGAACATTGAAGATTACAAACCTGGTCTAACTAATGAAGGGTATGCAGGGTAGATTGAACTTAGTAGGATAATAGGTCGGCACAACATTGTGGGCCGAAGGGCCTGTACTGTGCTGTACTGTTCTACGTTCTATGCTCTATGTTCTATGTTCTAACTCCTCAGTAACAATTAAACAGAACCCCTTCCCAGTCTATCACTGATCAGACAGGAACAACAGGGAAGCACACATTTAAGATTATTATTGAAAGACTGAAGGGAGAGAATAGGAGACTTTAATTTTTATCAGAGTGGTATTTGGTTGTAGATAGTAGATCCAGAGACAGAGGGGCAAACTGGATCCAGGAGAAACTGGATGAAGTATGATGAAACATGGGTATCATGGAGAGATTGAAAGCTCTCCCAGCATTAACATTCCCTTGTCATTCAGAGTCAGTCTGGGAGCGAGGAGGAAATTTACCTCTCTTTATGGACCATTCGGAAACTGCAATGCATCCCCCACTCACCACCGCACAACAAAAGAGGAAACGTTGGCCAAGTGGCATTATAGCTGAATTATTAATCCAGCGATCCAGGTTATGTTCTGGGGTACCTGGGTTCAAATCCTGCCACAGCAGATTGTGAAATTTGAATCCAATAAAAATCTGGAATTAAGTGTCTACTGATGACCATGAATTCATTGTCAATTGTTGGGGAAAAACCCATCTGGTTCACTAATGCCCTTTAGGGAAAGAAACTGCCATCCTTACCTGGTCTTGCCTATGTGAGACTCCAGACCCACAGCAATGTGAATGGCTCTTAAGTGTCCTCTGGGCAATAAATACTGTCCTAGCCTGCGATGTCTGCATCCCATGAATGAATTTTTTAAAAATGGCTCCACCCTGCAGTTATAAAACTGGTGAGATGATATGCCATCAGAAAACCCAACAAGTCTTTATCCAAGTGCCATTGTGTTTCATTCACTGAGGTGGTATCCATAAAGCTGAGATAGCACAGATCAATCGATTGCTGCGTGGCTATTAGCCACCAGCTGCTGAATGGCTTGTTTTAAGAAGAAACTGCGCTCTTTATCACGACAGTTCCCTGCCACTGCTTTACTCCGGAATGCCTGACCCTTCCTCTCAACCACACTGCAATATCATGGTGCTAGAGCTTTCTCCTTTAGCCCCGGATCCTGTTCACCTGACAGTTTGAGGTCCTACACCACCTTTAGCAACTTCTAATGTGATCAGTCAATAATCCCATGTTGGTGACGGGCATAGAATAGAATGCCTACAGTGAGGAAGCAGGCCATTTGTCCCATTTAGACCACACACACCCCCTGAAAAGCATCTCATCCAGACCCACCCTGTCCATGTAACCTTGCATTTCCCTTGCCAATCCACCTAACCTACACATCTTTGGACTGTGGGAGGAAACCCGAGCACCCGGAGGAAACCCAAGCAAACACGGGGGGGAGCGTGCAAGGTCCACACAGACAGTCACCTGGGGGTGGAATTGAACCCGGGTCCCTGGTGTTGTGAAGCAACAATGCTAAACACTGAGTCACTGTGCTGTTCTGTTTTGTGTACCAAGGTCTGCGAGTACCACGCAAACTGCACAATTCCTCCAAACAAAATCTGAGCCAGCACCCCCTGACCCGCCCTACCCTACATGACCTCATCCCTGGAACTCCACATTTTCCATGGCTAACCCAACCAGCCTGCACATGCCTGGACACTATGAGAAAATTTAGCATGGCCAATCCACCTAACCTACACATCTTTGGTCTGTGGGAGGAAACCTATGTAGACACGGGGAGAACATGCAAACTCCACACCAACAATTGCCCAAGAGGTGGGATTGAACCCAGGTCCCTGGTGTTGTGAGGCAGCAGCGCTAACCACTGAGCCACCCTCTTCATAATTCCCCCAAACGGTGGTTTACTCAGAGAGTTGCTTCCTTTGTCAAGTGTTACAAAGATCCTCTCAAGTTGTTGTTTGTTGATCTGTCAGGATTAAACAGTGCACAGTGGTGAACATGGAAGACCTGATAACAGTGCACCATGAAATGGGCCACGTTCAGTATTTCCTTCAATACAAAGACCAGCACATCTCATTCCGAGACGGCGCTAACCCTGGGTTTCATGAGGCCATTGGTGATGTGATGGCTCTGTCGGTATCTACGCCCAAACATCTCCACAGCATCGGGCTCCTTGACAAGGTGGAAGACAACCCAGGTAACTGCAGCCTCTTTTCTGTGGCATGTCACTGAGCTGCAAGGGGTGTGTTTGCCAGCTGGTACCCACACGGAGGTCTATTAATGAGATTATGATGGGGTCTGGTGACTGATGGCTTTAACTCAGAGGGCAGGAATTTTCAGATTTCAGGTTTCGTCACCCTGAGATGGCCATACCCTCACCAATAACAGCTGCATGCAGCCATTTAACATTAACTAACGGTGAGACTTCCCTCCCCATCTGGGATTGGAAGGCCAGCCTCAGAGAACTGACAGTTAGCACTACAGGCAGTCTCTAGGGAAAAGGAGGGAGGCCGAAGTAAGTCCAAGGTATCAGCAGGGTCTGGTTGGCAAATCCTAATGAAGAGAGTGGGAGGCAGGGGCAGGAGGGGGCTGAGTTTGGAAAGCCAACAAGAGATAGTTCAAGGGGTTGGATGAGTTGCCTTCAGTGGGCACAGACGACACCCCAATGAAGAATGATACCATTGCCTGGTACCTATTCACCCAGTGGAAGGTACCAGGCTGCCCCCTTGGTATTAGGCTGCATGTTGAATAACAGCAGAAGTGGGCTGAGACACTTACATTGCCATTTGAGGGGCTCCATTGGACAGTGTGATGGAAAATTTGGCTTAGATCATTTCAAATCAACCTCTTCAGAGATATTAGTGCATATCTCTAGAGCAAGTGGGACTTGAACACAAGCCTTCTGGGTCAGAGGCAGAGACACTCCCATTGCACCACAAAAGGACTGAAGGATGTTTGCTTTATGAAAGAGGTCATTTAGCCCCTTAATCCTGTTTCACTATTCATTAAGTTCATGGTTGATCTGATGAATTTCATAAATTTCTGCTAACCCTGAATATCTTTGACTATTAGAAACCTATCAATCCCGGGTCTGAAATTACCAATTGACTGAGCATCAATTGCTGTTTGCAGAACGTTTTGCATGGAGAAAGGAATCACCAAGTTCCCTGGCTATAATTTGCCTCCCTAGTCTAAGATTCCCAAACCAGCCGAAAGAGTTTCCCTCTGTCAAAACGGTGTTTCACTGTTTCATGTTTTTGAAATCTTCAATTAATCACCCCTTAACCTTCCTATCTGCAGCCAATATGACCTGAGTGTCTTCTTCTAGAGAAGAATCTCTCCTTGTAACTTAACTTTTGCAGCCCAGGCATCATTCTGGTAAAGCAACAGTGCAACATTCATAATACAACATCTGTAAAATTGCATCATGACCATGCAGAACTGACAGTACAGCACAAACAGTGCAGCACCTACAGTACAGTACTTTAGACAATGCAGCACCAGCAGCGCAGCATGTACAGTGCAGCACCTTAGACAAACAACACTAACCATGCAGCACCTACAGTGCAGTACCACAACACAGCACCTGGACAGTGCAGCACTGACAGCACCAACCACACAGCAGCTTGGACAATGCATAATCCACAACAGAGTACCTTCACAGTGGAGACCTGGCTATGCAGCACAGACGACACATTGCCTCCAAATCCCCACATCTTCGACAGTGCACATCTTCAGAAGGCTAAGGAAACTCAGCATGTCCATAATGACGCTCACCAATTTTTCTAGACGTACTATAAAAAGCATCCTATCTGGCTGCATCACAGCTTGGTATGGCAACTGCTCTGCCCAAGACCATAAGAAATTACAGAGAATTGTAAACACAGCCCAGTCCATTACAAAAACCAGCCCTCCTTCCATTGACTCCATCTATATTTCCCACTGTCTCATGAAAGCAGCCAACATAATCAAAGACCCCTCCCACCCCAGTTATACTCTCTTCCACCCTCTTCTGTCAGTCAGAAGATACAAAAGTTTGGAAACATGTACCAACAGATTCAAGAACAGCTTCTTCTCCGCTGTTATCAGATCTCTCATATCTTAGATTTAATCTTTCTCTGCACCTTCAATTATATCTTTTATAACTGGACAAATTGAGATTAACTTCAACTATTGAGATACAAATTTAGGGTTGCTATCAACTTGTTCAATTGTCAAAGAGCCCACAACAGATGAGGAGCATTCCCAGATCCTATAGTGATGCAAAAGAAAACTAAAATTCAGGAGCAGATATATACTGTGATAAGGAAGAAGATGGATTAGCTAAAATGGACAAGATTACCTTTCTAATTTGCATTATATTGTGCAATTGCTATATTAAATCTGTCAACAGAAGTCTACCGAAACCATACCTTTGTTTCAAGGAAGTTCAAAGAACAAAGAACAATGTAACACAAGAACAGACCCTTCAGCCCTCCAAGCCTATGCCACCTCATTTTGCTCTTCCAATTATTTTTGAGAAGTAGTTAATTCTTTAAAAAACAAGGCAAATTATGAAATATAATTTCTAGCCATTTCTCTTTCCCAGCGAGTGATATTAACTACCTGATGAGCATCGCGTTGGACAAGATTGCTTTCCTTCCATTTGGCTACCTCATGGACCAATGGCGATGGAGGGTGTTCGATGGGCGGATCCCAGAAGATATTTACAACCAGGAATGGTGGAATCTCAGGTATAATACAGGAATAACTGCAAATAAAATAACACCAAACAGAGTCAAAGAACAAAAATTAACAGAGGAAAGAGAGCTGTAAGTCATAGAAAAGAGAAATGCTCCAACTGTAGGTAACAGTGAGAGAGAAGGAGACAGTGAATAACAGAGGAGAGAGTGGGAGTAACAGAGAGGGTGAAAGAGCAAGGGAGAAACAAAAGTGCAGAAAGAGATGGATTATGACTAAAACCAGACGGAGAGACTGCAGCAGGAGAAAGCGAAAGAGAGAGAGAGAGACAGTGAGTAATAGAGAGAGAAAGACAGAGCAACAGAAACGTTCACCGTGAGTAACAGAGAGAGAGAAATGTAAGAGTAAGACAAACAGAGAAATTACAAGCAAGAGACAGAGTCAACTGGCCTTGTCTAAATTTAAATGAAACTTGGTGGTAAACTGTTGCTTATCATTTAATTGATATGTTCTCCATGGCAATGTCTCCACCAGTCAGTGTTTACCCGAGAACCAGTCAGCTTTCTCTTCTTGTGCAATGTAATATAATTTTTTACACTCTACATTCTCCATTCTCTTCTCCAGATCCTCCTATCAGGCCAACCCAGACACTACTTTTCCCTTCATACAATTCCCCTTGAGCCTGCAGGCCTCCACTGAATCCTACTAGACCTCCCCAGAAACACCTTTCCCTCCACTAAGTGTCGCCTTCTGTTTGGTATCTCAGACTCTCTGAAACCCCCGACAGGCTCCATTGATCCCACCATCCCTCTCCCTACATCTCCACTTTCCCTGGCCTTCGTGACTCCAGTCTTCAGGAATGCTGAATATTTCCTGGGCTAGGGCAGCATTAGGCTCTCAGAAACACAGGAATTGTAGATAGAAGCTATTTGGCCCATCATGTCCTCTCTGCCTCTCTGAATAAGCAGTTCATTTAGAGCCCTCCTTCATTTTCTCCCCATAACAATTTGTATTCCTTTCTAAATGACCATCTAATTCCTTTTCTGAATGCCTTGACTGAATATTCAATGTTTTCTCATTACTTTCTGTTTCTCCCTCATGCTCTGTCTGTAATTTTGCTTTCTTGCCAAATGCATTTTCTTGCCCTCCATGTGACTTTCATTCTCTCTGTTTCTTTTACTCAGTGTTTGAATTTATGATGACATTATTCCTGCTCTGTTCTTCTCTCCCCTCCCCGTCTCCGATAATGTCCTCCCTTTCTTTCTGCATCTGTATTATAGATCTCTCTCATCCTTTTGTGTGCATCTGTGACTATCTCCATATTTCTCTCTCCCTCTCCCTCTCCCTCTCCCTCTCCCTCTCTCTCTCTCTCTCTCTCTCTGTTAATTTGTAATTCTCTGGCCTGTATTTGTAGTTGTGGATCATTTTCAATTCCGAGCTCTGTTTTACTCATCTACTAATGGCCTGATGGTGATTACAACTGGATATACAAAACAAATGCCTTGTAAGTCACGTCAATTACACAGTACAACTGTGAGCCAGAGCATATTGGCGCTCTGACAAGTAGTTCAGTACCAAGTATACTACTTTTGAAGGCAACAAAGTTTAGTAGCAAATCAAGATTTAGTTTCTAACAGATAACGTTCTCACTGCAACATTAAACGAGAAGGCTGGAATTTTCCATTTCTGACATGTTCCTGTTTGATTTTCTGCCTATTAAAACTATAGATATATATATATATATATACAATTATAGGTTGCAGAGGGAGCATTTAGGGTAACTGATAGTCTGGTTATCTGACTGATAACACAAAATGTATTTCTTTCATTAGACATTAACAATCTATATTTTTCGCTATTGTTGTCACCAGCTGAAGGCCTAGAGGTATTATCGCTGGACTGTTAACCCAGAAACCCAGTTAATGTACTGGGGACCTGGGTTTCAATCCCGCCACAGCAGATGGTGGAATTTGAATTCAATTAAAAATCTGGAATTAAGAATCTGATGGTGAACATGAGACCATTGCTGACTGCCCTTTGGGGAAGGAATCTGCCATCCTTACCTGCTCTGGCCTGCATGTGACTCCAGACCCGCAGCAATGTGGTTGACTCTTATACTGCCCTTTCAGCAATTAGGACCAGGCAATAAATGCTGGCCCTCAATGTGTGAGCTAATGAGCAACATTCCCCCAGCTATAATGGATAGCCCTAAGGGAACCTTGTAACCCCCTTTGGGAAATGGTTTTATGTGAAAAAAGAGGGAAGCTGGCACTTCTGTAAGTTGAAATGTTTACCAAGCCCCAAGCAGACCACCCACAATATAACAACATCTACTTCAAATGTAACTCAATTGACCATGTAGAGTTTTCAGATGTTCCAAGGATAGGAAAGACTCTATGGAAGGTCTTTCTTCTGTGAGTTATTCAGTAAAAGTATTTACATACAGTAAAGAAACCATACCTGCACACAGCAAGGTGAGCAAGTCTCCCAAGACTCAGGCCTGAGAAAGTCACCCTATGTCAGGCCTAAGTTTGAGGATAGGGTGTAGCCCGGGCCAGTGTCCAGCTTATCTTGTACCTTTCTTCTGCAGGTTAAAATATCAGGGCGTGTGTCCTCCTGTTGCTCGATCAGAGGAAGATTTTGATCCCGGTGCAAAATTCCACATTCCTTCAAGTGTTCCTTACGTCAGGTATGTCTTTAACATGGACCTTTCTCAGTTCAGTTTCTGTCAATATATCTGGAGCGCTGTTCATTTATCGCTAACACCCAGGATGGTCAACCCCTTCAGGAATGACCTGGATCCTTCTGCAATTGAAGATTAATCTGCTTGACACTGTAGTGTGCAGGGAGAGAAAACAGTTGTTTTTATTTAATTTTCTCTGACTATTTGCATCTGTTATTTTGCAATAAAATGAAAACTGAGTGTAATAAAACCTCCAGGTTTTATTACAACCATACCAACAACTCCCATGATGTCATCAGAATAAAAGGATCATCCTTTTAACTCAAGGAAATTTGATAAAATGAATTCAAAAATATGCCTTGTTACTTTATTTGGAATGTGATAACTTGTTCCCAAAATAGAATTGTGTGGGTAAAAGCCAAGGTCAGGTTAGGATTAGCAATACTAACATAGGGGGAATTCATTGATACTCAAATATCCTCTTCAGGAACCAGGCTACAAAGCTGACCTATATTTGTTGAGTGATCTGAGTAAAGCACCTTCTCTACACAGTCAACTGTGGGTAACAAGACAGTCAAGGAATGGGATAACATTCACGACTATAGGGCTAGTGCTGGATAGGGGGTCTAGTGCAGATTTAAGGTACTTTTGGCAGCACAGGTTGATGAACCGAAGGACCTTTTCTATGATTCTATGATTGCCAGAGCGTTTGATGTGCCAATTTGACACAGGCAATAAGAGAGGGGCCATATAAATTAACCAAGACTTCAATCTTGAAATCATTCTTACTCTCATGTCTGAGCAAATAACACAGGTACGTTCATTGGATTACACCTCCCAATGTGTGAGCAAACATATTGAGTTTCAACACTGTTTTTGCTGGCAATCTGAAATTTAAAAGAAAACATTGGAAATGCTCAGCAGACCTGGCAGGATCTAGACAGAGAGAAACAGAGTTTTGGAGCAATTAACTTCCATCAGAACCCTAATTCATGAACAAGTCCACTTAAATGCCACCTTTGAGATCAAACTCTGCATTTTGCTCTTTCTCAGGTACTTTGTGAGCTTCATCATCCAGTTCCAGTTTCATGAGAGCCTTTGCAAAGCTGCTGGTCAAACAGGACCTCTGCACAAATGTGATATCTACAAGTCAAAAGCTGCAGGAACACAAATTGGGTAAGAACCATTAAAGCACAGTTCCTTTGTAACTAGGAAGAATTATAACAAACTGCCCTCAAAACTCAAACAGAACACTCAGAACAGAGAGGAAATGGTGGAGGAAATATGACCAAAGTTCAAGTTCTACCAACCTGATAAAATATAGCCATAAAGGACTTATCAACTAATTACATTCATCAATCTCTATCAATATGTCAACAATAGGAACTAATATGATATATTACAAAAAGATGAGGAGAGAGCAGGATTGAAACTAAAAAGGAAATTAGGATAGCAAAGAGAGGACATAAAAGAATATTAACAAGCAAAATCCAGGTGAACCCAGAGATGTTTTCTCTTACATTAGGAATAAAGAAAGAACAGGGCCCATTAAAAAGATTGAAAAAAGTAATCTGTGTATGGAAGTGGAAGGTATGGGTATCATACTGAATGCATCTGTCTTCCGAAAAAAATCTATGAACAAAATATGGGCAGTACAGTGGCTCAGTGGTTAGCACTGCTGCCTTACAGCACTAGGGACCTGGGCTCAATTCCACCCTCAGACAACTGTCTGTGTGGAGTTTGTACATTCATTCCATGTCTGCATGTGTTTCCTGCCACAGTCCAAATGTATGCAGGTTAGGCAGATTGACTGTGCTAAATTGCCCATTGTGTCCAGGGATGTGCAAGATAGGTGGGTTAACCATTGTGGGTTACAGGAATGGGATGGGATGGGGTGGACTCGATGGGTCACATGGCCTGCTTCCACCCTGTAGGTGCTCTATTCTAAATACTAGGTTGGCCTGAGGGGCTCAGTTTTGAGCTGGCACAGACACTACAGGCCAAATGGCCTCTTTCTGCACTATAAAATCTCTCTGAGAAAAACCCCTTTGAGCGAAAACTTTGGGAAGCAGTTTTGGGAATCAAAGGCATCTATTTCGTCCCCAGTATGCTGCACTCTGCACATGTCCTATCGCAAATAACTCACTTACTGTATCCCAAAATGTTATTTTCTGAAGAATTTCTATCTAATTTTCATTTCAATAAATCAGGACGAACTGCTTCCGCTGTCACTGAAGAGAATGTGTTCTATCGATTGATCATTTGGTCACTGATGTAATGGCCTTGATATTTTAAGCTCCCCCACCCCTGCCCCGTGAAATAAGCAGGAATAGTTTGGGTAAGGGGTTAAAATCAGGAAAGGATTGAAATCTTGTCTTTGGCCCATTACATTCCTGACTTTTGTGATGTTAATAGAATAATTTACACACCAGGCTAGACTCCCCAGAACCTTCCCACAGCTCCATCCCCTCAAAAAATATCATGTGCTTGAATATTCCAACTTTAAGAACACTCTGCATCCTTTGGGTTTATTGTTCTGGACAAGGTGAAATGGATCATCACAATTGGTATCTAGAATTGCATTCAGGTGTAGTATCCTTAAGTGAAAGGAGTGGATAGGAATCTATGATATTTATAATTGGCCTTCTTGCTCAGTTACCACATTACAATGTGTAGGAAGTGGGGAATCACATTGCTCAAAGCACAAATTATTCATTCAACAGCTATCCTTACCTTTCAAAACACTCCCTTATCCCCAAAATATACTTTTTATTACATTTGTAAAAATATATTACAAGATATTTCAATTTGAATATTATAAATTCAAGTTGTCCCTGTGCAGCATGTTCCGCTGCATATGTTTGTAATAGACTTAAACTTTACAAATGATATTCCATGTCAGATCTTTCCTAAATGACACTATTTACTGTTAAGTTGCTTTTGTAATGCTGGAGAATCCACCTCTATCTCTCTCCCTCTCCCTCATCCTTCTTTAAGGTACTCCTACCTTCTCCACCAAAGTTCTGGCCATCTGCCATAATATCCCTTCCATGCGGCTTAGTGTTTAAAATTGCATCATCACGCTCCTTTTGAGCAACTTGGAATGTGATAATATATGGAAGGCACAATGCAAACAGAAGTTGTTGTTGTCATTTCCACCTCAGGAATGCCATGAAACTGGGGAGCAGCAAACCATGGCCTGAAGCCATGAAGATGATTACAGGGAACACCACGATGTCAGCTGCTTCTCTACTGAAATACTTCCAGCCACTAACAGAATGGCTCATTGCAGAAAATAAGAAACAAGGCGAAACCCTGGGGTGGCCTGATTATGACTGGACACCAGGTCAGTACAACATGAGTCTACAGATACAAATCACCTCCAGCTAAAGATGGCCATCCTTTAGTATCTGAGCTAGTTCATATGGGATCGCTATTGGGTGGCACATCTTCACACACAAGGTGGTGGAAATCTGAAACTTGTTCCCCGACAGATTTCAAAGCTGGGATTTAGATATTTTTGTCAGGTTTAAACGATTAAAGAGCCAAACCAGGCAAATGGAATTAAGACATAGAAGGTACTGTGTGTATGGAATGAGCTGCCTGAGGAAGTGGTGGAGGCTGGAGGCATTTAAAAGGCATCTGGATGGGTATATGGCTAGGAAGGGTGTAAAGGGATATAGGCCAAATGCTGGCAAATGGGACTCGATTAATTTAGGATATCTGGTCGCATGGACAGGTTGGACCAGAGGGTCTGTTTCCGTGCTGTATGACTCTGTGACTCTATATAGAGTAGCCATCATTGAATTGCAAAACAGGTTTGAGGGGCTGAAAGGCTTCCTTCTCCTTCCATGCCCCTGTAGAGGTGGTGCTGATAGCAGTGAATTATCACCAACATCTGATACTAAGTCTGTTATCACTTACTGTTTTGAATATGATTAGATTAACGCTGCTTTTATACGGAATAATGACCTGAAGAAGGATTAAGATGTTTCAACTGAGCAGCAGTGATTACAGTAATAATGTTGCCATGGTTTTATCTGTTGCACACATCTGTAAATCTCTAGACTCTTGGCCTTCAATAGCATAGAAATCTTAACAAATTGTTTCTTGCATTATGTTGTGGATCCTGTCTTACAATAGAATGAATGAGAGACAACAGAAACTAAATAAGTCAAAAATCTTCAGAATAATTTTTAATTTATAGACTTTTGAGAGATAAGTTGGACATGGAATGTAATGAGATTTGTTTCCTGTTATATTAGTGTTACAGTCTGAAAACAAGCGAGTTTGGGAATTGACTGGACCAAGGAGCCTGAAACTTCCAAGGACACATTTGATCAACCCAACAAAACCTAAAACCCAACAAGACAAGTTTAGGAGGCCTGGGTTCAAGATCCACCTGCTCCAATGTAATAACATTGCTGAACAGGTTGATTAAAAATACCTTTCCTTTCCGGATCCCTTGTCATAGAGTCATACAGTCCTAGAGTCATACAACACGGAAACAGATCCTTCTGTCCAACACGTCCATGCTGACCAAATTTCCCACAATAAACTAGACCCTCTCGTCTGCATTTAGTTCATACTCCTCTAAACCTTTCCTATTCATGTACCTGTCCAAATGTCTTTTAAATGTTGTAACCATAGTTGCATCTACCATTTCCTCTGGTAGCTCATTCACACACAAACCACCATCTGTGTGGAAAAGTTGTCCCTTGGGTCCCTTTTAAATCTTCACCTCTCACCTCAAAAATACAGGCTCTGGTTTTGAACTCCCCACCTTAGGGAAAAAAAACCTTTGTTATTCACCTTATCTATGTCCCTCATTATTGTGCAACCTCTAGAAGGTCAACCCCTCAACCTCCTATGCTTTATTGAAAAAGGTCCTAGCCTATCCAGCCTCTCCTTATAACTCAAACCGTCTAAATAAAGAATAACAAAGGAAAATGGCTAGATTCATGTTACAAGTGGAATCAAATTATAATTTTGTTAAAATAATATGGCTCTTTTGTTTGGCCCCAGATGCTTTCACTACAAGTGAGACCCCACTATGTCAATGTAAAAGTACTAGTCCAGGTTCATCGTAGAATCCCTACAGTTTGGAAACAGGGCAGTCAGCCCAACAAGTCCACACTGATCCTCTGAAGACCATCCCAAACAGAGCCATCCCCCCTACACCTTCCCTGTAACTCCCGCGGCTAACCCACCTAATCTGCACATCCCGGAACACTATGGGCAACTTAGCATGACCAATCCAAATAACCTGCACATCTTTGGGCTGTGAAACGAAACCAGAGCACCCAGCGGGAAACTTCACACAGACAGTTGCCCGAAGATGGAATTGAACCTGGATCTCCGGTGCTGTGAGGCATCAGTGCTAACCACTGAGCCACCATGCTGCCCCATTTAATTACAGGATGGTGGGTTGGGCACCTGTGGAAATAATAGAGTCAGCAAAAATGCATCACTGGGATCACCATTGACCTCTCACCAATGTTAGCCGATTAATGGGTCACTAGGAGATCAGACACTGTCAGAAATTCTGATGCCCTTACCCTGGATTGTTGAGTACGTGAATGACTATTAAAAACAGTTGAATAAATGGGTAATAGACAGGGGGCAAGGAAGGCATTTAGGTTTAATATTTGTGATGAGACATACAAATGAAATGCTCATCCTCAGCACGTAGTAGCTAAATTGATGATTTAGATTGATGTAGCAGGAGGTAGAAGTGTTTTGAGAAATTATGTAGTTTTATATGAAGTTACAGTGCAGAAATAGACCTTTCATCCCAACTGCTCTGTGCTAATGTTTATGTTTCATATGAGCCTCCTATGTATAACTCAACGGCAGCTCACCCCAGGCAAACAACCTTCAATTTGTTTCTACTTCATGTTTTAACCAGCTTCTCTATGAAATGCATCTCTGTTATTTACACATGGAGCAGCAAGTTCCACATTCTAGGCATTTTTAATCAACCTGTTCAGTGAAATTATCTCACCTTTCTCCTGAGATACTGTATCCTGTTATCTGGAACAATAGACAACCATGTTTATCAATGCAAGAGGACTCATGCCTTTGAGAGAGCCAGAGTATCAAGCACTGGGAGCACTGGAGCCCAGTTAAACAGGCCTTAGCAATTCCAGGGGAAAAATCTTGGGTTTGCCACTTCTGTGAAGTGAAACAGGGAAAGGTCAAGATGTTCGCAGATTCACTGGGAGGTTCTACCATTCTGACCAGATTTACTCTGAAAGTGTCAACTGGAATCTAAATCTACTGAGAGCCATAAGCAAGCTTCAAACCTTTACTGTGGAAAGATAATGGATCCCAGAAGTGAAAGAAAGACATGAATTTATTTTCATGATCATTAACTATCTCAAAGTAATCAAAGCCTATATTTAAGGTGTAGTCACTGTTGTCATGTAGGAAACACATAGTCAATTTGCGCCCAGCAAACTCCCACAAATAACAATGTGATAACAACTGGATAATTAGTTTTCCTGATGTTGACTCAGGGATAAAAATTGGCCAGCACACTAGGAATAACTTCCCTGTAACTTTAAAACATCTTGGGCCAGCAACCTGGAACCTTTCCAGATCTTTCTAAGCCTCAACATCATTGACAGCTACGGAGCAACAAAAGAGATATGTTTCCCATAAACATTTGGGAGTCATTGGAAATAGCAGTCAAGTACAAAAATTAATGTAAAAACCTGAATGAATCTGGATCTTTATGTCAAGGAGGCTGGAATACAAAGGGGAGAAAATGGTGCTTCAGTACAAAGCTTTAGTAACATCCCACCTGGAATACTCTTCAGAACTGGCACCAAACCTCAGGAAGGAAGGTTTCATGAGGAATTCCTCTTCTCAACCTCTCCCCCTCGCCTGAGTCCTGCTTACCCTCAGGTTAAACCAGCACCATTTATCTCTCTCTAATGAGAGGGCTGCCCTATGGTCTGGTAGGCAACTTTACCTTCCAGTACGAGGATGACTCTACAGGAGACGGGTGGTCCTGGACTTAATGTTAGGTAATGAATCCAGGCAAATGGTTGAAGTATCAACATTTAAGATGATAAAAGAATGATAGAGAAAACCTACTGCCTCTAATAAATTCTCTAAAACAGGGACCATAGCGTCAAAATTACAATGAGACTGAAAGCATGCTCTTTTTTCACACAGAATCTAGAAATCATACCAGAGATCGATTGAGAGTATCCAGATTGGGATAGTGTTATAAAGCAGAGTTTGATCCCCGCTCTGAGAATTAAAACCGAAGCACCCAAAGAGGAGCACCTCACCCCATAATCTGAAAAAGGAGTGTGAAATGTAGTGTAACTTGCTTTTCAGTAACTTCTAATGGTTAAATAAAATAAATCCCTGACACTCACTTTAAAATCAATAAGTCACAATTTATTTATCTAACTCTAACAGTGAACAAATTAACTAAAATATTAACAAACTGAATAAATCCCTTCTAACTGCTAACTATTCCCAAATAAAGCAAGATTCTATTGGCATGCTGTTCCAATAAATATAAGTCCCACTTATATATAAAAAAAATTTAGTCTTTCAAAATTATAGCCCAGGTTATGTGTCTTCCGGAATATTCTGTGCCTTCTCTGTCAATTCTTCTGTCAGGAATATTAACTAGTTGTGTCATTGGTACCATTGTTATTTAAATTGTGCTTTTTCTAAGACATAGAGGAGGCTGTGAGAGTCAGTGATTCTCTCTCGAGAGCTGAGGGCCATTAGCTCTGGTGGATGGCTGCTAGCCCTGGGGTCTTTGTCCAACTGCCCCCTTCTTGTTATACCCTTGATGACATAACAATATTTCTTACAATAGGATTGGTCTATTTGTCTTTGTGTTTTGTCCTCATTTCCAATAGTTGGGTCATGGGACTTCCATTGGATTGGTTCATGCTTATGGGAAATGTGGTTTGCCGTCGCTTTCTGCAGGACAGATAGCAAAGAAACCCTCCTGCTCTGACCGCCTGTCATCAGGCCTGTCGGAAAGATTTACAGGCTGACAATCAAACTGCTTGGCCTGTTTATAAACACAACAACCCTGGGCCAACAAATCCTGGTGTGGGTCTCAAACCTGACCCAGAGGGAGGCATATCACCATTGCACCAAAAGGGCTTTGGTTAGAGACCAAGATAGGATCAATGGAACTATAAGGATCAATGATGCTCTGATAGAAAAATGGGCCAAATGACCTCCTTCTGTTCAAATGTTTACTCATGTTATTCTTACTCTGATTGGAATAGGAATTAACTTTCACGTATTTCTTTCCAGCTCATCCTTCCATGAAACCTCCAGCTCGTCCCTCCGTGGAACCTTCAGCTCCAACGACTCCAGTTTCCACTGTTGAGGGAAATCCAAAGCCTGTTCCAAAGAGCAAAGTGGATTTTCTGGGGTTAAGTTTAGATCCACAGCAGGCTAAGGCAGGCCAGTGGATCCTGCTTGTATTGGCCCTTATCCTAGCTATCACAGTCATTGCCCTTGCAGCAAAAATAATTTTAAGAAAGAAACAGCACAAATCAACATCTGAACTTGAACTGCAATGAAAACAAATCTCATCAAGTCAGAACTCTTTCACTATGCAAAAACAAAACAATAATTCAACACTCAATTTGTATTTGTATATCTGCTGTAAGAATGTTCAATTAATCTCTTGGGTTGGATAGTCTTCATACTTCGAACACTTCAGCAACAACTAGACATTTGATGCAGGGATGTGAAATAATATATTAAAGGGTTCTCTTGTGTAATTTGCTGTAACTTTTGAATGTGAAAATAATGTAAATTCAATCAGTATCAGGTTATATTGTTGAGTTATGACAGTAAACTACTGTTCCATAGTATCATTGTTTTCTGGATGTTGTTGCAATCTTGAGCCTGGCTGCTCTAAAAAATGCAACCATATCTAACTGCAGTAAAAATGCGACCATATCTCACTGCAGTGGAATGCGACCATATCTGAATGCAATGGAAATGTGACCATATCTGACTTGCAGTAAAAATACAACCATTTCTGACTGCAGTAAAAATGTGACCATATCTAACTGCAGTGGAAATGCGATCATATCTAACTGCAGCAGAAATGCAGCACCATCTCACTACACCAAGTTAATACTTAAGGAATTACAGAGCTGATATATTAGAAAGAGGGGTATGTTACCCAGGTCAAGGTTTTATCTTTCCCCCTTCTTACTCAATACCAGAATTCTCTTGAGGCCCCTCCTAACCCTTTAGGCATTAGTTGTGCCTTTGTAACCCAGCATGTTTGTTGCACCAAGCAGCACACTCAACCATGAGTGACCTGAAGCAGCTGATGTCTGGAGGGTTCCTATAATCTATCAGTCCTGACATGACATTGACCATAAACTGACCTGTAAAGTTTTGAATGGAACATCAGGATCTTTCAAACAATCAAAAGGAAAAAATCACCAATTGCAGGATCCCAGTGCAAGATGTGATTGGACTTGGGGGGTTTCCATGATTTGTTGACATTCTCATTGTACCTCAATAGATCACTTCAGTTGTTGATTATTTTAAAACGGGTAACACAGGTAGCATAGCATCCAGCCTTGGTAAAGCCTCACAAATTCCTAAAGTCCTTCCCCCCACAACCCCCCACCACCCCTTAGTTAAAGGGTTGGTAAGAGTCATTTACTTGATCCCATGATGCCTCGTGAATTTCTCCAATGACAATTTAAGCAGCACAGGAAATGAAGGGTCCAGGTTCAATCTGCAATGGGCAAACTAGGTCATCTCAGCTAGAGTGGCACCTGGAGTTTCGTAATCAATTGTACCTCTGGGCTAGGGAGCTGAGGTTTAGTCAGTGATTACCTTACAGTGGAAATGAGCTCCTGCCAAAGTGGAGTGGACAGAAGGTAAAGCTCAACAGTGAAACACCACGTAGTCAAATTGCAAGTCATCTCCTGCTGTCAAGGCTTGGACAAGGTACCCTGGAGGGCAACCATTGCTCACTGAGAAACAAACCCTAGCCAGGAGTCAATACCTTTAGAGACGAAGGGAGAGAATTGGTGAAAAAAATTCTCTCGAGAATATGCAATATCATGAAAACGAAATCTAGAGGCAACCTCTAAATATAATGCTGCTGTGTTCTAGAAAGATCTAGCTCATAACATCACATTGTTTCTCTAATGTAAATATATACATTCGTTGCATGATTTTTGTGTGGTGATTCACATAGGAAGTGTTCAGAAAAAGTAAACCAAGAGTATGTGACTGAGGAAATTGGTGTACTAAACGGCATGCATAATATACTTGAGCTGTTTTAAACAAACAAATGTGTTCTGTGTACTTTGTTCATTATAGTTCCACTATCACTAAAAGTGGGATTCCTTATCTACACACATACACTTTTGATGTTAATAATGCACCTAGAATCCAAGCAGGTGTGACGACATCAGAACAAATTGCAGCACAGAGGTGCACTAGCCTGACTGTCTATTCTGTTCTTACAACCCGCTTGTAGTATGTGCTTTGGGTAACATCAAGGAAATGTCCTTATGAAAATGATTGACATTCACCAATAAGCAACAACTGACACCTGTATAATGTCTTTAACACAGGAAAACAAGACATTCCACAGATATTTACAAAGTAAATCCACCAAGTCAAAGACATCTGAGGACAGGTAACCAAAGATTTAGTCCAAAGTGGTTGATTATAAGAGTGCCTTGAACAAAGAATGGGTGTGGTTCCAGAAGACTGCAGTTTAGAAAGCTGACAAGATGGCCACCAAAAATGCAGCAAGTGCAGAAGGTCAGAATTGGAGGACTGCAGATGGTTACAGAGACAAAGAGGGATGAAGCCACAGAAGAATTCAAACAGAAGGATGCAAATTTCAAAATTAAATTGATACTGTACCTGGAGCCAATACTGTTTCTAAGTGGAAGCAGTGGCCTACTGGTAATGTCATTGGACTAGTAATCCAGGACCCTGGGCTTATGTTCTGGAGCATGGGCTTGAATCCCACCATGGCAGATGGTGTAATTTTTAGTACAACAAATATTTGGAATAGACAGCTGTAACACTGTTGATTGTTGTAAAAACCCATCTGGTTCACTAATGTCCTTTAGGGAATAAAATCTTCCATCCTCACCTATTCTGGCCTACATGTGATTCCACACCCATTTCAATGTGGTTTGGCTCTGAACTGCCCTCTGGGCAATTTGGGATGGGCAATAAATGCTGGCCTAGCCAGTGATACACATGAGTGAATAAAAAAAAGAGTATAATAGAGGTGGGTCAACAAAATTTGGTGCACGTTAAGGTAGAGGTAGCAGGATTTGGGAATGTAGGATGGAAGATGGGAGGATAACCAGAACAGCATTGAAATAAACAAACCTAGAGGTGAGTAAACCATGGATGTTGATCAATTATTTTTATTAATTTAGGGGATGTGACTACTGGCTGCACCTTTAGTTTATCCATCCCTAGTTGCATTTGAGAAGGTGGTGGTGAGCTGCTTTCTTGAACTACTGCAGTCCATTTGCTGTATTTGACCCACAATACCATTAGGGATGGAGTTCCAGGATACTGGTGAATTCTGACAGTGCGTCTTGTAGATAGTACACACTGTTGCAACTGAGCATCAGTGGTGGATAGAGTGATGTTTGTGGATATGGTGCCAATCAAGTGGGTTGCTTTGTCGTAATGGTGTCAAGCTTCTTGAGAGCTGTCTCAAGCAGGTGGTGCTTGCATTCAACTCCATTCCTTAGAGTTTGTAGGCAGCTCATGTAGATCGAAAGATCGGTTAGAGAAGATAGAAACCATTAAACGGTGGGGTGTTGGGGGGGGAAGAGAATAAGTTTCAGTATCTTTAGATTTTTTTGGTAATGGGAAGTCATCTGCATTTCAATAGCATCCTTCACATCATCAGGACATTTTACAATTCATCGCAGACAATAAGAGTATTTTGGAATACAATTGCTGGTGTAATGTCAGGAATTGCAGCAACCACAAAAAGACAAGAGGTAAATTAATTGCTGAACATATTTTATTGATACTGATTGAAAAATACATATTGACCAGATTCTGGGGAAATTCTCCTGTTAAAATTGAACAGTCGTAAACACAGCTTTCAGAATTACTGGAGGAGAATGTTTGTGCTGCTATTTATTACAAAGATAACAACAAGTTGTCACTAACTTAAACAGAAAACACAGCTTTACCCTGAGCTTCAGGATTTGAATACAATTAGAATTGAGGTACTTCTGTGTCATTTTAGTTTGCCTATGTTAAGGCTCTGATCACAGCCATAAGATAATTTATTTTCCCTGCTATCAGACTTGTTACACCTTGCACAGGCAGCTCTGTATTTCTTAAATTACAGGAATTGCAACAGTTCAAAGGTACTTGATTAGCTGTCAAATGCTTTGGGACACTGTCCAAGTTCTTTTCAAGTATAGTCCATATCAGTGCGCTGTAATGTTTCAGACAGTCTAACCTGCAGATTGAAGCTGAAAGGGGCACTGAATTATCTAACAAATCTTTCCCCAACACCCCAAGAGAAAGCTATATAGGACTTTTTTCGAACCCCTCATTTTCTAAAGGAAGATAGCAAACCCTATCTATACTTCAATGTAATAAACAGGGCCGAATAAAGCAGGGTGTTACTGGGAGCTGCTGTAAATTGGTCAGGAGTTGGAGGAACTAACACGGAATTCCTAGTCAATAAACTGACAGGTTATGGCATTTCCAAATGCTCCCCCTGCACTCACAGAGATTGAAGAGCAAACTGAAATTCTTCAATTAAAATTTACAACTGATCTTTTAGCATCTACTTGGATTTAGAGTGTGGACACTTGTTGAGAAACATTGGTTCTCCCCACAGGCCATTTGAGCTGTTAAGTATTTCCAGTATTTTCCAATTCCAGTTTCACTTTGTACATTCCTCAAATTCAATTAGCTGGAATTCAGTGAGAGATGTGAAGGGGGTTAAGTGATGTAGAATTAAATCAAATTTTACAGGTGAAACAGGCCATTCAGGCCAACTGAGCTATGCTGATATTCATGAGTTTCTTTCCAGCCAATGTGATCTCATCCTTTAGCCATGAGCTTCTCATTCCCTTATGTATATATCTAGCTTCCCCTTCAAATGCAGCAATATTATTCCTCAACTGCTCCATAGGGCCTAAAGTTCCATTTGTATTGGTAAATAAGTTTCTTGTGAATTCCCCACTGGATTTATTACTGCCTGTCTTATATTTATGGTTCTAATTTTGAACTCCCCACAAGCAGAAATGTATTTTCGAAGCTTACTCAATCAAATTCTATCATAATTCTAAAGATGTGCATCTAATCATTCTTCAGTCTTTTCTGTTCCAGAGAGTCCCACCCCATCTAGTCTTAATTGGTTCAGCTCTTTCTTCCAGTTATAGGAATCTGATCCAGCTTGGTAACTGAGTGGAAGAACACATTATCTACAGAAATGATTCACTCTGGTCCATGACATCCTCCCCTCCCATAACCAGCATTCACAACAAAGTCAACAGTGGTTGCCAGAAGCTGAGGTATTTGGGCACTGACTGCTTTTCAGCTAAGGGCCTGGAACAAATTTCTCTGGAATCAATATTGCTATTGATAATGTAACATCTCCTGGAGAGGAGTGCAGCAGGTTATTAATCTTCTGAGAATAGTCAGATCAGTGCTGATAAATTAACCACATTCCATTTAATTTTATTACTGCACATTGTTCTTTTCAATGGACTGGCCAGCGGCGACATCATTCACACATTCATTCAGAGATCACGGTCAGACTGAAAGAAACAAACAGTGACAGAGGTCTCGTACACAACTACATGACTCATAAATAATTAGGGGGGCACACACACAGATACACAAAAACATACATACGTAAGTACAAAGATACTCATACACAGACATACCCACTCACATAGATAAACAACCAGACACTTTCAATTATACACGCTCATACACACTAACAAAAAATATATTCTCACACGCACCAATAACTAATCTCACACACAGTACCTTCAATACACAACTGTGAACCATGTTTAATCCTCTAGGCCTACAGTTGCTGTGATGTGTGTTTGCTCAAATGTTCAATAACCCTGTACCTTTAATGTCTTCTGGTGCAGCTCTTCCAGTCGTGTGAATAGCACATCGCCAAAGGCTGCCCTACCATCAGCCATATATAAAGCCAATAGTATCAGGATTTGTTTCAGTTTCCAGTGTCCATTTCTTGACTGACAGAACAGGAATGGATACCAGAGATAACAAGGTGTCGAGCTGGATGAACACAGCAGGCCAAGCAGCATCAGAGGAGCAGGAAGGCTGACGTTTCGGGCCTAGACCCTTCTTCAGAAATGGGGGAGGGGAAGGGGGTTCTGAAATAAATAGGGAGAGAGGAGGAGGCGGATAGAAGATGGATAGAGGAGAAGATAGGTGGAGAGGAGACAGACAGGTCAAAGAGGCGGGGATGGAGCCAGTAAAGGTGAGTGTAGGTGGTGAGTTAGGGAGGAGATAGGTCAGTCCAGGGAGGACGGACAGGTCAAGGGGGTGGGATGAGGTTAGTAGGTAGGAGATGGAGGTGGGAGGAGGGGATAGGTGGGAGGAAGGACAGGTTAGGGAGGCGGGGACAAGCTGGGCTGGTTTTGGGATGCGGTAGGGGGAGGGGAGATTTTGAAGCTTGCGAAGTCCATATTGATACCATTGGGCTGCAGGGTTCCCAAGCGGAATATGAGGTGCTGTTCCTGCAACCTTTGGGTGGTATCGTTGTGGCACTGCAGGAGGCCCAGAATGGACATGTCGTCTGAGGAATGGGAGGGGGAGTTGAAATGGTTCGCGACTGGGAGGTGCAGTTGTTTAGTGCGAACTGAGCGTAGGTGTTCTGCAAAGCGGTCCCCAAGCCTCCGCTTGGTTTCCCCGATGTAGAGGAGGCCACAACAGGAACAGCGAATACACATTAGCAGATGTGCAGGTGAACATCTGCTTGATGTGGAAAGTCTTCTTGGGGCCTGGGATGGGGGTGAGGGGGGAGGTGTAGGGGCAGGTGTAGCACTTCCTGCGGTTGCAGGGAAAATTGCTGGGTGTGGTGGGGCTGGAGGGGAGTGTGGAGCAGACAAGGGAGTCCCGGAGAGTGTGGTCCCTCCGGAAAGCAGATAAGGGTGGGGAGTGAAAAATGTCTTTGGTGGTGGGGTCGGATTGCAGATGGCAGCAGTGTCGGAGAATGATGCATTGGATCCGGAGGTTGGTGGGGTGGTACATGAGGATGAGGGGGATTCTGTTTTGGTTGTTATTGCGGGGAGGGGGTGTGAGGGATGAGCTGCGGGAAAAGTTGGAGACACGGTCGAGGGCGTGGATACCAGTCTGTTTACCCACACATTGGCCACTGTCAGTTTGCCTGACCAAAGAGTTGTTGTTTGGCCTATATCAGGTGTTCCTGACCTACGGGAGGCACCCTTAACACCAGACACTTGAGAATGTCAAGTAGGTTTCACTTTTCTCGGGTCTGTACACCATCAAGAATGAGCTGTCTCGGCCTTATTGACGTGCGTGGGACACACCAGGAATAATTGCTTCTATAAGGCTAGAGACACTTGGGTACTATTACATGTGACCTTTCTGGTGAAGGTCATAGCAAATTCCAAAGGACTGTAACTCATTCTGAGGAGCTTAGAATCATTCTGTATGAAAGTACAAGATGGCCCTAAGTAGTGAGTCAGCTTGTTTAGGTCCCAGTGAGATAATCCATGATTGATAATGAACTGAAGAACCTATATGAGTACCAACAGTGAGCCCCCATAGGACAGCTTGTCAGACTGGACTATTGATGGACTTGGTCATTCAAACATAAGTAAACATAAAGGCATTCTGACTTGTATCCCAGCAAAGGCAGGCACCTGGTAATCATCACTGGATGAGACCTAATGGAGCACATGGATGTCAGGGCACACAGGAATGAAATAGCAAACTTCATTGAGTTCATCTACCATCATTTCAGTACTTGCATGATGAAATCATACCAGAGTTACTGATTAATTGGACAATAACTCTTTAAAAAAAACTTGAACAGGGTGCAAGGAAAAACTCTTGTGGAGAGTTTTGGAAACCATACTTTTAGAGACACATAGGTGGACAAACTTGAACAGCAATCTGGAAGCATGTTGAGGTTTGAGGTCATTACAATGGGATGGGGATCCTCCTTTCCTCCAGTAGTAACTAGATCTGAGGTGATGACCACCTGATCAAAATATTTCAGGTGTCTTTGCTACGAGCACCATGTGGGAAGGGGCAAATACAGTGTGAAAGGAACTGAGCTCAAGACTGAGGAGATCTTTGTGAAACCAAACAGCAGCTTGTACTGGTGGTAACATTCCTCCTTCCTTTCCCAGCATTTCAGTGTCTTCAAAAGGAAGTGAGACAATTTTGAATACCCAGCAACTTCCAACCTTGCTGCACACATATACTTTATCATTTATTTCAAACTAAGGCCAATGCAGGCAAACTATAGGCGTTCTACAGGAATGGAAAAAGTGCCCAACTCCACAACAGCTCACACTTTCATTTGGAGTCTTATTAGGGCCTGCTAAAGGTGTGTTGAGATAGAATTGGCTCCTATTTTCCATATCATTACAACTCAACCCCCTCATTAAAATCAAACTTCTTTGCTGGCTGAGTCCAAGAAATTCTTTACAATAAGTGCTTGAAATTAATTAACTTAATGGCAATAGGAATGAGGACACACAGACACACAGACACACAGACACACAGACACACAGACACAC
>NC_063361.1:3389741-3421005 GCF_021869965.1 Rhincodon typus | reverse complement strand
GACACACAGACACACAGACACACAGACACACAGACACACAGACACACCATTGCTGGTTCAACATAGTGTCGTTTTATTTTGGCAGTCTCTGAAGATGATCTGCTTATCTCCTGAGCAGCTATCTGTTGGCTTGGGTTTTGTGCTCTTCAGCTGTGTAAGATGGAGGTGCCTTTAACTCTGAGCTGAGGCCATCAGATTCAGTGTCTTTGCCAGGCTCATGAAGGCAATCGCCTTTGGTATCGATTGGGTGATATTTATGAAACCTTGCCGTGACAGCGAAGATCAGTGAGATCAGTGCCATGAGTAAAGCAAACACAAAAAATTCCACTGCCTGTTACCAGGAGAAAAGTAAAATAACACGCATTAGTGAATTTTAAGAACAGGGGTTACATGCAACTTGCACAGGATACGAGGCAAATAGACTCCCTCTGAACCGCTCTCACTGATTCTATCCACAAAAACAGAAGTTGCCGGAAAAACTCCACATGTCTGGCAGCATCTGTGAAGAAAAATATTAGAGTTAACGTTTCAGGTCCTTTCTCAGAACAGTTCTTCACAGATGCTGCCAGACCTACTGCGTTTTTCCAGCAAATTCTGTTTTTGTTCCTGATTTACAGCATTCACAGTTCTTTCAGTTTTTACTCACCGATTCTAAGATTTGGCAATAAAATTCTCCTTGTGAGCTTTACAGCAAACTAAAAATAGTAATAAAAGAAAGCTAAAAGCTGGAACCAACTCAAAGCTGGACATTAAGAGTTTAGGATGTACTTATCACATGTGCCAATGTATTTGAGAACTCACATATGCATATAGTCCCCAATTTACAACTAATATCTAGAACTCACCTATCAATAATTCCACTGAGATCAGTCATCAATGCGTATTGACTGTCAGCACATTACACCAATATAGGGTGGTAGACTGGGAACTTTAAAGGCCAGGACTCAGAAGAGGGAGCTTGGAGTCTGTAGGCCTGGAGATGAGGAACATGGGAGACAGGATGTTTGGGGGAAAGAAACAAGGTGGGTGGGGGGTATGCAGTGTCAAGTTAATAGAGATTTGGAAAGTTAAAGAAATTGGATATGGTAGAAATAATTAAAGAAAATAATGTACAGTTAGGACACAGGGAATATTAACTATAGTGTTAACACAGTGTGGAGCTGGAGGAACACAGCAGGCCAGGCAGCATCAGAGGAGCATGAAAACTGACGTTTTGGGTTGGAACCCTTCTTCAGAAATGCCCATTTCTGAAGAAGGTTCCTGACCCGAAGTGTCAACTTTCCTGCTCCTCTGATGCTGCCTGGCCTGCTGTGTTCCTCCAGCTCCACACTGTTATCTCTGACTCCAGCATCGGCAGTTCTTATTATCTCTGAGTGAGTATTAACCATAATGTGACAGGAAGGGACACAGCAAACAGACATAACAGTGTAGCAGCAAATAAAGCCAGAGTTGACAGAAAAAGTAAAAAGACAGGGTTAAAAGCACTTGTAAGAAGATGGATGGATTTTCTTTTCTTTCAGCATATCTCCAGATACAATTTTCCCACTTTGGGCAATAGTGAGGTGGTGGTGGAAGGATTTCTAAATGGATGGTCAGTCTAATGAACCACATCTTGGTCGTTCCCTCTGTGACTTACAAGCCTTGACATGGAGCTTGAAGCGGGATCTTTAAGACCAGAGTTAAGAATGGTAGTACTGTGTCACAAAATCTCCTGATGGATGAATTGATAGCATGAATGAAAATAATGATCCATAATATGAAAAGCATTTCTGAGATGTGGTTGCAGGGTGGCCAAGGCTGGGACCTGAATAGTTAAAAAGTATTTGACATTATAGAAGGGCAGGAGGATAGGAAAATGAGATGGGATAGCTCTGTTAATAAAGAATAAGTTTGGTACAATAGTGAAAAATAATCTTTGTTCAGAAGATCAAAATATAGAATCAGCCTGGGTGGAAATAAGAAATAGCAAAAGGAAGAAGTCACAGCCTGCAATAAAACTATCCAATTGGGCATAGCATATATCAAGAAATAATGGGGGCTGCAGGATAATCAAAGGAGACTATGATGTTGACAGTAATTGGAAAAATCAGTTTGGCAGAGGTAGCTTGTTGAATATATTTGGGACATCTTCTCAAAACAATACTTTCTGGAATCTACCAGAAACCAGGCTGTTTTGAATCTGGTAATGTGGAATGAGACTGGACTAAGTAAATAACTCATGATAAAGGATTTTTCAGGCAAGAATGATTGTAACATGATTGTAGTGATTGGAACCAGGTGGACCTCATTAACTATGAGGTACTTGATTGGGGTTGTTAACCTGGGCCAATCAGGGATGCCTTGGCTGACCAATATAACCTGGAGATTAGAATTGGCAGGGGCATGGGTGATGTAGTGAAGTGAAGAGAAGATGATTTGGTAACAGGACCTGGCCTTTGTGCCACCACTTTAGTATATGGGTCCTCGACTGAACTTTTGTGTGTGGATTGTGCCTTTGTGAATAGGCCATGCCCCAACATGTGTTGGGACCATGCTTTTGTGCATGGACTGTATTCTCATGTTTGGACTATGCTTTTGTGCATGTCTCATGTTCTTGTGTATCCCCACCATGTAGGAGACTGACTGATAGCTCTGGGGATTGTGTGTTTGTCTGAGATGTTTTCTAGGATGTTCTCTATTAATGTGATTTGTTTCTGATGCTATGTGTTTGTTGTCTGAGATTCTGTACTATTGTTTGAACTGCACTGTTTCTATGCTGTATTTTATGTCAATGTCTCTGCTCTTTGGTGAATTGCCTGATGTACAGTGACCTTGCCATGTGTCATGTTTGGGACAGTTATGTGGACTGTAATGTAATGTTTGGAATGATTTTCTGTAGGATGGCCTTTGTCAACAAAAACAAAGATGTTAACTTGTTTTTGATGTTATGTGTTGTATCTGTGACACTGTAATTTATGAATTTTGAATAGAGTATAACCAGGAGATTAGAATTTCCTCAGTTGAGGACTGACATCAAGCTGGCTGGGCACAGTGAGTAGTACGGTGCTCTAGTAAATAAAGGGTGACTTGGTGATGGGACACTGGCCTCTGTTCAGTTATTTCAATGATGGAATTCCACACTCTGTTTGAGTGAAAAATGTGGGTTTACAATTAGCATCCTCAATTTAACCTTAAAGGTAAATGCAATGTTATGAGGAGAGTGTTTGGTACAGTGAGCTGGTTAAATATTAATAGGGAAGAAAGTAAAGAAGTAGCAGATATAGTTCAGAAAATTTTTTGTTTTACTCATCAAAGATGAAAGAAACATACACCATTCACAGCCAACTAAGGAACATAAGTGTCATGATAAATTGAAAAGGAAAAGTATTCAATGCTGCAAAGATTAGTGGTAGGGCAGAAGATTGGGAAAATTTTAGAAATCAGCAAATAATGATTTAAAATAATAAAGGGGATGAATTGGAGTAGGAGGGTAAACTAGCAAGAAACAAGTGAATTTTTAAAAAATGGCAGTAAAAGATTTGATAAGTATACAAAAAGGAAAGAAGTAGGTAGAGTAAGCATTTCAATAGGAAGAATGAAGAAGGGATGTACCACTTAGAAGCCAAAATTCTAAAAAGGGTAGAGAAGCAAAGGAATTTACAGGTATAGTTACACAAATCAGTAGAATTCACAATGTAGGTTAAAAAGTCATGAAACTGTCAGGAACTCTAAATTATATAATTTAGGAGGATACTCTTTGCTCAGTGTGTGGAACCTACTACCACATAGGCTGGGATTCATTGCCATTAAAATTTACTAATGTAGGACCTTAGTTAGATCACATTTAGAATACCGTGCATAGCTCTGGCCTCTTTCTCTAATACAAAAATGCGCCGGAAAGTGTGCAACAAGATTTACGAGAGTGACACCAGAGCAAAGATAACAACTGTCAAGTCTCTACTGACTGCACAATTCAATAAGGTTGTCAAATGTGTTGTTTCGAAAATTATCAGAACAATTTGATTTGTACTACAAATCGATCATTATAATGATTTTTGTGAGGAAACGGTCATTGAATTAGAAGTGTGTTTGGAATGACTGAACAGGTTGCAGCACTCTTCTCTGAAAAAGAGAAGGCTGTGGGAGAAATACCTAAGATTGTCGGCCTAACCTGATTGAAATTTTTGAAGAGGTAACAGTGGCCTGATGAGGATAAAATATTCAATGCCGTCTACATCGTTTTAGAACATTTTGTTGAGAAGGTCTTGTATTGCAGACCAGTCAAAAACTATTCAGTAAAAGCCCATGAGACACAAGGAAAAGAAACCAGTTGGATCTAAAACTTGCTCTGTGGTTAAAAGCCAAGGACTGATGGTTGACTGGCAATTTTGGAAGCAAAAGGTTGTTTCCAGCTGAGTTCTGAAGGATCCAGTACTAGTTCCATTGTTTTTCATGGTACATGTCTATGATTTAGGTTTTCTTTAGAAAACATAGCTGAGATATTTGCAGATGATAAAAAAAATTTGTTGTGTGGTTAATGAAGAAGCAAGCTGTAAACTGCAAGAAGCTAACAATGGACTGGTCAGCTGGACCAAAAATTCTCAAATGCTGCAAATTTCCGCAATTTGATGATTTTAATGGAAGGCCATAAAATTATGAATAGATCGGATAGGATAAACCTGGTTCCACTAGTGGAGAAATCCAAAAGCAAGGTACAAAACTATGAATAGTCTCTATAAAAAATCAAGTTCATAGAATCCCTATAGTGTGGAAACAGGCCATTCGGTCCAACAAGTCCACACCAACTCTCTGAAGAGCTAGCCATCCAGACTCACCTCCCTACACTATCCCTGTAACCCTGCATACCCTATGGGTAGTCCACCTAATTTACATATCTCTGGCCACTGGGGCCAATTTTAGCATAGCCAATCCACCTAACCTGCACATCTTTGGACTGTGGGAGGAAACCTGCACAGAAACAGGGAGAATGTGCAAACTCCACACAGACATTTGCCCAAGGCTGGAATGAACCCTGGGTCCCTGGCGCTGTGAGTCAGCAGTGCTAACCAGTGAGCCACCCCATAATTCAGAAGGATAGCCTTTGCTCAGAGTAAGTGGAACCCGTTATCACATAGACCTGTTGAGGGGATAGATGCACTTAAAGGGAAGTAAGATAAATAATAAAAAGAAGTAAGGAATCAAAGAATAGGTTGATACATTGAGATGGAGTCAGGAGCAAGAAACAGACTTTTGAATCAGAAACAAAATTGGTAACAACGGTTAACAGAAACTTACAGAACTGAAATGGAAAAGTTTAAAATCAAATCAAAATAACATTGTCCAGAGTGATAATGCATCCCAGCACCTCTAAATACCTCTATTGAGGTGGTGAATACCACATGTTTCACAGACACCCGAATGCAACATAACCATGAAAGAGGAGCGGACAATTAATCACAGCGACATCTTCCATGGCCTGCTGCCTGGATCTGTTAGTGACAACTTTGGTCAGGCCCACAAGTAAGCTATCCAACTTCCCACCCCTACCCTACCAGCCCTTCCTTTCCCACCGCCCACATGAACTGGCCATAGTTTGAGTCTGGAGCTGAAGGGCAACCAAAAATCTAAAAGCAGCTACTTCCAAAAAAAAACTCAACAGGGGTTGATGGCCAAGTGGTGTCATCACTAGAGTATTAACCCAGGGATCCTGGTAGTGTTCTAGGGGCCTGGGTTTGAGGCTTCCCATGGCAAATGGTGGAATTTGAATTCAATAAATATCTGGAATTAAGAATCTAATGATGACCGTAAAACCATTGTTCACTACCAGGAAAAAACCCATCTGATTCAGTAATGTTCTTTAGGGAAGAATGCTGCCATCTTTACCTGTTCTGGTCTACTTGTAACTCCAGACCCACAGCAATATGGTTGAAATTTAACTGTAACTTAACAATAAAGGATGGGTAATAAACGTTGGCCTAGCCAGTGACACTCCCATTCTGTGAATGAGTAAAAATAAACTCAAATATGAAAAACTGTTTCATCCAAGCCACAAAAATTACAAGTGGCACCCTATGAAGTGACTTAATCCTAACTGCATGGGACTGCTGCATGCAACACTCTCCAGCCCAGATCCTCGATTGAAAAGGGAAGGACCTCCTTTTAGAAAGCCCTGCACTAGGGTTGAAGAATCATTTTGACTGACAGTGATAGAGGTTAATCAACGAGTGAGTCTTAACAAGGTCAGGCATTTGTCTTACCTAACGAGAGGAGGTTTACTACTTGATAGCAATTGCTACAAGTTGCAATGGCTAAGTAGGCATAATTACTGAAGCTATCAGGAAACAAAAATGACACATCTGACCCCATCAGGAACTAGAGCTGGGCTCCTGATTCTCCACCCAGAACTGTGTAACTCCATTAGTCTAATGCAGTCTCTAACATTAACACTTTCAGAACCATTACCTTATACAAAATAAAGCATTCACAAAGTGACAGTAACTATGGGATAGAAGTCATCATCTTTTGAATAAATAGAACATTGCCTGCTGTTGAGATTCTGATTGCACTGATCTCTGAGACTGACTGTTGGGGAGCCAAATTCCCATTATAGCAACAATTTATACTTATAGAACATAGAACAGTACAGCGCAGTACAGGCCCATCGGCCCACAATGTTGTGCTGAACTTTTACCCTAAACCTAAGGTCTATCTAACCTCCAACCCTACCTTATACTATCATCCATATGCCTATCTAATAGCTGCTTAAATGCCCTTAATGAGGCTGATTCCACTACCGTCTCTGGCAACGCATTCCATGCCCCTACCACTTTCTGAGTAAAGAACCTACCTCTGATGTCTCCCCTATATTTACCTCCACTCACTTTAAAACTATACCCCCTCGTAATAGCTACCTCCACCCTAGGAAAAAGTCTCTGGCTGTCTACTCTATTTATACCTCTGATCATTTTGTACACCTCTATCAAGTCACCTCTCATCCTTCGTTGTTCTAAAGAGAAAAGCCCGAGCTCTCTCAACCTTTCCTCGTAAGACCTTCCCTCCATTCCAGGCAACATCCTGGTAAACCTCTTCTGCACCTTTTCTAACGCTTCCACATCGTTCCTGTAATGAGGCGACCAGAACTTGACACAATACTCCAGATGTGGCCAAACCAGGGTTTTGTATAGCTGGAACATAACTTCACGGCTCTTGAACTCAATCCCTCTATTAATGAAAGCTAACACACCATACGCCTTCTTAACAACTCTATACCCCTGGGTGGCAGCTTTCAGGGAACTGTGGACATGAACCCCAAGATCCCTCTGCTCCTCCACACTGTCAAGAATCTTTCCATTAACCCTGTATTCTGCTTTCAAGTTTGTCCTTCCAAAATGAATCACCTCACACTTTTCAGGGTTAAACTCCACCTGCCATTTCTCAGCCCAGCTCTGCATCCTGTCAATGTCCCTTTGTAACCTAGAACAGCCCTCGGCACTATCCACAACGTGACTCACCTTCGTATCGTCTGCGAACTTACTAATCCACCCTTCCACTCCTTCATCCAAATCATTTACAAAAATCACAAATAGAAGAGGACCCAGAACACATCCTTGTGGTACACCACTTATATAACATCATTAATTTAGAAAAAAATTCCAATGCACTTGGCAGGTATGTTATTATATGTTTTAATAGTGAACCACTTGACAAGTGACTGAGTGAAAGAAGTAGATTTTAAGAGATACTCTGAACCCTTGCCTAGCCTCTTGGCAAGGTTGTGGCACAGTGTAATGTCACTGGACTAATAATCCAGAAACCCTAAGCTAATGTTCTAAGAACATGGGTTTGAATCCCACCATGGCAGATGGTAAAATTTGAATTCAATAAAAAATCTGGAATAAAAAAGCTAATTGAAAAGCAACCATGAAAATATAGTTGATTGTTATAAAAACTGACCTGGTTCACTGATGTCTTGTACACAGGGAAATCAGCATTTCGTATCTATAGACACAAAGCTTTAAACACGTTGCAATGTGGCTGACTCTCTACTGCCCTCTGGGCAATTAGGGATGGATAATAAACGCTGGCTTAGCCAGCAATACTCACATCTATGTACAAATGAAAATAAAGTATAGAAGATCAGAAAGAGAGGCAGTGAGTTAGGAAAGAACTATAGAATGTGGAGCCCAGGCAGTTTAAGGCAGATGTACAAAAGACCATGATTGGTGTAGAATGAGTATTTCTGAATTTTGTAGTTCTTGGAAAGGTTGCAGAGATAGGGAGGACAAAGCCATCAAGGAGTTTGAACAAAAGGATGAGAGTTTTAAATTTGAGGCATTGTTAGGCTAGGATCTAATGCAGATCAGACAGCATTGGAATAATGGGTTAACAGGACTTGGTATGAGTTAAGATGCAAGCAATAATTTTGGATCACCTCAAGTCCAAGTTGTGAGATGGAAGACCAGCCAGTGTTGCTGAGATGTTTGAGTCTAGAGGTAACAAAAGTATGGACCGGTAGAGCTGAGCCAAGGCAATTCGATTTAACACATTTTTACAACTAAAACTCATCACCCAATTTGGTATCATTAACCTCAAGCCTTTTACACCAAGCAGCCTCACCCATCACTAATTAGAAATGGAAACAAACACTAATAGTAGCCAGAATTAAGAGTGTAAGTATTCTGATGGTAAAACTAAAATGACTCTAAACTTCACACAAATTTTCTTCACCTCACTTCGGACGAATCAGCAGGCTGATTATGAACATCTTATAAGCTCCATCTGTGTCCAACAAGCAGAGGTGGAGTGGGACTTCAACCTAGAACCTGCTGGTTCAGAGGCCAGGGTGCTACCATTTGAGCCACAGAAGTCCTCATTTTGCAATTTGATACTGAGCAATGGTTTATGGGCAGAAATTCCAGAGAGGCCCAGATATGGAATGTCTGCATTTTCTGGTCGCTTGAGCTTTTGGACCAGCTGCCTGTTGTATTAAATGGCCTGCCTCAGGCTGCTTTGAGATCCTCTCCCCTTCTTCTGGTGAACCTGGATCACATACCTGGTCTTTTATTATTGCAATCTCCGCAATCAACACGACTATGAGATTTCCTAAGCCAATTGTAAGAAGCCAAATAGCCATCACAACAGACCTCATCGAGGAAGGAGCCTGCAAAATAAATCGAGAAATAATCTGTTACCAGTGAGAATGATCCCTTCCTACAAAGCACTAAGAGGAAGAAAGGAATCAAAGAATAGGCTGATACAGTGAAATGGAGCAGGGAGCAAGGAAGGCTCGTGTAGAGAATAAACTTTGGCACAGATGGATTGGATTGAATGGACTGTTATGGGGATGTAAATTCTACGTCATTCTGTGTACATCCCCTGTTAAAGTAAACCATAGGTATAGGTGCTTGGGAAGATGGGAGGAGTGTGGGGCACCAGTGACAATATGAGCATTTCTCAAATCCTGTCTATAAAGAGCAAATTTTTTAGTGTTCAACTTCAGTTTTATTCAGAGAACAACTGGGGATCTCAGTCACACAGTGTTACAGCTCTGCAAAACCAACTGTGAGCAGATGTGTTTGCAGTGGTGTGCTGCCACCAATCACAGTGTGAAAGCAGGCCATTTGGCCCATTGAGTCCACACTGACCTTCCAAAAAGCATCCCACACCACTGTAATCCTGAATTCCCAATGGCTAATCCACAAAGCCTGCACATCACTGAAAACTGAGGGGCAATTTAGCATGGCCAATTCACCTGACCTGCACATCTTTGGACTGTAGGAAGAAACTGGAGCACCCATAGGAAACCCCCACAGACACAGGGAGAATGTGCAAACTCCACAGTTGCCGAGTCCCTGGCACTGTAAGGCAACAGTGCTAACCACTGAGCTACCCTGCTACCCTGCTACCCTCCTCCTTTCTACTCTCTTATAAACAATGTCAAATCAGTTTAAACAGCCCCAAGTGGGACATGGTACCAGAAACAAAATCGGTAACAGTGATTAACAGAAACTTACAGAACTGGAATGAAAAGGGATAAAGTCAAATTAAAATAACATTGCCTGATGTGATGATGCACTGTCCCCAAAGACCTCTATTGAGCTGGTGGACACTGCATGCTCCATGGAACTCCAACTGCAGATGTGACCACAAAAGAGGGGCAGATAGTCAGGCACAATGACATCCTCCATGGTCTGCTGCCTTGACCTGTTAGCAACAACTTTGGCCAGGCCCATGAGGAGTCCCTCCAACTTGCCCACCCCCACCCATGCATAAAATGGCCATAGTTCAGGAGTGTGGGGTTGGAGTGCAACAAAAAAAATTTAAAAGTGAGCGCCCTCCACCGCGCCTCTTCCATTGTCTGCTCCACAGCTCTTAACCACCACCCACCCGCCAAACATAATAAAGATAGGCTCCCCCTTGTCCTCACTTTCCACCGCACCAACCTCCGCATCCAACATATCATCCTCAAACACTTCCACCAACTCTAATTAGACCCCACCACATGGAACATCTTCCACTCCCCACCCCTCTCTGCCTTCCGCAAGGACCATTCCCTTTGTCACTCCTTAGTTTGTGCCACATTCCCCACCAATCACTCCAACCCCCCTGTGACCGTAAAAGATGCAACATTTACCCACACACCACCTCCCTCACCTCCATCCAGGGCCATAAACAGTCCTTCCAAGTGAGGCAGAGCTTCACCTACATCTCCTCCAACCTAGTCTATTGTATCCGTTGCTCCCAATGTGGTCTTCTCTACGTCGATGAGACCAAACATAAACTAAGTGACCGTTTCGCAAAACATCTCCAAATGGCTTGTAATGGCCAACCTAACCACCCTGGTCACCACTCATTTCAACTCCCCACCCCACTCCCCTCCAACATGTCCGTTCTCGGACACCTCCAGTGTCGCAGTGACTTGGAACGCAAATTTGAAGAACAATGCCTTATCTTGCGCCTGAGGACCCTACAGCCTGGAGGACTCAACATTGAGTTCTCCAATTTCAAATAACCTTCCCACCCATCCCCTGGCTCCCTTTCCAGCCCCACCACTTCCCTTCCACCTACCAACTGGATTCATCCCTCCCTTTGACCAACCAGGTTGTACCTACCACAGTGTCCACCTATCACCACCATTCCACCTTCACCCCTCCCCCTGTCTTTATCTGCAGCTCTCCCAACCCCCACATCCAGTCCTGAAGAAGGGTAATACCCGAAACGTTGACTGCTCCTTTCCTCCAGATGCTACCTGGCTTGCTGTGTTCTTCCAGCCTCCTGTTTGTCTAAAAGTAAGAATCCCCTTTGTACAAAGCAACATGTTTATCTGGAGAGAGAATCAGAACTGGAGGACCAATTCAGCCCGGCTCCTCTATTCAATCAGATCAAAGCTAGTCTGTACATCAATTCCATTAATCCACCTTGGACTAATATCAGTTCATTCCCTCAACCAACAATAATCTCACTCTTCTAAATTTCATATTACACGCAGTATCCATGAGGTTTTGGGGACAGGTTTCCAAATTTCAACTACATTCAGTGTAAAAGATGCCTCCTGACTTTACTCCTAAACGACGTTCGTCTTGTTTAAAGATAATTGCTTTTTCCTTGATTCTCCCATCAGAAGGATGGCTCTCTTTCTGCCCATCAAATCCTTTAGTTTTAAACATGAGTTGGATTAGATCAAGGTGTGAATAAACCATTACTTTCTTAGACTGGCTCCACCTGATCCTCCCCATTTGCCCTCGTGCTTTTGCCCAGGAACTCATCTAACTCTCCTGGGAATCTCTTTAAGCAGTTCACTGTTAATACCTCACACTTAAGGCATATACAACTCTAAAAGCACCATCCTCTCAGTGGATATTACAATAAGACCTCACCCTCTGGATGTCTGCTACTCTAATACTCCACCCTCTGAGCATCTGTTAATATAACACCATGGTCTCGGAGTGTGATGGTCCACTTCAAGATTGTTAGACTCTTAATTGGTCTGCAAATTCTTCCACGATGCATTATCCTTGATTTTTAAAAATAGGGCTTATTTTTTCATATCACCATCACTGCAAAGAAAGCTATAGATATGGAAGAGGAGGCTGCTCAGGTGTGTTAGGCTAGTTCTAGTCTGAAATTTGCAAATTATTGAACAATTTCTGTTTATTTTATACTACTTCTCACATTTCCCTATGAGTGTTGCCTGTGGTAAATGGAAATTGCCAAATGTCTTGTCTCTCTAGTAAAAAAGGTCCATGATCACGAAAATATAACCAGAACGTAATACGGTGCTCCACTCACACAGAAACAAGCCAAGCTCAACATTACACATCCCCATAACACATTGTAGCAATGTCCCAAATATGGGAATATCCATGATTACTTGAATGAACCAGATTTGTCGTCATTCTGAGCTTGTTCATCACTTTTTACCTAACACAGACATTTCTACATATGCCGCAATGGAACTGCTCAAAGAAGCTTGGGAACGTCCCATTGACCTCCAAAATGGAGCTTCAATCAGCCTTGAGTCTCAGAAACCATCTGCCTATTTTAAAAGTCTTTTTACCTCAACTTCGTATGCAAACATACCTGATTGCAAATCTGACAAAGTCTAATTGATTGAGTCAACCAGGCTTCAGCTCAGACCTTCAACCAATCAGATCCAGTAAAGATAAGGACTGATCCTTTTCCAGTTCCAGCAACAAAAGCAGATTTTTCTTTTGAAATGCCAATAATCTGACACATAGCCAAGAAATCAAATTCACTATGCTGCTGAAAACATGGGTTATGAGAGCAAGGCAGGTAAATATAATTAACATATAGATCAGCCATGATCTAATTGAAAAGTGTTTGAATGACCTTCTCCGTTCCTACATCTGGGAAGAAACCCAAGGTTCCAAACCTTTCACAGCAATATACAAACTTTGAACAAAGTTAAAGTAGGGGAAGATACTCCCAAAGAGACGTTTACTGTTAATCTTGGCTCATGGTTTATTTATTTAATAAACCAGGATAATAGCTGTTCTACATCAATAAAGTCAACTCTAGCCATTACCTGAGTGTATGCCATGTGTAGTCCAGTCACTGCAAAAAGTATCTCAGACATTGAGATTACGAGGTACTGAGGAATCTGCCAAAGCACTGAGACAGTTTTTGGCCAGTTATCAATGTTCACCTGCATAGTGACCTGGCAAAAGAGATAAATCGTTACATCAAGAACATGAACATTTACCGAGAATAGATAAAAACTACCAGCACCAACAAACCTGTTCACCATCTATTCACTTCACTCCACATCTCTCAGTCAGTTTTCCCTCCAGAAATATATTCAAGTGTCTCCTGAGTTCCCATCAACATTAAGTAGCATCAATTTGCTAGGTACAGGGGGGACAAGCTTTCACTCATATATCATTGTAGGGTAATCATATTGTCATGGACTAATGGGCCAACATGGCCTGTTTCTGTGCTGTAAATTTCACCAAATTCTATGTAACTTTTTTGAACATTACCAGGAATACCAAAGCCATTATTTTCAGTGTTCATTACAGAAATTGCCCCTTACCAAGGACACCATCCTTGCCAACAATCCAGATTGCAGCAAACTGTCTCCTTCACTTTGCTTCAAGTTTTGAACCCTATTTTCATCACCTCACTCAGTGATCCATTCCTAACTATCATCATACCACTCAAAATACAATTTCTTTATTTCCTGTAGATAGCTGAAAGTCTTGACCTTCACTCAAACGCAGGAAAATAAATACATTTATATATTTTTGTGTTTGCACATGAGTTTTCATTTTGCATGTGGCCTGGGTGGGATGCTTTTTTGAAGAGTCGATGTGGACTCGATGGACTGAATGGCCTGCTTCCACTCTGTAGGGATTCTATGATTCTACGTCTCTAAACCACATGTATTCATCAACTGAATTCCTAGCCCAGAATCTTAACTACTTTTATTGGATCAGAGTCTCAGCTGGCAGTATTAAAACAAATAGGTTGGTTTGACACAGACTAATAACAAAGTTCAAGTAACCTGTTTTTATATTTGGAAAGTCCTTAACCAGTTGTAATTTCTTATGATTTATCAATTGTTCCCTCTGTAAAATTAGTTCCTGCCAATTGAGTTAATGATGATAATAATCATCGATGATAATAATAATAATGATGATGATAAGGGATTTTAATAAATAAGATTCTCAATTTCCAATTGCAAAAAGGAACATCTTTTGGCATAAAAAAACAACGGAAAGTAATTTGAATAAAACATTTAAGAAAATTGTATTGCCCCCATACGGGACTCACTGCAGCTGCAAGGGGCATTGGGGCATAAGAGTGAGGTGAGGAAGAAAAGCAGCAGTGATTCTGGAAAGTCACAGCTTGCTAATGTGGCAAGAAGCTGCATTGAGATTCTGCCTCAGCGGCAGGCCTTCGTATACCTTTGTATACTCAAACCGGTGGGTTCTACATCTCTGCATTTACCACTGCTGTACTGTTGAGTTCCTGGCACTGCATGAGATCTGCAAACAATTCAAAAATGTCCCTAAAGTGTCACAATAGGCATTAATTGAAATTTAAAGCAACTTAATTAGCTACGTGCCGAGATTGAAAGTGACCTGAAATATTGTGTACTAAGAATAATGTATCAATTGAGTGTATATATGTACATGTTCCACTTGTGATTATGATACCAAGTAGGGAAAGGTTAGGACTCATATATAAGAACTCATATATAAGAGGATGAGCTCTGGTTTACGTTGCATTGGGTATTGTATAATCCATATGGAAAACAGACCAGTCCCGCTCCTTACTTTCCCACCTTAATGTTTACAAAATTAACATTGCCCACCCAACTTGGGGCAGATGGAACAGGGGACTGTGGCTTTCTTAGTACTGGCCCCAGTCAAGCTGAAATTTATAAGCACCATATTTTGTGAGTGGGAACCTAATACCGAAGTGCTAGAGACAGCACAAGCTGTGAAAAGCAGGCCAATGCTCCAGTGCTAATGCTGTGTATTCCTGTCAAAGGAAATATGGATCATTCTAGTAGGGCTGTTGATACAGTCAGTCACTTGGGAAAGCAGAATTTGAACATCGCTGAAAACAAGGACTTGTGACCAAACCTTTTCATCTTTCACTCATCAAGGTAGAATGCCAGATTGGATGGAGGGGAACCAGTAGATGTACTGTAATGTAGTCAAATGGGATTACTTCAGTATGGGAAATCTGGTTAGCATGGACTAGTTGGACCAAAGGCTCTGCTTTTGTGCTGTATGACTATATGGCTATGCAAGAAGGCATTCAACAAAGTACCTTGTGGAAGGCTATGTCATAGGAGTCCATGATGTTGAACATAGTATAGTGTATGGATAGAGAAATGGCAAATAGGCAGGAAACAGTGAATGGGGATAAGGGGCTCTTTTTCAGGTTGGTGACCTGTAACCTGTTAATGGGGATCAGAGCTGGGAGCACAACTATTTTACAATATATATGAATGACTTGGAGGAAAGAAGTGAATGTGCTGTAGTCAAATTTTCAGATGACAGAAAAATATTAGGAAAGGCAGGTTGAGAGACAATGGTACAAACAGTCTACAGAGAGATATTGGTAAGTAAGTGGGCAAAAGGTTGGAAAATGGAGTATGATGTTGAAAAATGTAAAGTTGCTCATTTTGGAAGGGAGAACAAAAGAACAGAATATTATTTAATGGAGAAAAACTGCAGAAAGCTGCAACGCAAAGGGACTTGGGAGGTGGGGGGATTTATGCATGAAACACTGAAAGGTAGCCCACAGGAGCAGCAGGTATTCAGGAAGGCTAATGGAATGTTGGCCCTTTAATCAAGGGGTTTGGAGTGTAAGAGCTGGGAAGTCTTACTGCAACTGTACAAGATGCTGGTGTGACCACATGTGGAGTATTGTGAGCAGTTTTGGTCCCCTTATTTAAGGAGAGATAATATTTCATTGGAGGTGGTTCAGAGAATATTTCACTACCATTATCCTTGTTGTGGAACGTTTATCTTATGAGCAAAGGTTAAATAGTTTAGGACTCTTCTCATTGGAATTTAGAAGAATGAGAAGTGATCTGATTGAAACATATAGGATTATTTAAAAGGCTTGACTGCTGAGAGGATTTTTTTCCCCTCATAGAAAAGTCTGAACCAGAGGGTCTCAGAGAGAAGGGGTGTAAATTTAAGACTTAGATGAGATGGAATTTCTTTTCTCACAGGGTTTTGAATCTTTGGAACTTCTTTCCACAGAGATCTGTGTATATGTTCTTGTGTATGTGTAAGGCTGAGACAGATTTTTGATCAGTAGGGAATATGAGGAATGTTGAATCAACCATGATCCTACTGAATAGCAGAGCCAGCTCAAGGGCTCAAGCCTGCTCCTATTTCCTATGGTCTCATGATCTTACAAAAATGCCAAATATGTATTTTATAATTATTTAATAATGGAGGAAGCACACTGTTTGTCCTTCTCAAAGGAAATTGAGATGGCCAACAAATTTTGGCCCAGCCAGCGACACCCACTTCCTATGAATGAACTACAAAAAAGTTACTGCCAATCCTTCTGATTACTCCCACCCCTACACAATGCAAAGCTGCCACTGTACACCTGTGAAAATTCTGCCTAAGGTTAACTGCTTTCAGATCAGAGTCTGCTATGAGTGTTGGGTCTTTTAGACAGGATGAGTGTGCTGGTCAAGAGTAACAGATTCTATGTCAGTAAGCTACTGGACAGGACTCCAAGAAATCTATTGAATTCCTCATTGAAACCACAAATGCAGAGTGCTGCAGCAGCAGCAGCAAGGAAAGAAAGAACTTGCATTTGGATGACAACAGTCACAACCCCAGGATGTCCTCAAGCCTGTTGCAACCAATTAAGAGCAGGCCCCGTTCCAATGCAGGAAAGGCAAGGGTGCTGTTACTGGGACAAGGTTGACACTTGACGAACAGTCAAGCAGAATATATGGGTGCCAGGAAGGGATAATGAACTGACACAATGCCCTAGGCTTGCCCAGAGCACTGTTTACAATTTGGTCACTGTACTACATGCTGACACAGGATAGGCTACAGAGAAAGGCAAGGAGCATTACAGAAGTCAATAGCATTTAGACTTGACAAAGTGCTCAGAGAGATCTTACTGCATACTTCAGGATTCTAGGATAAATCAAACACAGACAGTACGCTTGGCACTATCATAAACTCAACACAGCAATGTGAATACTTAGATAGAATTGGAAACTTTAGCATGTTCCTTTTTGCTGCAAGCCACCAATGGTTGATGACACCCCAACACAGCTGGAGGCTTCTGCCTGAATCAATTTGGCATGCAGCTAGCCTTGACTTCCCTCTCTGTTCAGATGCTCTGTTTCCCTCACACATTATCCCTTTTATAGATAATGATGGAGGGAAGATGACATTCATAATAAACAGAAGATTGAGCAACAAGATGGCCACTTTGTATGGATATCCAGGCCGTACTACAATTCATGAGAAAGTGCTGAGTGAAACTGTCCCTCATGCTTCCCAATTTAATTTTAAAATTGAATCATTGAACTAATCTGTGCCAAACCTAATTGAAATGGATTAAACAGAAAACTGCTGTCCTTCTTTCCTTTTTGCTGTTTCACTAGAAATCATATTTATTCTTCTATCATCTGGGAGGTATTTTGGATTTAAATTTCTGGCCAGAGGATTTTTTTTTGTAAGTTGGAATGGTGCAGAGTTAACTAGTCCATAGAGGTTTGGCAAGGAATTGTATGAGGCTAATGGAATTATACCTGGCTTTCCACAAATAATGGAACATAATAAAGAGCAAGTGAATAATATATACTTCTTTTCAAGCAACAATGGCTTCATTGTTCCCTGCAACTAATTCCCCAGTAGCTTAGCCATTAGATAAGACAAACATAACAGTAAGTTCAGCATTATGCAGAGAACTCCTCTAGAAAGAGGATGTGTGTGGCTCTTGAGCAAGGACAGGATCCCTTGTGCAATATTCAGCGAGATCTCTTTGAAATGTGAGCTGGCCTTTATCAATCTGATAGTAAACAGCCTAAAACTCATTCCTATTTTGTAATGGAGTTGAAATGGAGGTGATGAAATTACCCAACTCTACTGAAAGATGAGTGACCCAGGGTCTATAGAACGCCCTAGTGTTATTTTAACTACCCTATGAACAAAGCTCACACCAAATACTGTGCACTAAGTACAATTTTACATATTTTTATGATGCCAAATGGAACAGGAGTAACTCTTGGAGAATAATGTGGGCCACCACTGCAGAATGGACCTAAATTGCACAAACCAAAAGGTGGATTCTACATAAGGTGTCTAATTTTTCTTGTTCAGTCATGGAATGTGGGAGTCAGTTATTGCCAATCATTAACTACCCTTGAGAGCAGTTAAGAGTCAATCACATACATGTTCCTGCTGCATATGGCTACATTTTTGTTTGTCTAGCACTCAGAATGGTCTTGATGCCCAATGACAGACTTGGAGTACTCCAACAGACAGCCATCTGATAGTCAAAATCTGTTCCTCAGGATGAATAAAGTAGATGATGTGTAATCTGTGAAGTTAATGCCAGATGGAATAGTTGAAGTGATTAACGGAAAACTATTTAAACACATGGGAAAAAAGAAGGGGTGGATTTACTAATCGGCTGACATGAAGGAGGGTGGGAGAACGCACAAATATATGATGAGGAGTGGAAGGAGGCCATTTGGCCCCTCAAGCCTGCTGTACATATGATAAGACCTGACCTGATACTGACCTCAACTCTACTTTCCCGACTTTATGAAAATATTGTGAAAATTATGAAACTTTTATGAAAATATTCAATGACCCTCTCTCCACAGCTCTCTGTGGAAGAGAATGTCACTCACTAACGGCCGGCCCTCTAACAAGTGCAGCCGGGGCTAATGACAGCCAAGTTGCCAGTGCCTCATAAATCATGATAAAAAGAATGAAATAAAAAAGAGTGAATAGGAAGTTATGCTTAGACAGTACCAGACTTGGATTGCAAGCGAGGTTAAATCAGGAAGAATGGAGGACTAAGAGACTACAGGCAAACTCTTAAGGGTCTGACCAATGAGGGCTTTGGCAATATATGATGCAAAATTGGAGAGAAGTCCGACAACTTTATCACAGTCCAGTTTTTATGTTTGAACTGGCATGACAAGTTTCTCACTGGGTGACAGTGAGATCAGAATTGCTGGAGATCGATGCTGGTTAAATACCTTGTTAACATCACAACTTGCCTCATTAATATTCAGACTCCCCCTCCCACAAACTCAAACAATATCAGAAAAACTTCACAATGAAATCAGACCAGGTGCCTGGCGAATTCAGCTCACTGCTTACTCCAAACGACTTTCATGCTGGACAGTGGGCAACAAAATCTCAGGGCATGATCAACAGGGAGCAGCCATATGTACTCCTCCCATCACGACCATCCTGGCATATCTATACACTGGCAGTGCGCACTGATAACACAGAATTAAATTGCAGGAAGCACAATCAACGAGCAATGAAAGGCTACAGCAGAGGCACTTTGTGCTTGGGGACAGGCACCCAGCTCAAAGACTGGACCAGCCTGGGTCTTAGGGCTGCTGTCTTGTTGTCTTGGCACTCACTCACTTAGTGACTATGTGTATGCTCATAGCATCCATAGACTGCACTTGCCAATTAGTGCAGTCACAAAAACAGGCAGCTTGCCTTGTGCTAAGCAGTCATTAGTTTAGGGGGTTCTTGCTACTGAGCAGTGTGCGACATCAACTTCACACCTCATCTTGTGCAGCAGTTTCTGCAGCAAACTCTCTGCATACAGTAAATGCAGGTTAGCCAGGACCTCCCCCCAAGGAACCAAAAAAACTTTTCACATCAGTGTGGTTTACTGCATCCGCTGCTCCCGATGTGGCCTCCTCTACATCGGTGAGTCCAAGTGGAGACTTGGAGACCGCTTTGTGGAGCACCTACACTCGATTCACGACAAACAACTGCACCTTCCAGTCGCAAACCACTTCAACTTCCCCTCCCACTCCTTTGACGACATGTCCATCCTGGGCCGCCTCCAGTGTCACAATGATGCCACCCGGAAACTGGAGGAACAGCACCTCATATTCCGCCTTGGGAGCCTACAAACCAATGGTCTCAATGTGGACTTTACCAGTTTCAAAATCTCCCCACACCCCAACCTCATCCCACGTCCAACCCTCCCTCTCATCCCTGCCTCGTTGACCTGACACAACCTGTCCATCTTCTCTCCCACCTATCCACCCCTCCCGCCTCACTGACCAATCCCCACCACTGCCTATCTGCACTCACTTATCACCATCCCACCTACATTCCCCAGCCCCACACTGCTACTTCTGATGCTGCCTGGCGCGCTGTGCTCCTCCAGCTCCACACTGTGTTATCTCTGATAGAATTGAATGTGATTAGGTGTCCAGTTAGCAATTTATTGTTCAGGACGTCCATGCCTCTGCAGTCCAAGGAGTGGATCACAGTCCATCTGTTGGCTCTGTAGTGGAAGCTCTAGTGGATAGGGCTAATGTGGTCAGGGAGATATACAGGCACTAAACAGGAGTCTGGGCACATCTTGCCCCGGGTGGTGAAGAGGGTGTGAGCCACATGACCATAATAACATCAAAAACACTTATGCAGAAACTGATGATGAAACAGCCTTTTTCACGATGCCCCCAAAGTGCCCTCAATAAGTTTCCTTCCTTGTGGCCTTCCCACTACGCCTCAGTGGCTGGGATGGAGGGAGCTTACTCTGATGTAGAGCCCATTGGTCCTGGAGGGTTGGTGGCCGACACTGAGATGCTTGTATCTCAGCCAGAGGCAAATTGACCCTCCCTGACTTGAACAGCCAAGGGGCTGGCAGGGGGCAGGTAGGGTGGAGGTGAACTGCCCAGTCACCTCTACAATCTCCTGAGAGGAAAGTACAGAGGGGCCAGTGTACGGTACCACCTCTGTCTGGGTGCCTCCAGGCACTGCCCCGTCTCCTTGAGAGGATGGGGCATCTGGACTGTTGGCCAGGTTCCCTGTCCCCCTGACCCCATGCCTTTGGTCCTGAGGGCTAATAGCTGGGATGATGAGAGTGTAGGCGTGTGCACCTCTCCAACAGACCCTGGAGGGACAGACGGTCCCAGTCAGACTGTCACATGACCGTCTGCACTGCCCCAGCTTCTGGCCAATGAGGGCCATTGTGTCCCACGTCCCTGCCTGCTGCTCATGCCCCTCCCTGTGCATGTGGGTGAAGTCCCTGATGGTCAACACCACAATCCTCTCCTGTCTGGGCCTGAGCAGGTGCCCGGTCTCTGACCATCCTCCCAGTGCCCAGCGACCTGGGCCACGTCTTCCTCATCATCTGTGGAACTCTCACTATGAGCCACTCACCAGATTGTGCTCCCACACTCTGTGTCTATGGCTCCCATCACAGTGTCAGTATCTGGGCTGGGAGAGGGTGCAGGAAGCAGCTTTGCTGATGCTTCCTCTGAGGCCTCGGTACTCTCATCCTGAGAAGTCCAGGAGGGAGCTGCAGGGGAAGCTGGGCGTTTTTCCATAAAGATCACGGGAAAACTAGCAGAATCTGCAGGTGTCGAGACCAGTGGATTGAAGAAGTGTGTAATGATTGAGAATGATAGTGGGTTATTGTGAGAGTTGCATCGGTTGGGGGACATCAGTCCCACAGGAGGGGTCCCAGACTTCTCTAGTGAGGGTCAGGATTCTCTCCTCAAGGTGGGGTGGTTTGAGCACACGTGTTGGGATATTCCTCTGCCCATACAGGCTCTCTCTGCTCTGTTGTGGGCTGTCTTCTCCTTTAATGAGCAAAAGGGGATCAATGAGTGAGATGGCAGTGGCTGCCACAGCTATTAGACCTGCTGCACATAGAGGAAACAGAGTGAGGTATTGCAAGGGTGTTGAGGAGGAAGCACACAAGGTTATGGTGTGGGAAGTTGGGGAAACCAAGTGAGGGAAGGCATTGCATGCAACAGTGAGAGTGGCAGAGTCTGGGTGGGAAGTGGGTGCAGTAGCAGAGAAAGGTTGGGCGTGAGGTGACAGACAGGAGTGTGGCAGAGTGGAGAAGGGACCTTCTTTCTGACAAAGCTGGTTTGGACCAGAATCTGATAGCACAACCTCCTTTGCCAGTCCTCCAGGAATAATACTCTTGTCCTGTGGACCACCCCCCTCAACTGGGGCCTCTAGGTCCCTGCCACTGAATTGCAGTACCATTTTCACCTTCTCCAGCATGTTCACAATCTGCCTGTCACTGACTCAGGACAGCTTCGGGAACCCAGTGCTGATGTGGGTACACAACAGCTTTTTAAAGATGGAGCAGGCACAAGGGGGGGCCAGTCTTTCAGTGTATGCCTGCCAAGTAGCAAGATGCTCCAGGAATGGCACACAGTAAGATGATTTGTAAATTGGATGTAAGAGATGCCATGGAGCCAGTGAAGCTAATTAATGCAGAACTTGGTAGAATAGAATTTGGTAAAAATTAGCCAAATAGTTCCATTTCACATTAACAATTAATTTATCTCCTTCAAATATTGATTCAGTTTCCCTTTAAAGGATACTACAGACTGAAGGAATTTGAACGTTGCTGAAAGCAGATGAGAAGTCAAAGCTTTTCGAATTGCACTCTCCAGGATTATTGGCAAGTAATTGACTTGAAAAAGAGACATCAGTTTTTTTACACATCTGATTTTTGCACCTTAATCCCATTAAGTGAAAATGGAAAGCTTTTAATCTCATTTCCTTTTAGCAATGCTTAAGTACTGTACATCCAAGCAACTTGTTTATACTTATTTATGGGGGAGGTGACAACCCAGTGGTATTATCACTGAACTATTAATCCAGCAACCTGGGTAACGTTCTGGGAATCCAGGATTAAATCCTGCAACAGCAGATAGAGGAATTTGAATTCAATAAATGTATGGAATGAAAAGTCTAATGATGACCATTGCCCTACAGCAATGTGGTTGACTCTTAACTGCCCTCTGGGCAAATAGGGATGAGCAATAAGTGCTGGTCTAGTCAGAGATAGCCTCCTCCTGAATGAATTAAACTGAAGGAGCAATAACTACAATAGTAGAGATCATTTTGGCAAGAAAAAGCTCATACAGAAAACAAAAAAGATCACCACAGATATTGAAGGGTAGACATGAAAAATGCCTGTCAAATATTGACCTTTCTTTATATCCTGACCAGGACTATGAGAGGTGTTAGAACAACCTCCCCAGTCATGGGAGAAAAATACCAGTCTTAGGCAAACTCGGTCTTTATGAGAAATTCTATTTCTGAAGATTCTTTCACATGAAGGAGGAAATCAAGCATCTGGAAGCACCTTCAGTGTGAATGGAGAAGATGTGGAAGTTCCAGTCACTGCCAGAAACCCAGGATGTGGCCCAATGTGTTGGATGGGAGTTACGCACGCTGTCTCCTCAGTCATACTTACATTGTTAGTGTGATTAGCTTGATAGATAACAATTGTATAAACACCTCTGTCCTTCAGTTCAACTTCTCCTTCAACATGAAGAAAATTTGGACCAACTCCAGAAAGCTGGAAAGAACACCTGAGGTAAAGGGACACATAAAACATAGTTACATCAGGGCTAAGGATTAATAACAGCCTGTCTGAAAGCAGTTCAAGGACTCTCACTGTACAATATTAGCAGCAATTCAGACAGAAATAAGGCTGCCTATTTGTGTGAGTTTGTTTATCTTTCATAATATGTGGATGTCTGAATGAACGTGTGTGAATTGTTTATGCTCATCTGTCTAATGATGCTGCATAACTACATGTTTTAATGTACTTTTCTGTATATATGTGTGTATGCCTATCTACTTACTGGATTTTTGTCTATTATGAAGAACTGCATGGAAAGTGTAACACAGGAACAGGCTGTTGGCCTAACCAGTCTACACTGTTCTTTGTCATAGAGTCATACAGCACTGAAACAGGCCCTTTGTCTATGCCGAACAGATTTCCTAAACTGAACTAGTCCCATTTGCTTGCGTTTAGCCCATGTCCCTCTAAACATTTCCTATCCTTGTATCTGTCCAAATGTCTTTTAAGTGTTGTAATTGTATCCGCCTCTACCACTTATTCTGACAGCTCATTCCCTATACGAACCACCTTCTGTGTGAAAAAGTTACCCTTCAGGTCCTTTTTAAATGTTTCCTCTCTCACCCTATACCTTTGCCCTCTACTTTTGGACTCTCCTACCCTGGGGTAAAGGCCTCGGCTATTCTCCTTATCTATGCCCCTTGTGATTTTATAAACCTCTATAAAGGTCATCTCTCAGCCTCCTACACACCAGGGAAAAATGTCTCAGCCTATACGGCCTCTCCTTATTAGTCAAACAAAATATATTTTTCAAACAGGAGTCAGCAGAACAATTAGAGCAATGAGCCAAATGCAGTAGGTCGAGTATATGGGGTATAAATTGAAAACTAGATGTGGGATTTATACCTCTTGGCTTCAATCATTTTGGTATTAAGGAAATATTACAATAAAGAGTGAATAGCCATTCATAAGAATATAGGAAATAGTCCTCTACACAGTCAAAAACCCCAGTCCTGAGTGCTCACCCTATCCTTTTCTCACCATCCAATCCTCTACCCCATTCTTAAATATTGACAAGGCCTCAACGGTGACACCTCTCCCACCTCCATGAGCTAACTAAAGGTAAATACATCCCTAAGTCAATACATTACTTGTGGGTTTCAAACTGAGCGACCCACCTCATAAGGGACAGAACATCCATGTGTCAATTTAAATCAGCCTCTTCCACAGTGAAATTATGATGTGACAGTTGTAGCATGAGTTCCCAAGGCCTCTGGAAAATGGAGGCTACAGCTGCAGGGTAAAGCAGGTAATTGCTTTTTAGGTAGAGAAGTCCTCCTGCGACAAGTTTCTCAAGGAAGCCTTCAGTGTCCCAGTTGGCCTTCATAAGTCTCTCTTCAGCCCCACCGATGTACGGTGATCTGCCTTGCCCCACCACTGCTCCTGACAAGCCCAGATCTCTCGCTCCTCTCTCAAGTGCTGGAGACTGTCTTGAGCTTCCCTGACAGTGTCCTCCTGCCAGGCTCACTCTGCAGCCAGGCAACCTACTAGTTGTCTAGCTGCAAGGCCTGAAACTGAAGTTTTTACAAAATCCAGCCATCCAATTCAACAGAATCCCTACTACTCCGGCCTTGCTGGGTTTTCCCAGCCAACTTTGGGGCCATGTAATTCTTCACCAATTTACTGCTTGGAAGTGGCCTGGTGGAAACCCACTCGTACCTCCATGCCTTTGTATTTGTATGTCTCTGTGTCAGTGGAGATTATGTACTTAACTTTGTAATTGGACTTCACAAGCTTCTAAATAGTGATTGATTAATTCAATCAATTAAGATCAAGGTTGTAAAGAAGTCTGCACTAATGAGGTTAAAAAAGAGTGACATCCTGGTCCCAGCGTGAACATACACCCCTAGGGTCAGTTTACATTTTTCAGAATTGCTAGGATAACATTCTGACAGAGCTAATGGACCTTGGGGGTCCTGGAAGTGCAATATGACAACCTTACAGATTATTCTCCAAAGATCATAGGAGCATATGAAATAGCCAGAAACAGAAGCTACTAAAACTAGCTCCACAACGGCTAGTATCTTCATTTCTATGTGGTTCTTTTCTGGTTTTTCCATCTGGGTAGGAGCAGGACTAGGTCATTCAGACCATTGCACAAGTGTCGCATTGACTCGGAATGCAAATTTGAAGAACACCTTATCTTCTGCTGGGCACCCTACAGCCTGGAGGACTCAACGTTGATTTCTCCAATTTCAATTAACCTTCCCATCCATCCCCCGGCTCCCTTTCCAGCCCCACCTCCTCCCTTTCATTCCACCTTCTGACCCTTCCTTCCAGCCACCAACTGGATTCATCCCTCCCATCGACCAACCAGGTCATACCTACTACCAGTGTCCACCTATCACCACCATTCCGCCTCCACCCCTACCCCCGCTTCTTTATCTGCAGCTCCCCCTACCCCCACATCCAGTCCTGAAGAAGGGTAATACCCAAAACGTTGACTGCTCTTTCCTCCGGATGCTGCCTGGCCTGCTGTGTTCTTCCAGCCTCCTGTTTGTCTACCTTGGATTCCAGCATTTGCAGTTTTTATTGTCTCTAACCATTGTACATTTCTTACCTGCCAAGTTTAATAGGTGTGTACAGTGATGGGACAAATGGTCTCACATCCAGATCTGTAACACTGTTCGGTTCACATGTCAGCCTCAGAGATTTGTTGCTGCTGGTGTCTGGTACTTCCAGCACGGGAAAGATCCTGCAGATGATACAATCTGTTGATGCACAACACTTCATAATCCGAGCAATCATTCGGATCTAATTAACAGGTCATGAACTAGTTACCTCTAAAGCTGCTGCCTACTACATCAGACATCCTGAAGGTACATTAATTTACCAACTATATTCACCCGGGGGCTTATTCGCTATAATCCCAGCCATATTGTGCAATCATCAGCAAACATCTCCACTTCATAATGGAAGGAATGTCATTGATGAAGCAGCTGAAGATGGTTGGGCCGAGGACACTACCCTGAGGTTGCTGGCTCTTGTGCTGCAGTCGTATTACTCCAACCTCTGAGTTAAGAGGCCTGGGCTCAAATCTCACCTGCTTCAAAAGTATGTAATAATGTTCTGAACAGGTTGATTAGATACTATCTACCCTGAGGGTGTGGCCTCTTGTGGTAGTATAGTTGAGCCAGGAGACCTGGCTTCAAGTCCTACCTTCTCCACAGGTGTGGCTGAACAGTTTTAATTTAAAATAATTACCTTGATAAACTCCTGCAGCAATGACCTAGAACTCAGATGATGCAGTTTAATATCTAATTGCTCCAGTATATCCAGCCTCCCTGCGCTTTATAGTCCAATCACTTCAGCACTTTGCACTAATGTGCAATTCCAAGCTGGATGTAGATATTGTCTCTATACATGCAGAAACCCTCTACAATGCCTCAATTGTACCTATTCATGGAGATGCCCTCTACAAACCCCCAGTACATGCAGATCTCTTCTGCAGTGACCATCAACAGCGAGCAATACATCCAAGTTCAGAAAATCACATACCGTACCAGAGCTGAATTATCCAAAACCTTCAAATTGTTGTCAGGAATCTGGAGGAATAACAATAATTACAAATATTGCTATAATAACAGGATTGAAAATCCATGGTTACTTGGGCATCTTTAAAAGTTCTGCCCATTACCATTAGGGATTCAGAAAGAACAACTGTCACTTTCAAATATTTCTGAATCAGTTTCAGCACAAGGTCAATAGAAAGCAAATTTCACTCTGTGCTGCCCTCAAACTGGACTCCCAGGACAGGGACTACATGAGGTCAGATATAGAGTAAAACTCCTCTACACTGTCTCTATCAAATATCCCAGGACAGGGACAGCACGGGCTTGGGTATAAAGTAAAGCTCCCTCTACAATTCCCACCAAACACACCCACGATAGGTATAGCATGGGGTTAGACACGTAGAAAACTCTTGACTGACTCTTACTTAAACTGACTCTTAAATCCCCCGGAAATGGCCTGGCAAGCCCCCAAGTTCTATTAAATCACATCAAAGGATTGAAACCAGAGGGGTCATCCAGCATTGATCTAGGCACTGGAAACAAGAATGACAAATCCAGCTGTGTCAGCCCTGTAAAGTCTCCTCACTAACATCTGGGGAGATTGGGGGAAGCAGTCCCACAGATGAGTCAAGGCACTGCTTGACACAGTAATACTCACTGAATCAGAACTTGGAGACAAGGTGATTAGATGATGAAGGAGGTAAGGGAACAGAGCAAAGAATTTCAATGCCCATCACCAAAACTGGTTAGGTTCCATCATTATTGACTGAGCTGGCTGAGTCCTTCATTCACTGTTGCCAGTTTGGGTCTGTGGCATATAGTTAAGGAACCAACAAAATGGAAAAACCTGTTTTTATTTGATCCACATACCTGCTGCAGATGTACCTGTCCATTGTAGCTCTGGTGGGAGTGGTCACTGTGCATCCCTTGTCCTAAGTTCACATTAAAACCACCCTCTATCATATTGTGTGGCACTGCTAACTGTGATCCTCTCATTCAGGATGCACCATGAGCTATCAGCAGCAAAAATGCAACTTCACAGTCCAGCATATCCCTTATACCCTAAACTACCATCAAGCCAGGGGAAGCCCGGTTCAGTGAAGGGTGCAGGAGGGCATGCCAGGAACACCCCCAGGCATATCTAAAAGATGAGAGCTCAAACTGATGGAGCTGCAACTCAGGACTACCTGCTTGCAAAACAGCGTAAGTAGCAAGTGATAATCAGGGCTAAGTGATCTCACAAACAATGGATCAGATCTAAGCTCTGCAGAGCTTCCACATCAAGTTGTGAGTGGAATTGGAGACTTAAACAATTGACAGAAGAAAGAGGCTCCACTATGGTCCCTATACTCAATGATGGTGGAGCCCAGCACATTAGTGTAAAACATGGCTGTAGCAATCATACTCAGCCAAAAATGCTGAGTAGCTGATTCATCTCAGTCTTCCTCTGAGGTCCTCAGAATCACAGATGCCAGTCTTCAGCCAACCCAATTCACTCCACGTAACATTAAGAAATGGATGAAGGCACTGGATACTGCAAAGACTTTGGGCCCTGACAACATTCTAGTAATAGTACTGAAGACTTGTGCTCTAGAACAAGCTGAGCCCCTAGTCAAGCAGCCAGTACAACTATAATGTGGAAAAAGAAATCTGACTTGGAAATTGCTGATATAAAACAAAGAACTGCAGATGCTGATGATGTGAAACAACAAGGGGAAATTACTGAAGAAACTCAGCATCTGTGGAAAGAAAACAGAGTTATCTTTTTGAGTCCAGTGACCTTCAAGAAGAGTCACTGGATTCTAAAGACTAACTCTAGAAATTACTATACCACAGAATCACTACAGTGCGGAAGCAGGCCATTCAGCCCATCAACTCCACACCTATCCTCCCACCCAGACCCACTACCCTCCCCATACCCATGGCCAAACCACCTATCCTGCACACCTTTGGACTGTGGGAAAGAACTGGAGCACCCAGAGGAAACCCACACAGACACAGGGAGAATATGCAGTGTCTACATAGACAGTCACCTGAGGGGTGGATTTGAACCCAGGTCCCTGGCACTGTGAGGCAGCAGTGCTAGCCACTGAGCCACCATGCCACAGGTCTGCTTTTGATCATCAGTAATGTAATGGAAGGGAGCTCAGCAAAAGTACAGTCAATGGGAACCAGGGGAAAACTCTTCACTGGTTGGAGTCATACAAAGAGGATGGTTGTAATTTTCAGGTGAATAACCTAAGTCTCGGGACGTCACTGAGGAGTTCCTCAGGGCAGCGTCCTAGGCCCAACCATCTACAACTGTATCATGAATGACTGTCTCACTATCGTAAGAGCAGAATTGGGGATGTTTGCTGCCAAATGCACAATATTCAGTGCCATCCATGAATCTTCAGATACAGCAAGACAGAGTCAGTCTTGTGTGACAAGTAACATTTGTGTCACACATACCAGGCAATGACCATCTCTAACATGAGAGAATTAAACCGTCTTCTTTTGATATTTTTCACAATGATTTAAAATATCATCTGTGGACTTTGAACAATTTCATCACCCTGATTTTAATTCCCTGGAACTTTCAGGGAATGAAATAGTTGGGACCAAAAACAATGAGTTTGAATGCCCAAAGGGATCTCTGGACACACCAAGGTTGGCCACGTTTCATGAAACCAACATGGATTAAACTAAGGATAGTCTGAGCTAAAATTAATTTCCCCAAAGGTAATGAAGCCAGCCCGGCATCTCCATAGGAGCATGTATGTCCTTATTTCCTATTGATTTACACCATTCTGAGAATCTTCACACATTGGAGATGATACATTGCCTGTAATTGTCAAAGCTGGACACAATAACAGCAACACACAGGAAATTTACGAGCAGTTTGTATTTCAAGGTGTTTCATGGCACACCAAGATGAAACAAATTATTGACTGCAGTACAGAACACAGTTTGGCAGAGGCTCTCTCTCTCTCTCTCTGTCTTTCAACAAAAAAAAAATGCCTGGTGATACCACTGAGAACAGAACTTAAAAGACAACTGCAATATTTGCTGTAGCTGACAGTCGAAGAAATCAACTAACCAATTGTGGTCTCAGGTGAGAACTGCATGTGTCAAGGATAACCAGAAGGTCTCTAATCTGTAAATTCTTTCATCTTCTTGTGTGCCAGCTATATCCCTTGAAATTTTGTCTTTGTATGTCTATATGAGCGCCTACGTGACTCACAAAGACTGCACACTTGACATTACACATTCATTGCAGATATTTTCTTAGGGTTAGCAGGAAATAAACATGTTCTTCCTTTAAATCAAGAAAGCCTTGTGATTGCTTCCTTCCTGCTGCAGTAATAATTAGTTCACTACATTTAGCCTGAAAGCAGCATAGTCTCCCGCTGAAAAGAACTTAAACCTTTCTTACAATCCAAGAAGGCTGAAAAGATGGCGGTCAGTTCAATGTTTCTCACCTGGTTATAAAGCACTCAGTGGCATGAGCATTACTGACCACCCCCAAACTAACATCAGAATTGTACTAGCCTCACAAATACTGTGGCTGCAATTTGAGGAGACAGTGGCATAGTGGTAATGTCACTGGATTAGTCCTCCAGTGGCCCAAGCTAATGCTATGTGGAAAAAGATTTAAGTCCCACCATGGTAAGTAGTGGAATTGACATTACATTAGTCAATCTGGAATATAAAGTTAGCCTCAGTAATAGTCTCATTAGTTACTGTAAAAATCCACCTGGATTTCTACCCACCTGTTTCAAAAAAAATGTAGATGTGCAAAAGGACTCAGGTATCCTTGTCAATAAGTCACAGATGGCTAAAATGCAGGTTCAACATGCTATTAGGAAGGCTAGTGGAAAGTTAGCTTTTACTGGAAGAGGATTTGTGTTCAGGAGTAATGAAGTTGTGTCTCAATTGTAGAGGATCTTGGTTAGACTGCACCTGGAGAACTGTGTACAATTTTGGTCTCCTCTCTCAGGAAATATATTATTGCTGTTGGAGGAGTTGAGGTTGGTTGGCTCGCCCAGCTGGTTTGTTGTTCCGCAGACGTTTCGTTACCGTGCTTGGTAACATCCTCAGTGCAGCCTCTGATGAAGCGTCGGTGTGTTTTCCCGCCTGGTTTTTAAACTCTGGGGTCCGTTGCG
>NC_063361.1:3388618-3389341 GCF_021869965.1 Rhincodon typus | reverse complement strand
CGGGTTTCCTCCGTAGTGGAATGTATATGGGGTCGAGTTCAATGTCTATTAATAAACACATTGAACTCGACCCCATATACATTCCACTACGGAGGAAACCCGGAAGTGAGGCAATCCATCGCAACGGACCCCAGAGTTTAAAAACCAGGCGGGAAAACACACCGACGCTTCATCAGAGGCTGCACTGAGGATGTTACCAAGCACGGTAACGAAACGTCTGCGGAACAACAAAACAGCTCGGCGAGCCAACCAACCTCAACACCCACAACCCGAGCTACAAATCTACTCCAAAACCTTGTTGGAGGATTGTAACAAGGTTCACCAGATTTGTTCCTGGACAATGGGACTGACCTCTGAAGAGAGATTGGGCAAACTGGGCCTGTATGCTCTACAGTTTCAAAGAATGAGAGGTCATCTCATTGATACTTACAAAATACTTAAAGGGATAGACAGGGTATATGCAGGTAAGACGTGAAGTCTAGAACCAGGGAGGCACAATTTAAAATAAAACGGGAGATGCCATTTAAGACAAAGATAAGGAGAAAATTATTTTACTCAGAAAGATGTGAACATTTGGAATTCTTTACCACAGAGGGCTGTGGAGGTTCATTGTTAAAGTATGTTTAAGGCTGCAATTGATAGATTTCTATCAATAAAGGATTATCAAGATAGTGTGGGTAAAAAGTCAGAAGTCACAGGACACCAGGTTAAAGTCCAACAGGT
>NC_063361.1:3374769-3388518 GCF_021869965.1 Rhincodon typus | reverse complement strand
TAACCTGGTGTCCTGTGACTTCTGACTTTGTCCACACCAGTCCAACACTGGCATTTCCACATCAGTGTGGGTAAAAGGCATTGGACTGTTTGATCAGCCATGATCAGAATAAATGGTTATTTAAGGAAGGAAATCTGCTGTTACCACCTGGTCTGGCCTACTTCAGTCTCTAGACTCATAGCAATATGGTTGACTCCTAAAGTGAAATGGCTGAATAAGTCACTCAATTCAACAGCAGTTAGCAAGTGCTTTTTAATTCTATCATAGGACGTGGCATGACTGGCTGGCCAGCATTTATTGCCCATCCCTAGTTGTCCTTGAGAAGGTGGTGGTGAGCTGCCTTCTTGAACTACTGCAGTCCATGTGCTGTCAGTTGACCCACATTTCCCTTAGGGAGGGAGTTCCAAGATCTTGATGCAGCAACACTGAAGGAACAGTGATACATTTCCAAGTCAGGATGGAGAGTGGCTTGGAGGGGAATTTGCAGGTCATGGTGTTCCCATGTGCTTCCAGATGGAAGTGGCCATGGGTTTGGAAGGTGCTGTCTCAGGATCTTTAGTGAATTTCTGCAGTGCATCTTGTAGATGGTACATACTGCTGCTACTGAGTGTTGGTAGTAGAAAGAATGGGTGCTTATGGGTGTGGTGCCAATCAAGAGGGCTGATTGGTCCTGGGTGGTGTCAAACTTCTTGAGTGTTGCAGGGGCTGTGATTTCTCTGGCCAGTAATTCACTTCCTGACTCCTCAATACCTGTATACCATCTACAAACACAGATCAGAAGCGTGATGGCATACTTTCCACTTGTCTGGATGGATACAGCTTCAATAGGTAACAAATATTGGCAGAGCCAACAATGCCCACAACACTGTGAGATAATTAAAAGTTTCAGTTTTACTACTGACCTGTAATTTCTTCCTACTCACCTGTTTGACAATGAGTTCGCTGGTTTTAGAATCTTGTACCATGAACAACATATTGCTGGTCTTTGAGTCCATTGTGATGTTTATGTCTAAAGGCCGCTGGGGGACCGTACAGTTTACTGAAACAATGTGTAATGTGAGGGTATCAATGGGCACAAGGTAACTGTCAGAAAACTGAAAAGAAACAAGTTAGTGGAATTCAGGGAGCAGGTTGAGATTATTTTCTGTTCATCATAAACTAAACACTAGTGAACTACAGAAATGGTACACAGCTATCTAACATCAGTGGGCAGGGCTGTTCCCTTTTGACCTAGGATACACATGATTCCGTAAGGCTGTATTATCCACCCCTAGAGGTGGTGTTTTAGAGTAAGTTAGAATGGAACAAGGGTAATAGTAGACCTTAGTGGATGGGGTTAGCAGGTTCACTTTCCTGAGAAGCAGCAGAAATAATTTGTTTTTATTTAAAGAAGAATCTGGCAACTTCTATGGTCAGTTTAATATTTGGCATTTGACCAAAACAATCACCAAACATTGAATTTCATTTCACAGTCTCCTATGGTGGGGCTTGAACCCATGATCTTTGATTTGGCTGTTGCAGTTCTGTAACTACTAGGTTAGAGTCTTAAATCTGTAAAGAGTTAGCTCATCTCAACAAGCTAGAAAGAATAGCTATAATTGGCTTCAACGACCTCAGTTAAAGGAGGGCAGCTTTCTGACACTGATGAAAATAGAGAGATTCGGTTCCAAAATCAGATGATCAGAGATTAGGATCCATCTACAGCAATGCTCAGTCACAGTGTGCTGATCTGACATTCATTGCCTGGGAACATCATATAAAATGGCTCTTGGAGTGAGGTTTGTAAGCATGATAACTTCATTTTTCAGTAGCAGAGGGAGAGGCGACAGCAATGACCAGGGGGCTGCCGGGAATATATTTGGGCAGCGGCTGAAACTATTTAACTCATAAATTGATATAAAGTAATAAAGTAATTAACTAAGTAGAGATGGCTGGGCAGGTGATGTCCTGGAGCTGTATGATGTGGGAGCTGGCTGATCCCATTGTGAACGGCAGTGACCACATCTGCAGCAAGTGTTGGTTGCTGGAAGAACTCCGGCTCAGAGTTGAAGATCTGGAATCTGAGCTTCAAACACTGCGGCACATCCGGGAGGGGGAGAGTTACCTGGACGCTTTGTTTCAGGAGGCAGTCACACCTGGTAGATTAAGTAATTCAAATTCAGTTAGTGATCAGGGACAACAGGGTGTGACTGCAAATGAGGCAGGTAGCGGGATCCTGAGTTCAGGAGTGGAGGAGCCTCAGCTTTTGACCTTATCCAACAGGTACGAGATGCTTGCTCCCTGTGTGGATGAGGAAAAGGGCTGCGGGGAGGATGAGCCAGCTCACCACGGCACCATGGTGCAGAAGGCCATTCAAGAGGGTGGAGCAAAAAGACAAGTGGTAGTTATAGGGGATTCTATAGTTGGGGGGATAGATAGTATCCTTTGCAAGCCGGATTGGGAGTCCTGCATGGTATGTTGCCTGCCCAGTGCCAGGGTGTAGGACATCTCTGACTGGCTTGAAAGGATATTGGAGAGGGAGGGGGAGGATCCAGTTGTTGTGGTCCACGTTGGGACTAATAACATAGGCAAGGCTAGGATGGAGGACCTGTTTGGGGATTATCAAGCACTAGGAACGAAATTAAGGAACAGGTCCTCGAGGGTCATAATCTCCGGATTACTGCCCGAGTCACGTGCAAATTGGCTTAGGGATAAGAAAGTTAGGGAAGTAAACATGTGGCTAAGGGAGTGGTGTGGGAAAGAGGGGTTCCATTTAATGGGGCATTGGCATCAGTTTTGGAACCGGAGGGATCTGTACCGATGGGACAGTCTCCACCTGAACCGATCTGGAACCAGTGTTCTAGCGAAAAGGATAAATAGGGTGGTCATTAGGACTTTAAACTAGTGAGTTGGGGGGAAGGGAAAGGGAAAACGACAGGGAGTATGATGGTAAATAAAAAGATAAGCAGCAGGTTAGCATGTGTGCAGGAGGGTTTAAGTTCAAGGCAGACTATGAAAGAAGCAAAAAGGAAGGATAACTCAGGAGATATTATTAGAGATGTTGGAAATCATGAGGGTAAGAAAGCTAGCATAAAGGCACTTTACCCGAATGCTCGTAGCATTCGTAACAAGGTTGATGAGTTAACGGCACAAATTATCGCGAATGAATATGATTTGGTAGCCATTACGGAGACATGGTTACAGGATGGTCACGACTGGGAGTTAAATATCCAAGGGTACCAGACTATTCGGAAGGACAGACAGGAAGGTAAGGGAGGTGGTGCAGCTCTGATATCCAAGGATGACATCAGGGCGGTGCTGAGAGATGATATAGGTTCTATGGAGAATGAGGTTGAATCCATTTGGGTGGAAATTAGAAATTCTAAGAGGAAAATGTCACTGATAGGCGTAGTCTATAGGCCACCAAATAATAACATCACATTGGGGCGGGCAATAAACAAAGAAATAACTAATGCCTGTAAAAATGGTACGGCAATTATCATGGGGGATTTTAATCTACATGTAGATTGGTTGAACCAGCTCGGTCAGGGTAGCCTTGAGGAGGAGTTCGTTGAGTGTATCCGTGATAGTTTTCTTGAACAGTATGTAATGGAACCGACGAGGGAGCAAGCTATCCTAGATCTGGTCCTGTGTAATGAGACAGGAATAATTAATGACCTCATAGTTAGGGATCCTCTTGGAAGGAGTGATCACAGTAAGGTTGAATTTAGAATACAGCTGGAGAGTGTGAAGATAAAACCCAATACCAGGGTCCTGTGCTTGAACAAGGGGAACTACAATAGAATGAGGGAGGACTTGGCTAAAGTAGACTGGAAACAAAGATTTTATGGTGGGACAGTTGACGAGCAGTGGAGGACTTTCAAAGCAATTTTTCAAAGTGCTCAGCAAAAGTATATTCCAGTGAAAAGGAAGGAATGTCAGAAAAAGGGTAATCTGCCATGGGTGTCTAAAGAAATAAGGGAGGCTATCAAATTGAAAGAAGGCACACAAAGTAGCCAAAAACAGCATGAAACTAGAAGATTGGGAAAACTTTAAAGGTCAACAGAAAGCCACAAAAAGAGCTATAAAGAAAAGTAAGATAGAACATGAGAAAAAACTAGCACAGAATATAAAGACAGATAGCAAAAGTTTCTATAAATATATAAAACAAAAAAGAGTGGCTAAAGTAAACGCTGGCCCTTTAGAGGATGAGAAGGGGAATTTAGTTATGGGATATGATGAAATGGCCGAGGCATTGAACAGGTATTTTGTATCAGTCTTCACAGTGGAGAACACTAATAACATGCCAGTAATTGACAAAGAGACGAAGGTAGGTGAGGACCTGGAAACAATCATTATTACGGAAGAGGTAGTGTTGGGCAAACTAATGGAGCTAAGGATTGATAAGTCTCCTGGCCCTGATGGAATGCATCCCAGGGTACTAAAAGAGATGGCGGGAGAAATAGTAGGTGCACTGGTGGTAATTTTCCAAAATTCGCTGGACGCTGGGGCAGTCCCAGCAGATTGGAAAACAGCAAATGTGACGCCACTATTTAAAAAGGGAAGTAGACAAAAGATGGGAAATTATAGACCGGTTAGCTTAACGTCTGTAGTGGGGAAGATGCTTGAGTCTATTATCAAGGAAGAAATAGCAAGGCATCTTGATAGAAATTGTCCCGTTGGGCAGATGCAGCATGGGTTCATGAAGGACAGGTCATGCTTGACAAATCTTTTGGAATTCTATGAAGACATTATGAGCAAGGTGGACAACGGGGACCCAGTAGATGTGGTGTACCTAGATTTCCAAAAGGCCTTCGACAAGGTGCCACACAAGAGGCTACTGCATAAGATAAGGAAGCATGGTGTTAAGGGTAAAGTATTAGCATGGATAGAGGATTGGTTGACTAACAGGAAGCAAAGAGTGGGGATAAATGAGTGCTATTCTAGCTGGCAGTCAGTGACTAGTGGTGTGCCTCAGGGATCAGTGTTGGGACCGCAATTATTTACAATTTATATAGATGATCTGGAGTTGGGGACCACATGTGGGGTGTCAAAGTTTGCAGATGACACTAAGATGAGTGGCAGAGCAAAGTGTGCAGAGGACTGTGAAACTTTGCAGAGGAACATAGATACATTGAGTGAGTGGGCAAAGGTCTGGCCGATGGAATACAATGTAAATAAATGTGAAGTCATACATTTTGGTAGGAGTAATAGTAAAAAGGATTATTACTTGAATGGTAAAAAGTTGCAGCATGCTGCTATGCAGAGGGACCTGGGTGTCCTTCTGCATGAATCACAGAAGGTAGTTCTGCAGGTACAACAAGTAATTAGGAAGGCAAATGGAATTTTGTCCTTCATTGCTAAAGGGATTGAGATTAAAAGCAGAGAGGTTATGTTGCAGCTGTACAAGGTGCTGGTGAGGCCACACTTGGAGTACTGTATGCAATTTTGGTCTCCTTACTTGAGAAATGATGTACTGGCACTGGAGAGGGTGCAAAGGAGGTTCACTAGGTTGATTCCGGAGTTGAGGGGGTTGGCTTATGAGGAGAGACTGAGTAGATTGGGATTATATTCATTGGAATTCAAAAGATTGAGGGGGGATCTTATAGAAACATATAAAATTATGAAGGAATAGATAAGATAGAAGTAGAGAGGATGTTTCCACTGGCAGGTGAAGCTACGACAAGAGGGCATAGCCTCAAGATTAGAGGGAGCAGATTTAGGACTGAATTGAGAATGAACTTCTTCACCCAGAGGGTTGTTAATCTATGGAATTCCTTGCCCGGTGAAGTAGTTGATGCTACTTCAGTAAAGGTTGTTAAAGATAAGGTAGATTTTTTTTGAACAATAAAGGAATTAAGGGATACGGTGAGAACACGGGTAAGTGGATCTGAGTCCACGAAAAGATCAGCCATGATCTTATTGAATGGCGGAGCAGGCTCGAAGGGCCGGATGGCCTACTCCTGCTCCTACCTCTTATGTTCTTATGTTCTTTATAACTCTGACGCAATAGTTAGTAAAACAGTGAGACAATGCCTGTTACAGAGCAGGGTTTTGGAGCAAGCTGCCTCAACTATTCCAAAGTGTAGACCAGATTGTTGTAAGAAATTACTCGTTTTCTTTAGTTATGTGTGTCGATATTGGCATTTCAAGCTTTCATTAAATCAGGGCATAAAGTACTATCCTGCTTCATATTGGTTTTAGTTGCACTTAACAGGTGATGGCCAAAGCTGAATGACTACAGTGTGGATTTTGAAATTTGCAAAAACTATTAGTTTCCTTCCTTTGCCTTTATTTTTCACATCATTTCCTATTCACATCTCTCAAGCTACCTAATCTCTTAGAGACTGAACACACAGGGGTTCTTTACTTGAGGAAAGAGGAGGCTAAAGAATGGCTTGATAAAAATGTTACAAATTATGGGGAGGTCCATTGACGTAGAGAATAACATCAACAAGATGCTTCAATGTGTGGAAAGTAAAAAAACTGGAGGCCATAACTCGAGGAATGACAGCTCAGCCATGATCCTTCTGAATAGCCGAGCAGACTCAATGGGCCCATTGGACTATTCCTGTTCCTGTTTTCTTTGACCTTAGGATAATAACTGATATACCAAACAGGAAATTCAGGAGAAACCTCTGAGCGAACAGAGGGTGCTTAATATGTGGAACTTGTTACCTTGTGGAATGGTTGAGGTGATTAGTGCCAATACATTTAAGGAAAGTCAAAGGAGTGGAACGAAAAGCTGACCAGGTGAGAATAAGTCATATGAAAAGATGTTCTTTGAGCTGAAACATCTGATCATTTAGGCTGAATAGCCTATTTCAGTGCAATAATTCCATGCAATTTCATAACTCTCACATTAGTCTCAAGAGGGCAGTGCTGGTGGTATGTGGCACTGTTGGGTCCTCAGCTCAAAGGTTACTAGATCATTGATAGTCTCTCACAACTTGTACATTGATATTCTGTTTTTGCTTGAGGCATTATGTTGCTAAGCAGTGCTTGTTGTTTGTTCTTCAAGCATTTGAACAACAAACAGGAAAAGAATGTGGCTTTGAGTGAATACAAGTACTTCTAACTTTACGCATCATTGTTCACTTTGAAAAGTAGCATAAGCCCTTTGAGCAGTGTCTGGCCATCTTATCATTGTCCCCTTGGTTTTTTTTATGATAATAATAAGTCAATGATCAATAAGCTACAACAGAATCCGTTCTTACCGTTCGTGGGTCCATTATAATGTGATTCTTGAAGAAGTCAATGCTGAATTGACAAGGTGCTCCATTAAATATTTTCAATTTAGTCATACCGTTTGGTGGAGGTGAAACCTGCCATTTCTGAGAAGAAAAGTCCTTATCAAACACTAGAATAAGTTTTTAAGTTTCTGCACTAGTTATCAAAAGATGTTCTGTTCCGCCTACTTTTATCAGCCTTCTTGTTGCAACCTCCACCACAATGTAACTCAGAATGAACTATCTGTAGCTGTTGCTTCTGGCACTGAATGTGTTTGATGGGAGGGAGAGTCAGGTTTGTTGTTGGCGTGAAGTAGTGGATTATAACTCACACAGTCAATGGAAAACATATAAATCAAAATGTTCCAAGAATTTGGGATTGGCATTGTGCTCTACTAACCATTGCATCAGCTCTTCATCTTTAAACATTGAGGTCATTGAGGTAGGGGCGTCACACTCCCAAGTTATGTATGGCATAGGTTAGATACAGAGTCAATCTCCCTCTACACTGTTCCATCAAACACTCCCAGGACAGGCAGGCAGAGCACAGGAATTAGAGACAGAGTAAATCTTCCTCTACATTGTTGCCATCAAACACTCCCAGGATAGTTCCAGCACAGGGTTAGATACGGAACAAAACTTCCTCTGCACTGTCCCCACTAAACACTCCAGTCCAGTCATATGGGTAAAAATAGTCTCTTAATTCTACAACCTATAGACACTACCCTCTTCAATCAATCAATCATTAAATCTATAATGTTTAAATAGTGTACCCAAAATGCACAAATAATTAAATGAAAGCTATAAAACAAACTGTAACTTCCCACAGAATGAAACATTGTCTCACCTGAATCTGTACCTGGACAATGCCAGTGATGCAGAATGCAACAGCAGCTCCTATCATCCCCACAGACATCCTTGTGACTGGCCTGTAGAGTAACAGCAAAAAAAACCAGAGTGAAAGGGTGTTAATAATCTGAAAAAGAAACGCAAAACCTCAGATTTGATATATCGTAAAGGAAGGCAATTCAGCTCATCATGTCTGCATTAGCTCTCTCGACGAGCAATTCACTAGTGCTATTCCTCATCATTTCCTCATAATCCTGCACATTCTGCCTTTTCAAATAACACTCTGGTTCCCTTTGAATACCTCGACCACCCATGAAGACAGACCATTCCAGACCTGAACCACTCATTATGTGAAGTTTCCCCAACAACCTGCCCATTCTCAATCCTTTTTTTCCCTATGTCCAGACACTCAATTTTGAATAACTATCAGATCTCCTTTCGGTCTTCCCTTCTCCAAGTGAAGAGCTCCAACTTCTCTGATCTGTCTTCATAACTGAAATTCTTCATCCCTGAAACCGTTCTCATGAACCTCTCTGAACTTTCTCCAATGCCTTCACCTCCTTCCTAAGGTATGACACTCAGAACTCTGCTGAGGCTGAACTAATGTCTCATACGAAATCAGCATAAACTCCTTGCTCTTATATTGTACGGCCCTATTAATGAAGTCTAGGATACTGTATGCTTTATTAACTGCTCTCTCAATCTGCCCTGCTTTAGTGATTTATGGACATATACATCCAAAGGCCCTCTGTTCCTGCAGCCCCTTTGGAATTGTTCCTTTCATTTTACATTGTCTTGCGATGCTCTTCCTACCAAATTGAATCATTTCATATTTCTCTGCATTTAGCTTCACGTGTGGGTCTCCTGCCAGCCCAATACATAATTTATACATAAATATAAATACAATACATAATTTACTCTATGTCTTTTTGAAGTACTACACTACCCTCCTCAGCTTACAAAGTTTTCAATCTTTTTGTTATCTACAAGCTTTGAAATTGTACCTTGTACCCCAGGTTCTGGGCAATTAATATGCGTCAGGAAAAGTCAGGGTCTTAACACTGATCCCAGGGAACTCCACCATGGACCTTTCCCCCAATCCAAAAATCATCTACTAACAATTACACTGTTTCCTGACTCCGTCAGTTCTTTGCTCACCAGTTCATTGTGTGGCACTGTATCAAACAGCTCTTGGATATCTGGGAGAGAGGGGAGAGAAGAGAGAGAGAGAGAGAGAGAAAGAGATAAAGAGAGAGGAGGGGAAAGAGAGAGAGAAGGGGGGCTGGAAATTATTAAAACAAAAGAGGGAATTAATTGTGAAAACAAGAGTATTATTCTTCAACGAGAAAATGAGTTAATCATCAGAAAGAGGGAGAGAGCAGGACTTTCATCGGAAAGAGAGGGAGAAGTGGTTAATAATTTGAATGAGAAAAAGTGACAGAGAGACAGAGTTAAAGATCAGAAAGAGACTGAAAACAAAAAAGTGCTGGAGATCACAGGCAGCATCCATGGAGAGAAAGCAAGCTAACATTTTGAGTATACGTAAAGTGTGGAGGGCACAGCATTTAAGCAATTGTAGGGGTGGGGGTGTGTGGGGAGGGTACAGTGCTGGGGGAGAAAGGATGTTGCTAATTCAGATTAAGTGACTGGAATGTGAGAATGGCAGAATAATGGTGTGTCTACCCGCCAGCCTGGAAAGGACAAAGAGTCCAACTGGAATGGGGGGGTGGGAACAGAGGACATGGTGACAGAGAATGTAACAAGTAAAGCTAATAAAAAGGGTAGGAATGAGAGTTGGCTCACAATTTGAAGGTGTTGAACTCAATATTAAGTCCAGAACGCTGTAAAGTGCTTAGTCTGAAGATGAGACTGGGTGACTGTCAGGAAGGAAAAAGGGAATAGGCAGGCAGTGCAGGGATCCCCTGTGGCTGTTCCCCTCAATAATAGGTATACCGTTTTGGATACTGTTGGGGGGACGACCTACCAGGGGAAGGCCATAGCGGACAGGTCTCTAGCACTGAGCCTGACCCTGTGGCAAAGAAGGGAAGGGGGAAGAATAGGAGAGCAATTGTAGTGGGGGATTCAATAGTAAGAGGCACAGACAGGCGGTTCTGTGACGTGAACGAGATGAAAGGATGGTACGTTGCCTCCTGGGTGCCAGGGTCCGTGATGTCTCGGATCGTGTCTTCAAGATCCTTAACGGGGAGGGTGAGCAACCAGCAGTCATGGTACACACCGGTACCAATGACATAGGTAGAAAAAGGACAGAGAATGTGAAAAACGAGTACAGGGAGTTAGGTTGGAAGCTGAAGTCCAGGACAAACAGGGTAGTTATCTCTGGATTACTACCAGTGCCATGCGATAACGAGGTAAGAAATAGGGAGAGAGTGCAGCTAAACACGTGGCTACAGGGCTGGTGTAGGAGGGAGGGCTTCCATTATGTGGATAATTGGAGCACATTCTGGGGAAGGTGGGACCTGTACAGTAAGGACGGGTTGCACCTGAACCGGAAGGGCACAAATATCCTGGGAGGGAGGTTTGCTAGAGCTCTACGGGATGGTTTAAACTCATTTGGCAGGGGGTGGGGAACCGGATTTATAATTCAGAGGATGAGGTATTCGGCCTTCCAACAGACACAACAGGGAGTGAGGTGGTTTATAAAGAAATGCAGTCGATGGAATGTAATTGCGGACACCGAGATGGTTGAGGTGTGTAAACTTCAATGGTAGAAGTATCAGTAATAAAGCGGATGAACTTAGAGCATGGGTCGGTACTTGGAACTACGATGTTGTGGCCATTACAGAAACTTGGGTAATTCAGGGAGAGGAATGGATGTTGGAAGTTCCAGGATTTAGATGCTTTAAAAGAAATAGGGAGGGTGGAAAAAGAGGTGGGGGAGTGGCATTGCTAGTCAGGGCTAGTATAACAGCTACTGAAAGGCAGTTCGAGAAGGATATGTCTACAGAGTCAGTTTGGGTTGAGGTCAGGAACAAGAAAGAAGCAGTCACTTTGTTGGGGTTTTTTTACAGATCCCCTAATAGTTGCAGAGAAGTAGAGGAGCGGATTGGGAGGCAGATACTGTAAAGGTGCCGAAGTCACAGGGTTGTAGTCATGGGTGACTTCAACTTTCCAAATATTGATTGGAAACATTTTAGTTGTAATAGTTTAGATGGAGCAGCTCTTGTCCAGTGCATTCAGGAAGGATTCCTGACACAGTATGTCAATAGACCAACACGAGGAGAGGCTACTTTGGATTTGGGACTTGGCAACGAACCGGGCCAAGCGTTACACCTGTTGGTAGGAGAGCATTTTGGCGGTAGCAATCATAACTCTGTTTCTTTCACGATAGTCATGGATAAGGCAGGGTAAAGTTTACAATTGGGGGAAGGGTAATTATAATTCTGTTAGGCAAGAACTGGGTAACATAAATTGGGAACAGAGAAGAGCACCACAGAAATGTGGAGATTGTTTTAGAAATGCATACTGCATGTGCTCAATATGCTTGTCCCTCACAGGCAGAGAAGATGCGGTCAAGTGAGGGAGCCGTGGTTCTCGAGAGAGGTCGAACGACTGGTTAAGAGGAAGAAGGAGGCTTATGTAAGGTTTAGGAAAAGAGGAACGGAAAAGACTCTAGAGGGATACAAGTTAGCCAGGAAGGAGCTGAAGAAAGGGCTGAGGAGAGGTATAAGGGGGCATGAGAAAACCTTGGCGGATAGGATCAAGGAAAACTCCAAGGCTTTTTACACATATGTGCAGAACAAGAGAATGACCAGAGAAAGGGTAGGGCCGATCAAGGATTGTAAAGTGAATTTGTGCACAGAGACTAAAGAGATAGGAGAGGTCCTTAATGAATACTTTTCTTCAGTATTCACAACTGAGAGGGACCTAGTTGTAGAAGAGGACGTTGTGAAACAGGCAGGTAGGCTAGAGGAGGTTGATGTTAGTAAAGAAGATGTGCTAGGAATTCTGAGGAAGTTGAAGATAGATAAGTCCCCCGGGCCTGATGGGATTTATCCAAGGATTCTATGGGAAGCGAGGGACAAGATCGCAGGGCCTTTGGCGATGATCTTTTCGTCCTACTGTCCACGGGTATAGTGCCGGAAGATTGGAAAGAGGCAAACATCATTCCCTTGTTCAAAAAAGGGAACAGGGATAACCCCGCTAATTACAGACCAATTAGTCTTACGTCAATGGTGGGCAAATTATTGGAAAGGGCTCTGAGAGACAGGATTTATGATCACTTGGAAAGGCACAGTTTGATTCATGATAGTCAGCATGGATTTGTGAGGGGTAGATCATGCCTCACAAACCTTATTGAATTCTTTGAAGAGGTGACCAAACACGTGGATGAAGGTGGAGCAGTGGATATGGTATACATGGATTTAAGTAAGGCGTTTGATAAGCTTCCCCATGGTAGGCTCATACAGAAGGTAAGGAGGCATGGGATAGGGGGAAATGTGGCCGATTGGATTCAGAATTGGCTGACCCTTAGAAGACAAAGGGTGGTAGTGGACGGAAATATTCAACATGGTGCTCAGTTACGAGTGGTGTACCACAAGGATCTGTTCTGGGTCCTCTTCTATTTGTGATTTTTGTAAATGATTTGGATGAAGGAGTGGAAGGGTGGATTAGCAAGTTCGCGGATGATATGAAGGTGGGTCATGTTGTGGACAGTGTGGAGGGCTGTTCTAGGTTACAAAGGGACATTGATAGAACGCAGAGCTGGGCTGAGAAGTGGCAGATGGAGTTTAACCCTGAAAAGTGTGAGGTGATTCATTTTGGAAGGACAGACTTGAAAGCAGAATACAGGGTTAACGGAAAAATTCTTGGCAATGTGGAGGAGCAGAGGGATCTTGGGGTTCATGTTCACAGTTCCCTGAGAGCTGCCACCCAGGTGGATAGAGTTGTTAAGAAGGTGTATGGTGTGTTAGCTTTCATTAATAGAAGGATTGAGTTCAAGAGCCGTGAAGTTATGCTCCAGCTGTACAAAAGCCTGGTTCAGCCACATCTGGAGTATTGTGTCCAGTTCTGGTCACCTCATTACAGGAAAGATGTGGAAGCATTAGAAAAGGTGCAGAAGAGATTTACCAGGATGTTGCCTGGAATGGAGGAATGGTCTTACGAGGTTGAGAGAGCTAGGGCTTTTCTCTTTAGAACGACGAAGGATGAGAGGTGACTTGATAGAAGTGTACAAAATGATCAGAGGTATAGATAGAGTAGACAGCCAGAGACTTTTTCCTAGGGTGGAGGTAGCTATTACGAGGGGGTATAGTTTTAAAGTGAGTGGAGGTAAATATAGGGGAGACGTCAGAGGTAGGTTCTTTACTCAGAAAGTGGTAGGGGCATGGAATGCGTTGCCAGAGAGGGTAGTGGAATCAGCCTCATTAAGGGCATTTAAGCGGCTATTAGATAGGCATATGGATGATAGTATAAGGTCGGGGTGGAGGTTAGATAGACCTTAGGTTTAGGGTAAAAGTTCGGCACAACATTGTGGGCCGAAGGGCCTGTACTGTGCAGTACTGTTCTATGGTCTATGTTCTATGTTCTATGTTCTTTGTTCCAGGTTCTAGGTTCTATGTTCTAAGTTCTATGTTCTTTGTTCAGCATCTCTCACATCAATCACCACTGAGATAAGAATGCAGAGATAGTAGGAACTGCAGATGCTGGAAAATCTGAGATAACAAGGTGTAGA
>NC_063361.1:3346700-3364769 GCF_021869965.1 Rhincodon typus | reverse complement strand
TTTTCCAGCAACTTTGTTTTTGTTAGTATAAGACTGGTTCATCTCTTCTTCTCATACAGCATAGAAACAGATCCTCAGTCCAACTCGTCTGTATTGACCAAGTTTAGCCAATGTTGCTGCCATTCAACTGGCATCTGCACCTGTCTGGTTCACAACTCCTTTAAAAATGATTTATGTAAGCACATTGTGATACTTCTGAACAATGGAGTGGGGATTTCTTTATGATAACAACAGGCTGATTTTTTTTTCCGGATGTTTTGTACAGTAAAGGGTTTATTACATATAATTTGATATCATTTACAGCAAAGAAATGGGCTATTTGGCCCATCTGTTCCATGTTAATATTTATGCTTTGCAGAAGCTGCCCCCTATTTAATCAGCAAATCTTCCCATTCCTATCTCTTTTGTCTGGATTCCACTTAAAAGTGTCAATGCCATTCCAAGCTCTCAAAAACACAGGATCAGTATGCACTTACCTCTTTCCCACTGATCTGATCAGCACCAAAGGGTGACACACTGGATCTGATTCCACCAGATCCCAGGGAAATGAGGAACAGGCCAATATAGGCACCCACCCTACAATCAGAAAGAGAGTCCAGTCAGTGATTACTGAGTAGATGTGATGTAGGAGCATTGATACACTGATACATTGATACACATTGATACAAAACTGATAGACAGCGTAGAAGGCCAGGGCCAATTTTAACTCACGGCTGGAATGAGGTGATACGGAGAGTTCAGCAGGAGCCCAAGGTGAATTTTAAAACTGGCCCTCATTTCTAATAAACAGCACTGTGCCCCATCAGGAAATGATGGAACATCATTGCGGCAAACACGACCAGCAACAAAGATCCTTGAGACTGTCCACTGAAATGAGCAGTGGGACAGCAGGAGTTTGAATGAAGGCTCCAACAATGAGAAGGAGAGGCAAAGAAGGCTCAGGAGCCCAAGGACACCTGCTCCTCCACACAGACTCCACAGAAAGGTAACATTGATATTCATGGAGGCCCTTCTGGCCCCTCTACTGTCTTTTGTCAACTCCTGCTATCCAGTTCAACCCAGGGTGCGATTTCTGCTATTTTAACTTAAAATGGAATTGCAATGCCAATAGCATCATCAAGTTCAAATCTTCCATATAAAGTAGGCACCTGTCTGCTTAGGAATGGCAACGCTGAGGGCACTTAAGATGGTGGAGGACAGGAACATTATCCAACACCTTCCCCCATTGTCCTTTCACCAGCTGAACACAGCCCCCGACCCCAACCAAAACTGCACCATCCCCAGCAGAATGGTAGTGTTAAGCTCAACCTTTGTGTATCACAATGCTGTGTGGCCTTGTATCCAAAATTCCAAAGATGGTGAACTGCCAGTCTTTGTTTTTGGACGAGGATACCAAGCATCAGTCACTTTTCCGAACGAAGGGACAGAGTCTCATAGCAGAGATCATTCGAGATGGCTGCAAAAACTACCCAAGATCCCAAAACTTCCCCTCAAATGTCCTTAACAATTTCAGTAGTGGCCATCTTGGAATTTCCATTGTCCATTAACCAAATCCTCCAAACTCTATTCAGAGACCCTTCATTCAGTACAGGATGTTGTATTATGTCCAATGGTCAGTAAGTCAAGTATGCCTTCAAGATATAGAGTATGTCAATATGTCTTTAAGAGCCAGGCTTATGATATCAGCAAAGCATCATAGCATGTGACCTGAGGCTATAAAGCTCTCAGATGGAAACTTAACTCTAATCACTTGAAGCATGACACATTACTAAAAATATGTTCTTCTGCTGTAATGAATAGCCTAATACTAGCCCAAACACTTGTGTCAGTGAATATAATATCTGCATATATTAGCCAGCCACAATAAACATCTGTTGAATCTTTCAATATCATCTTATGCACACTGGATTTTGTAAGTTAGGAGGGATAACAAAAGCATTGCCTCATTGGGTAAAGTTAGCCTGCTGGATGCAAAATCCAAATCATTGGATAGACCTGCAGGAGACTGGCAGGGGTCAAATTGTCAGTGCCTGCTCCACCAAAACATTTGGGTGAAAGATGATTAGATTATCTAAATAACGAAGTCAGTTGTATGGCCAAGAAGCGGGGTGGAGCAGAGTACATGACACTGGTCAGTCACTCTCAGTTTGTCAGCACCAACGGATGCCTACGAGCCCTGACTGACATTCCTTTACAAGGAGATTGAAAGTTTACCCCTATCATGGTTTTAATGAGTGATAGGACTCTAGATTAGAGATCAGTCACATTGTGTTTATTCCACATCCAAGATGTTTAGCATGACAGAGACTAGAAAAAATCTGGTGACACAACTCCACCTCCTTTTACTCCTCACACCCATTAAACACAACCCCCTTGCCAGCTTTTCCCCACCACCCCAAAACAGCCAACCTCCGCCCTCTACCCAACAAAGGCTCGAAGCCTGAAGGCAATTCCAAGATGTATCAATGTGATTCCCCTCTTTCAGCTCACATCAAGTGCAGATCCACAACATTGTGAGCATTTTGGGCTCCCTGTGCTAGTTCCTGGGTCTAAGGAGTATTCAGGTAGGGGGATGTTTTAATAGTTGCTTGGCTATTACAATGATCCTCTCCACTGAGAGGCTTCCATTTTCTTTATATTGACTGGGTGAAACACAGGGTGTCAAGCAAGCAGCATGTCACATCCAGTACTGAAATCAGGCCAGAGCTGCCACCAGCATGGTAATGAGCTGGAGTAAGGGGGAGGGATTGCAATTATGTGAGAATGGTGAAGCAGAAGGGCTTAGTTTTGTACACCCTAAGGCCCAAAATGTAATTCAACATTTACCTTTGGATAGTTGAATATGACCTGAATCTGCACTGCCCTGTACTCTTGCAAAGTCAGGATCTGTGACCCTATTTACATCTTCAAAGCCAGATTTTCAAATCAAAAGGGTCATATCACCCGAAACAGTGTGGTCAATATGGACAGCTGGCAGTATGCCCCTTTCAAAGTGGCATGCTCTGCATTGTTGGTTTTAAGGGGATGGTGAAGCTGCTGACCCCATCCTGAGGTCATTCATGCCTTGTGAACCCTGGATGTAGAGTGTGAGATTGAGACCAGGGAGGGTGTGAAAGGAAAGTAAATTGTGAAATGAAATGAAGTATCACTGCTGGTCACTCTGGCCCTGTTCCCTCTCCTGGGCACACTCAAGAAAAGTTCTTGTACTCACCCAGACTGTCTGATTTCTCTGGGTATTGCAGTCACTGACAAAACAATGGTACCAATAAGGTACACCACAGAAAGCATGAGGATACTCCTGTAATTCAAGATTGAGAAGACACGGTTGAATCACAGACACGGAATCACCTTGAAAACAGTACCAATTCAGCATTACTTAGGTGGCAAATAACCCATTTATCCTAACCAGACCCAGGTGGCTCTGTGATATAAATAGAACCATAGAATTTTATAGCAAACAAGGAGGTGATGGCATAGTAGTATTGTTACTAGACTTGCAATCTAGTGACTGAGGTAATATACTGGACCTTGGTGCAAATCCCACCATGGCAGATAGTGAAATTTGAATTTAAAGAAAACCTGGAATGACAGAAGTATAATTATTGCCATAAAGTTTAGAATATTACAGTACAGAATGAGATGGCTTTGTGAATGAGCTATCTTATTAGCCTGACTTCATTTGTTCTTTCCCTATAGCCCTAAAGGTTCTTAATTTCAATTACTAACCTAGTGTATATACAAATGCAAAGAAAATCTTCTATTCTCTCCCTTTTATAGCCAATTATTTTAAAACGGTGACCTATAGTTACCAACCTCTCTCCCATTGCCAACATATTTCCTTATTTAGTTGATCAAAATCTTCATAAATGTGACCATCCCGATTAGATCTCCTTTGAATCTTTCTTGCTTTAAGTGAACAATCGCAGTTTCTCTAAAGTAATCCAAGTATTTCAATTTTTTCTTTATAAGCACCTCCCCAGGATTACCTTGGTGAATATGCGTTGTCTATGTTCTCTACGGCTTTAAAGGAGACACCCAGAACAATACATAGGGGTCAGCATGAGGGGGTGGTTCCCAATGGCAGGGACTCAAGGCCAATAGTTGGTTTTGCACCTGACTGGTGATTTGCAATGCGAGTTCTGAAGAACTGTCACTGGACCTAAAGGTCGTTGACTCTTTTCTCTCCACAAATGCTGCCAGACCTACTGAGTTTCTCCAGCAATTTCATTTTCTTTTTGGTTTGTTTATGCCAGTTCACCTGCTGGCTTGCGAAGTTGGGAAGTGCCCCATGGCTGTAATCCTCATGGAGAATCAAAGAATCATACAGTATACAAGAGGCCCTTCAGCCCATTGAGTCTGCACTAACAGAACTACGCTGAAACTACATTAGTCCCATTTTCCTACACAAGTGCCATAACCTTGGATGTTATGGCATTTCAACTGCTTATCCAAGTACAATTTAAAGGTTGTGGAGTCTCCCACTTCAATTCTCCCTGGCAGTGCATTTCAGATTCCCACCATCCTCTGGGTGAAAAAGATTTTCCTCAAATCCCCTCTAAACCATCAGCCTTTCATTTTAAAATCATGCCCCCTCATTATTGACCCTTGAACTAAGGGGAAAAGCTGCTTTGTATCAACCCTGTCCATGTCCCTCTTATCTACCTCCATCAGGATCCTCCCGTCAGTCTTCTCTGTTCTTCAGAAAACAAGCTGAGCTTTTCCAGCCTCTCTTCACTGAAATAATTAAATTAAAATATTTCCATAACACCCCACCATATCCTGACCAAACAACGTGAAGCCCAACTAGTGTCATGTGCCACTCTCTACCTGACCTCATTTGTCTTGAGGACACCAGGATGAACTCACAAAGGAAAGTATTGATTTTGAGAGCTCACATGACCGGCCAGTTCAACCTTCCTTAGAAACCTACGATAGCCCATCATGATGCCTCACAAGTAATTCCAGACATTTGCCTCCACTAAGTCACTGCCAGAATCATACTGCAAATAACAGCATACACAGCAGATGCTATTCAGCCCCTTGAGATAGTTTCACCATTCAATTAGATTATCGTCAATCAGTATCTTAATTCCATTAGCTTTAATACTTTATTTACCAAAAATCTGTCAATCTTAGTTTGAAATTTACAATTGATTCCCCAGCTTTCACATATCTTTGGATCGATTCAAAGTTCAATTACGCTTTGTGTGAAGGAGATCTCTCTGTTGTCAACTTGAATGATCATTTTAAGTTTTTGTTTGCTCTCACAGGACAGAATAGTTTCTTTAGTCCACTGCATCAACTCTTATAATCATCTTCAAAACTCAAAGGGATCACCTCCGAATTGTCTATAAGAAATAATGAAAGAACCTCCATTCAGCCTTAGGTCTAGATGAAATAGCTCTTCCGTTCATACCTGTATCGCCCAAAACAGAAGTCTGAGAGGAAAGCTCCAACGATGGTGAAGGATGTGGAAAGGAAGATGAAGACATGATAGAGGGAGGTAGCCTTGCTCTCAGATAGGATGAGCGCTTTTGTAAAATACAGCACCAGGATAGCTGAAACAAAAGAAGGAGGTAGCAATGAGCATTCATTACTGACCTGGCTGTACAAAATTGCCTTGAACAGATCAACTGAGTACCTTGTGAATTCATTACTGGGCAGTTGTGACTCAATTGTTAGCACTCTTGCTTCAGAGTCAGTAATTGTGGGTTCAACATTCATGCCAGAGACTTGGCATTAATGAATAAGTTTCTGACACTGTCCCAGGGTGGTGTGTGACTTGGAGAGGAACTTACAGGTGATGATGTTCCCATATATCTGCTTCCCTTGTCCTTCTGAGTGGTAGTGGTTGTAGATTTGGAAGGTGCTCTTGGAGGACCCCTGGTGGTTTGCTGCAGAGCATCTTGTAGATGGTGCGTGCTGCTGCCACTAAACACCAGTGGCCAACAGCGTGAATATTTAAGGTGGTGAGTGGGGCGTTGATCGAGTGAGCAATTTTGTCTAAGATGGTGTCAAGCTTCTTGATGTTGTTGGAGCTGCACTCATCCAGGCAAGTGGACAGTATTCCATCACACCCATAACTTACACTGTGCAGAAAGGTGGACAGGCTTGGTTAGTCACTCATTTCAGAATTCCTAGCCTCTGGCATGCTCTTGTTCAGGTCTTCATAGAAATCATCCAAAATGTAACCTTCCTGTACTAGTTCAAGTGGGTGGATTTTTGTTGACTGGTGCAAACACTAAAGAATAGTGGCCTCATTAAGTATTGTAATAAAGAGATATATAATGCCTTAGCGTCTGTGTCAATCAACAAAGAGCTACCCAGATTAAACCACCTTCCTGAACTAGATCCATAGTCTGGAAGATTACTGCTCATGTAGTTATCTGAGCGCTTTTTTAAATTCAGTAAGAGTTTCTGCCTCTATTAACCTGAAAATTCCAGGTCTCTGTTAAATGAAAAAGTTTTTCCTCATCTTCTATCTACTTTAAATCTATGCTCCCTGATTTTTGGCTCCACCTCTAAGGCATAGCCTAATTACTCAATTCAAGTTCCTCATAATTTCATACACCTTAACAAAGTCAGCCACTCAGCCTCCTCCTTTCAAAGGAAATCAATTGTACTTCATCCATTTTTCCCAATAGTTAAAATGTTCTAGTCCTGAGAAGATTCTTGCAAATCCTCTCTGCAGTGTCTCCTGCAATTTTTCCTGTAATGTGTGACCAGAACAGTAAGCAGGACGCAAGCTGTGGTCTAGTTAGCATTATATGGTGATCCAGCATAATCTCCTTGATGTTCTACTTTATGCCTTGGCTCACCAAAGTGAGCCAAAGTGAGAAAGTGAGTGCTTCTTAGCTGACTTATTGGCTTTGATCTGTGACCTTTAAAAATCTGTGGACATACACTCAAAGATCACTTTGTTCCTCCTCATAGTTCCTATCTTCTCATTTATTGTGTATTACCAATCCTTGCTGAACATTGCATCATACATCAAAATACATTGCATCATACTACTCTGAATTAAATTATATTTTCCATTTTTCTCTCCACCTGACCAGACCATTTGTATCTTCCTGCAGTCTCCTCATTGCCAGCCTACATTCCCTCTAATTGTTCCTGCCGCTGTTGGACCCCTGAGGCTGTGTGCTGAAGAGGCGTCCACAACCAGAAGTCAATGTGCTTTCCCGCCAATCAAACACATGGTCACACTGAGCTGCCGTGCAGCCTCTAAGAGAGAACATTGATGTCAACTTTTGTATTATTTGTTAACTTCTTTCTCAGCTCCCTTCATCTGAAACTGTCATTAATATAAACTACAAAAACAGAGCCTGAGTATTGAGGCCACAGAGCCCCATTGGAAAATGTCCATCCACCATTCAGGCTGCAGAATGGCAGGACTTCAGAGCTTTGAACTGATCCATTGCTTGTGGGATTGCATACCTCTGTCTATGGCATGCAGCTTCCACTGTTTGGCACACAAGGAGTCCTCTGTTGTAGCTTCATCAGGTTTTTAGATATTTTTAGATATGCCTAGTGCTTTCCCTGGCATGGCCTCCTCTGCTTTTCATTGTACCAGGGCTGATTTCCCGGCTTGATGGTAGTGGCGTGATATGCCAGGTATGTTTTTACAGATTACGGTCAAATACAATCCTGCTACTAATAATGCCTCCACAGTATCTCTTGACCACCCAGTTTTGAGCTGGTAAATTTGTTCTGAGTCTATCCCACTTAACAAAGTGGTACTGCCACACAACAAATACTCAGTGCAAAGTTGGAACTTCAACTCCACAAGGATGGTGCAGTGGTCACTCTAAGTAATATTGTCATGTGATAAAAAGATTGGTAGGAATAGGGTTAAGTAGGTATTTCCTCAGTTCTGACGAAGGGTCTCTTGGCCTGAAACATTAACTCTGATTTCTTTACACAGAAGCTGCCAGACCTGCTGATCTTTTCCAGCAATTTCTGTTTTTATTTCTGATTTACAGCTTCCGCAGTTCCTGTTGATGATTCTCACAGAATATGTCACGGGCCCAATCTAGCTGGTATGTCCTTCAGTGTTTAGCCAGTTTTGTCAGTAATAGTGTTACCAAATCATTCTTAGTGAAGAACATTGAAGTCCCCCACCCAGAGTACCTTGGAGTGGAGGTCAATTTCTTGATGTGATGGCATGACCTTCATAGATTCCACAGTGAACACTGAGGGCTCCCACAGTCAATGCCTCCCACTGCACCACTTTCTCAACCCTGCTGTTGGTACAGAACCTACACAGGGATTGTGATTGAGAAGTCTGTAGTGAGATGTGCAGGGAATGAGCCACCAATCTCTGGGTATTTATTCAAAAAATTTCCTACCCCGGGTTAGTAAAAACCTCAAGCTGGCATAATTATGGGATAACCCGCTGACTCCAAGATATTTAGAGAAGGCCTCCAGGATCCCTGACCCATTTGATATGTGGGGAACAAGCTTTAATGCCAGATTAAGAAAATTTTCCTTTACCTCGAACCCCAAAGTAGCTGACTTTTTCAAAAAACTCTGTGATCACAACGAAGACAGCAGCATTAGACAGGTCGAAGAGTTTCTGAAAAAGAAAATGAACAATTAAATCAGCATCTGGACCTAACACTTGCTGTAGTTTAGATGAAGATTGTTCCTAAGTGGAACTCTTTAGTATGCACATTTGTTTCCCAATTTTCTCTCTTGTCCTGAGAACACCTAATTCTGACTGTTGTTAGCCGGTGTCCTTGCTACTGCATTAAAATCATCCCATGTCAGAAAAGGCCAATGGTTGGGAAACAATTTTAATCAACAGACATTTAAAAGAAACATCTGAAATAAAAGCCATTGAGAGCAACAAGATGAAAATGTAAGCTGTTTAATCGAATACTTTTTGCTGATAGAATTCGCACCTCTTATAAATATTAAATATATGATACCGAGAGAGTAGAAAAAAACTAAGAAATTAAAATAACCCCATTTCTGAATAATAACATTTTTTGACATTTTGAACAATAACGTTGCCAGTAAAATCATCTTCCAAGTAAACTTTAACTTAAGGTGCATACAGCCAAGGCAATTCTTTCGGCCACTGATTCATGTAATTTTAGTAACAAGCTTCTAATCTGATGCAGATAATTCAGGGAGTCTACATAGCGCCTTTACACACAAGTTACAACCTGGAACAATGTATAGTGATGATAGATTCTCCAATTCCCTTCCATCATGTGGCTAGCCTGAAATCTCCACCACTTACCAACTACCCATGGCATGTGTTGGAAGAATTTCTGGTTTCCTGGACCACCGTGGCCTGGAGTGAGCCTCGAACCCAGAACCTCTGGCCCAGAGGCAGAGACAATACCACCAGCAGCACAAGAACTAAAACTTCTATTAGCCCATTCAACTACAATAGGAACAACAATGGTCACAACTATAAAAACTGCTACTTCTTTCCAAAGGATTATCTGTAGCCGTGCGATGGTGTACTCATACACTCAAGCAGGTCGATTGCGAAGACAGTGGTGTAATGTAATGTTACATGAATGAGTAGACTGGAGCAATGTTTGGGAACAATGGGTTTGAATCCCACCAATGGCAGGTGGTGGAATTTGAACTCAATAAAAATTTTGCACATCAATCTAGTCTAATGGTAAACATGCACCTACTGCCAATTGTTGTAAAAACCGATCTGGTTCATTGATGTCCCTTTAGGGAAGGAAACTTGTTGTCCTTACTTGGACTGGCCTACTCCAGACCCAAAGCAATCTGATTGGTTCTTAACTGCCCTCTGGGTAATTTGTAATGGGCAATAAATGCTGACCTAGCTAGCGACACCCATGCCCAACGAACAAGTTAAAAAAATTTCAAATGTGATGAGATAGTAGGAACTGCTGATGCTCGAGAATCTGAAATAACAAGGTGTAGAGCTGGATGAACACAGCAGGCCAAGCAGCATCAGAGGAGCAGGAAAGCTGACGTTTCGGGTCTAGACCCTTCTTCTGTTAAAATAATCATTTAAGATCCTAAAAATGATCAGTCTTCTATCTCCACAGTCAAAACATAACACTTACTTTTCTTGATTTAATATTTTTTAAGTATTTTCCATGATTATGTAACCCAACTAAAAAATGGTTGGGAGTCATAGCCAAGAACTACGCCAAGAGGAAGAAGAATACCTCTTCCAGGTTTTCAAGGATAATAGATATCCAAAAAACTGGGTCAGAAGATGCCTACATGAACAACATCAGGAAGATACTACACACCCCAACACACTCATCACACCACCCTACATCAGGAACACATCAGAACTAACCACAAGACTCCTACGACCGCTGGGCATCAGAGTGGCACACAAGCCCACATCAACCCTACAACAACTGCTCACCCGAACTAAAGACCTACTCCCCGCCACGGACAGGACCAATGTCATCTACAAGATCCCCTGCAGAGACTGCGAGAAACACTACATTGGACAAACAGGAAGGAAACTAACAACAAGGGTACATGAACACCAACTGGCTACAAAAAGACACGACCAATTCTCACTCATCTCAATCCACATGGACACGGAGAACCACCAATTCAACTGGGACAACACCAAAATCCTGGGACAAGCTAAGCAGAGACAGGCATGGGAATTCCTAGAAGCATGGCACTCCATGAAGAAAGCCATTAATAAACACATAGAACTCGACCCCATATACACTCCACTACGAAGGAAAACCAGAAGCGAGACAATCCAGCTCAATGGACTCCAGAGTTTAAAAACCAGGCAGGAAAACACACTGACGCTTCATTGGAGGCTGCACTGATGATGTTCCCCAGCATAGTAACAAAACATCTGCGGAACAACAAACCAGCTTGGCGAACCAACAACCAACCTCAACAGTCATAGCCAAGGTGCTAAAGAACCATGTCCAGCTTTGGCATCACAGGTTGCAGAACACTGACCTGGACACTGAATCTGTTTGAAAGTGTTCAGTGAGATGGACCTAATCTACTAGAAGAGTCATGTTCTACGGGGAGGGGCTACATTTTAAAGAGCAAACAATTACAGATTGCTAAAGTGAAGTCTCTCTTTTATTGGATAACCCTGCTAACAATGAATTTCCCTGATACAGTGATTCACCCACATTTCACTACGAACCCGTTTACATTAGTGCACTTTAGCCTCTTGTATTAAACTTATGCAGCAAGAAACCAGCCCACCAGCAGCCCACCAGCAGCTAACCAGCAGTTCACTAACTGCTTACCCCACACACAACAAGAAATCCAGACTCACCAGTAGTCTGCCCCAGGCTCGTCCACTCACTTTGGGTGACTCTGGCTTTGAATCTGAAACAAGAGACACAAGGCACAAGTGGATTTCAAAATAACAAGAGATTATGATGTGTGTGCAGCTTCCTTAATGGCCTAGAGATTTGCTAGTGAGTAAATAAATGACATTACAAAATGATCAATGATTGGAAAAAGGAACATTACATGTTAGGACGCTGCCAGATTTGGAAATTTAAAGTTTTTAATTCTGCCATTCCCAAAACATCCTCTCTAAATTTCAGTTAGGAATTAAGGTATGTAACAACAAAATTAAAATTAGGAATATGAAGTATTTCACCCAAAGGTTATTCAAACTGTGGAACAAAGGAACAGGAGTAGGCCATTCAACTCCCCTAAGTCTGTTCTGTTATTCAATGAGATCATAGCTGACCTTCAGCCTAAGCCCATATACTCTTCCACTGTACATATTACCTTTGATTAACAAAAATCTGAGATTTCCCATTAGCAATTATCCAGCATTAATGTGCCATTTCAGAAGAGAGTTCCAAACTTCTTCCACCTTTTAAAGACTGAAAGAACTGCAGATGCTGTAAATCAGAAACAAGAACAAAAGCAGGGTCCCCAAGCAGAAAGTTGGGGAAACAAAGCATAGATTAGGTAACCACTTTGCGGAACACCTACGTTCTGCTCGCAAAAAAGACCCCGAGTTTCCAGTTGCCTGCCACTTCAACACATGACCCTGTTCCCTGGCCAACATCTCTGTCTCAGGCTTGCTGCAGTACTCCAGCGAAGATCAGCATAAGCTGGAAGAACAGCATCTCATTTTCCACTTGGGGACCCTACAGCCTTCTAGACTCAATATTGAGTTTAGGGCTTGAACTCTGATGTGTCCCAGCCCCCACCCCCACACACTTGGCCTTGTGATAACATAGTCTGCTATTACACGCAACCGAGAGTTAGCCACTAACAGTCCCCATTAACAGCTATTCACCCTAGCCAGATCATTATCCACTCCTTTGCCTGTCCTACTGTTTCTCTCTCTTTGGGCTCTATCCCCACCTATCATTTACTCCTTAACCTCTCCCACCACCCTGTCTTCTGCATAAAAACCAACGCTTTCCTAGCTACCATCAGCTCTGAGGAAGGGTCACTGGACCTGAAATATTAACTCTGATTTCTCTTCACAAATGCTGCCAGACCTGCTGAGCTTTTCCAGAAATTTCTGTCTTTGTTTCCTCCACCTTTTCCCAGTAGAACTGTTCTCCTTAATACCTTGTTCACTTCAATAACACAACCCTTTAAGTTTCTAATTTGCAGGAATACAACGCCAGTCTTCAGCAGTATGTGGGAATGTGGGGTCATCAAATCAGCTATGACCTTAATGAATGGCAGTGTAAGCTTAAGTTAAGTGGCCTACACCAGCACCTAACTCATATGTTCACATGTTGTGTAACGTCACTTCAGAATTAAACCCTTGTGTCCGGATTGTTTTTGGATAAATCCATACTATACTCTCTCATAGGCCAACAGATCCTTCCTAAGCTATGTTGCCTAGAAATGCACAGAGTACTCCTATGTACCTACAGAGTCTTGGGTCTAGCCAGAGTTTTGGACAGCTGAATATAGGAATTGCTAAATGACAGGTGGCCAAGATCCATTAGGTTCATTTTGTTCCATGCTGATAATTATTGACTAATTCCAGTAATCAGTCCCTAACAATGAGCCCACAACAGAGCCAGACATGAGGGCAGCATAAGCCCCAGTGCTGGAGGGGTTTGTAATGTTCAAAAACACCTGTATCTCTCAAGTATTTCACATTTATCATATGTCACATTTTAAATTACTCGGATATCCCAACACGGTCCTCCTAAAAGATATCTTTGTACTCTGCAGTTGAACAAATTAATGCTAATTGCTGCCTCCATCTCCTTGGGCAACCCACCCCACTTACTCAATGAAATATTATATTCACAGGTTAATTATGAACTCCCCTTCATCCCTTCAAGTGCAGGCCATTTGCTTTGTTTCCACTGTTCCAGACAAGGTGAAATGGCTTTTCATGGTCCACAATATGCAGGATTTCAGAATCCTAGAAACAGTTGCTGTACCATCTCTCAGCCTTGCCCTTTCCAGTGAGAAAGAGTTTAATTTACATAATTGCTCCTCATAATCCAAACTCTGTAACCCCTCAATCATTCCTGTTTCTTTCTTCAGTATCATCTCTATAACTGACTACTTATGGCTGTGGAGTTCTGCTTGAAATCTATCTCAATATGTAGACAGAAGCTCAGTTGGTGTCCTATTCAAAATGTAGTTGTCCTGATGGTGCGGCAATCCCTCCATACCGAATTGGTGTGTAAACTCAAATGTTATATTCAAGTCTATCAAGGACGACTTGAGCCCAGAAGCTTTAAATAATTTTATTGCATTCGCTCAGTAAACCAAGACTGATGGCGCCACAAAAACTGCCTTGCCAAGTGTTAAAATGATTCATACAGTCTTCCAAAACTCCCTTGATTCTAGAATGGTACTGGTGGAGTCTACTATTAAGCAAGCCTTGGTTACGCACTTGGAAAATCAGTGTATTATTAGACAGAGTCAAAATGATTTTACAGAAGGAAAATTGTGCTTTATGATTTTCTACGTGCATAATTGAGGTTTGCTTAATAGTAGACTCCACCGGGACCACTCTAGAATCTAGGGAGTTTTGGAAGTCTGTATAAATCATTATATCACCATGTCAAGACACAGCGTTGTGGCATCATCAGTCTCAGTTCACAGTCTGAATGCAACAAAATTGTCTGTCTCTAGATATTTGAATACAAAATCTAAACTGACACAGTGTAGTGCTGAGAGGAATGCTACATTGTCAGGAGAGCCATATTTCAGAAAGGTCATTAAAATGAGGTCAGCCTACCTGTTCGGATGGATTTCAAACAGAACATGACAGAGCTACAATACTAGTATTTGCATAGCCCCAGAGAATTGCTCCCTCACGAAAGAGACATAACAGGTGGTGAGTTTAACCTGAATTAGCTGGCCAGTTGATTTGCAAAGCAAACTGATGACAAGAGCATGGGTTCAATTCCCACACTAACTGAGGTTACCATGAAGGTGACCTGCCTTCTCAGCAGTTACAAGTAGTCAACTATTGAAAGGATACAGAAGAAGCCAGGACCTTAGAGTTCTAAAAGAGGTAGCTGCAGGGTCTATTCATCAAAACAGTGCTCAATAGCATATCTTTCCAACATGATATCCATGACCTGAATTGGATGTGTAACTCTGGAGCAAGTTGCATCCAAACATAGGCACTCATTTAAGATAACAAGGTGTAGAGCTGGATGAACTCAGCAGGCCAAGCAGCATCAGAGGAGCAGGAAAGCTGACATTTCGGGTCTGGACCCTTCTTCATAGGCACTCATTTATCTTTTTTTTAAAGGAGATATCATTCACCAAGGTTTCACTGTAACCCCAACTGCAGATAAGTTGAACAGCCCAGGTCTTTTCCTTAGGGTGAGAGAGTTCAAAACTAAGGGGCAAGTTTTTGAGGTGGGAAGAGAAAGATTTAAAAAGAACATGAGGGGCAACTATTTTTACACAGTGTGTGGAATGAACTGCCAGAAGAAGTGGTAGAGAGCAATTTCAAAATGTGCAATTATTGAACTGTTCTGGCTTTTGTACAGCCAGAATTTTGCCATCAGATTAGCATGCAGAACTGATGAACCAAATAAGAAGTAGAAATAAATGGCATTTTCAAGTTGGCAGGATGTAATTAGTCGAGTGTCATGACCAAACCAGGGGCCTCAGCTATTTACAATCTCACCAATTAGTTTCCGTTTCTGAAGAAGGGTCCCGACCTGAAACATCAACTTTCCTGCTCCTTTGATGCTGCCTGGCCTGCTGTGCACCTCCAGCTCCACACTGTGTTATCTCTGACTCCAACATCGACAGTTCTTACTATCTCAAATAGTTAGGTGGTTATTTTGATGAATGTGGACATGATGGGCTGAAGGGTCTTTTTCTGTGCTGTAGATCTCAATGACTCTACATTAGAGGTTAGATTACACACCCAGAACAATGTTTTTAAATTTGCTGATGATACAAAGCTGGGTGAGCCATGAAGGAGAACGCAAAAAGACTGCCAAGAGATATAGACAGGTTAAGTGATTGGGCAATGAGGTAGCACATGGAAACAATATAGGCAAATATGAGGTTATCCACTTTGCTGGTAGGAAAGGGTCTGTTTCCATGTTGTATGACTCTATGACTCGATGAGGGGGTCGCCCTATGATGAGGGCTGAGTGAATTGGGCCTGAATTCTGTGGAGATTAGAAGAATGAGAGGTCATCTCATTGAAGCATATGAAATTCTGAAGGGAGTTGACAGGGGAGCCACTGAGAGGTTATTTACCTCAGCCAGGAGGAGCAGGGCTAATGCAGTAGGGCACAGTCTCAATAATTTAGGGGTAAGATAAGGAAAATATTCCTTATTGAATTGTGAAAACTGTGTTGTTGAGTATGTTTAAAGCTGTGATAGATTTACTGAGAGGCCAAGCATCTGTTTAAGGACATGTCAGGTGGTTGAGAATGTAAAGGTGGAAGATCAGCCTTGATGGTATTGCCTGCTCCTATTCCTGATGTTCCTTGAGAACAAAGCTGTACTTCAGCTGTGACCTCAACAAGGCTTGTACAATTGTAGTAAACTTCCTGACTCATTTACTGCAATTCTTTTTTAATAAAGGCTGCTGTGGTATACCTGACCTGTTCTCCCACAGCAGGAGCAAGCTACACACAGAACATTATGTCATCATTTTTACCCTACATCGCATGAGAGGTAGCAAAGCATTGGCCAGATTGGCAGTGAGTGTATGAGGAAAATCCGCCCTGAGTCGAACTGCCTCAGTGAGGCTGTAACTCAGTAACTCACTAACAGAATGCAGTCCATTTGTAATGTTACTCTACTCCCCTCCCGCATTCATCCCACATACAGTGTCCTTGCCACGCTCAATCTTACTGCTTCAGTACAGCTGGACTATTTAACAGTGGGGCCTCATACCCCACCTTGCTCCCTTCCTCACCCATTGTCCTCACATTGTGTGCCAATGTCATGAACAACTATCACTGGACATTAATCTGGAGCAACACCTTGGACTGATATTACCATCTCCCATATCAGGACTCTTTCCAAGGCATCTCATTCCCTTCCTGCCAACCCTTCCCTCCACCAATAAGAGTCACTGCCCTCTTCAATGATGGAGGAGGGCACTCAAGCAATGAAGACGGTGACAGCAACAAGAACCAAAGTGACCCATCTCGAATTGATGTATTGTCTGGTATTGGCAACAGAAGGTTTTCTCAAAAGCTCTGACTGCCCTCTACTGCTCGGCACATTGAATTACATCTTCAGATGGTAACTCAGTATAGGGCTGTACACTCACTAAGAACAATCACTTGCATTTAACAGAGTAAAATGTTCCAAGTTCCTGGAGGGGAGTGTTAAACATGGCAGTCCCAGGCAGTGGATTGTTCATGGACTTCAAGCCCACCTGTAATTTCCACAGCCTGAAGGGGTTTGTTTTTCACATCTATAGAGTTTGGGAGAGGTTACAACCTCTATTCCACAACATGAAGGGGCTGCTCCTCAGTTTCCAGCTGCACTTCAATCTCACATTCGTGATCTTTTGTCATGTGGTGTGATGAGGAGAGGAAATATTAGGAGTCTCCACATTGCTCGTTGCTTCACATTGATCAACAGATCCAGACGATGAACAATCAGTGGAGTTACTCAGCCTGACTGTCTACTTATCCCTCACAGCTACATCCACAGCAGGATGTCAGGGAGAGGTTTGCAGTGTGTTTGTTTCTCCTTCCACATCTGGTGGATCTCAAGAGATCTGGAGTCCGTCATCAAGCCTGAGAATGTCACTTTAATCTGATCGACAAAGATCCCCGAAAGTTGTGAGGTTTTTTTTTGTTTCAGTATCAGTGGTCCCTCTTTCTGAAGGGGAATTTAGTTCCTAGATCTTGGCAACCTTCTTTTTAGATCAAAAGCAGTATAAATCAAATTTTGGCACTGAGTCACATAAGGAGATATTAGGCAGTTGACCAAAAGTTTGGCCAACGAGACAGGTTTAAGCAGCATTTTGAAAAAGGAACAAGAGAGAGGCAAAGTGAGGTGGGGTAGCAGAGATGTTTAATAAGGGAATTCCAAAGCTTAAGGCAATGCAACGAAAGGCAGAGCCACAAATAGTGAAGCAGTAATAATCAGGGATGCTAAAGGAGCATGAATGAGATGAGCTCACATATCACGAAGGTTTATGTGACTGGAGGCTGTTACAAACATAGGAAGTGGAGAGGCTATGGATGTATTCGGAACTCAGGATAAGGTCTCAAAGTTGACACATTGCTCAGTCAGGAACCAAATGCAAGCTGCAGGACATTATTACATATGTCATGAAATCAGATTGGAACCCTGAAGTACAATGGACATTTTTAGTGTTTCATTCCAAATGTGTGCTTTTAAACAGACTGCTACAGACCAGAAACAAGACTGCGCGTGTAAATTTGGTGCTGTCTAGCAAAGTTCTGTGTGGGGTCCAAAAAATATTCACCTGGAAAGTGTCAGGGAAATAGGGAGAGAGAGAGAGAGAGAGAGGGTGAGATAATGAAACGTTTCACTATACGTAGGAGTGGCCACTACATGGCTATGTAAGGTAACCTGTACCTGAACACACTAAGCAGGCTCATGCCTGCTTACAAGATGGCAGAAAGAAGCTAAGCGAAACGAAGCAGCCTGCTC